>NC_136070.1:394096443-394673943 GCF_964261635.1 Lissotriton helveticus | reverse complement strand
GCTTATCGAATAGGCCCGGTCTATGTGGCTAATAAATTCAAGAGGTACACTCCCATTCGTATGCAGCGCTCCCCTGACTCACATATGCTGGTTCTACTGCGGGCCACTCAGTGCCGTACAGTAGGCAAGGTTTTCTCCAGTTATGCAGCAAATGTGGAATGAGCTTCCTGCTCATTTGTGGAAAATCCCCTCTTTACTTCAATTCTAGAAAGCTCTACAAACTCTAAAAACACGGCTCTTCTGAGTCTAGTAGTTTGAACAATGCCTTTTTTTATAAGAAGTATCTTTGTTGTGACAACACCTTTTAGTCACCCCAGGCTCTCCTTGTAGCCATGCCTTTGATGGGAATCTTTTGGTTTAATGCAGGACACCCATCGGGGTTTATGTTGCACTCTCTAAAATAAATAACATAAAGTGGGAGATTGTGAGGATAGGGTTTGTGAGAGGTGATGGCGGGAAGGTCTGTGATCTTTTCTGATGGTAAAGAAAACTATGCCTCTTCTTGAAGGTTGTTACAGCAAACAAATGATGGACGGAATGCTGACAATGCAAACATTCTCCCCCAGTCAAAAGATCTGGGTTAAATCCATTGTTCTTTTGCCCACTATGCCACCCCAGTTTTCACCCAGCCATATGCAAATCAGTCTTGACCCTGTGCCCCGTGGGAACAGTGCAGACTGAACTGCCAGGCCAGGTCCTCCCTGGACCTGAAACAAGCATCCTAGAACCGGTTTCAGGGTATGTCAAACTTCATCAGCCAGGCTAGCTTGAATCCAGTGGCACAGTGAGCAAGGGACTGTGAAAAAATATGCCTGTTATCTTGCTATTCACTCTGCCATTTTTCGCTTCACCCTTCATTACTGACCTTCTATCTGTATCACGAATGCTCTGGGACTTCACTCTTGATTTGCCTCATTCCTGCACGGACACCCATGCCCTGCTCGTGCCCTGGCCTGCCACAAACTGACCAACTCATGCTCAACCAGTCAGACAGGGAGTTTCCCAGATGCTTATCATCTTCACCCTGCGCACTACGCCCTTTAGGGGCCCAACAGTTACCATCTGCTGACTTATCAGATTGACCTCTGCTTGTTGTGTAATCATGGCTTTTGCGGGGCCCTACCGCTACCATCTGCTGACTTTTCAGATTGACATCTGCTTGTTGTGTAATCATGGGGTTTTGCCTACGCCCTGCAGGGGCCCAACAGCTACCATCTGCTGACTTATTAGATTGATCTCTGCTTGTTGTTTAATATTTATCAGATTGACCTCTGCCTGTTGTGTAATTATGAGTTTTGTTTGTTCGCCTTACACACACAGGGTGGGGATGAAGGGTAAATAAGATGCGGAACCAAAGCACTCAGTAGATTGCCTCCTCAGACAGCTATGGGTGTCTGTTGCTGTTGCTCTCTCTCTCATGAGACTGCAATAAACATATTTTCTCTCCTTGCTCCAGTGTTGGTCTCCGTTTGTATGCAGAACCTGTGGACGAAGGGTGACCCTGCACCTGTGGGTGGTCTTCTGACAAATCTACAGGACCCACGTCTGGGCATACCCATCCCACTTAGGGGGAAAAGTTTTACCGCAAACGAATGATGGACGAAATGCTGACAATGTAAACACTCTCCTCCAGTCAAAAGATCTGGGGTAAATCCATTGTTCTTTTGCCCACTCTGCCACCCCAGTTTGGACCCAGCCATATGCAAATCAGTCTTGACCCTGTGCCCCATGGGAACAGTCCACACCGAACTGCCAGGCCAGGTCCTCCCTGGACCGGAAGCAAGCATCCTGGGACCAGTGTCAGGGTATGTCACTCTTCATCAGCCAGGCTAGCTTGAACCCAGTGGCACAGTGAGCTTGAATCACTTTGCCACTGGATTCAAGATAGCCTGGCTGATGAGGGCTGTGAGCCCAAACCGGTCGCAGGATGCTTGTTTCCGGTCCAGGGAAGACATGGCTTGGCAGTTCGGGCTGGACTGTTCCCATGAGGCACCGGGTCAGACTGATTTGCATATAGCCATGTCTGAACTGGGGTGGCGGAGTGAGCTAAAGAATGATGATGGATTAAACCCAGATCAGTTGACTGGGGGCGAGTGCTTGCAATGTTCAACACTCCGTCCATCATCCCCTTTGGTTTTGCTTTCTGCTTTAAGGTTGTCGGTGGGTGGTCGTACATGTGGAATGTGTTTTGTGGACAGGGGTATGTTGAGAGTTGAGGTAGTTTTGTATATCAGATTTGTTATAGTAGATGTACCTGTTAAGTGTAGTGAGGTGTTATATGAGTTAGGATAGGGAGTTGTGAGATGAGATATGTTAGGATAGGTAAGATAAGTGGGGGGCGAGTGTGGGTGTCCAGGGGTGGGATTAGCATGCTGTATTGAGAGTAAAATTCCTAAACAAGGGGTAGTAAAAGGATAGGTGGAGATGGACATATAACAGTGATTGAGTGGGAGGGTGAACAAGGAGGTTACAGGTGGTAGTGTTGTATTAGTTTAAATGTGGTGTAGGTGTGTGGGACACAAGTGAAGTGGGTCATCGGGTTACAACAGTTAGTTGGGGTAGCATTGTGAGAGGTTCAAGGTATGGTTATGAGGTTGTGCATAAAGATGTAGGTAGAAAGATGGGGGAGGAGTTTGGATTGGTAGGATACCTGTTTGAAAATATAATGAGATGGTGTGATGTGTTGCATTGTTGTGTAAAGCTTATAACAGTAGAAGGAGTGGGGTTTGCTGAAGGAATATATTTATTTTTATTTATTTAAAGTTTTATATAGCGCTGGCTGTACCCGAAGGTATCAGAGCGCTTTACATGAAAATCAACAAAGTAACAGACAAAGATCAACAATTACAAAGTACATCACAAACATAGGTAATACATTATGAGCGGAGAGAAAGGAGAGAAAAAAAAAGTAGTGGAGGGGGCAGAGGAGGAGAGAAAGGGAGGATAAGGGGAGAGACGAAAGGAAGTCTGTCTGAGGACCAACTGGGTAGGTGATAACCAAGGAGGGAAATCCCCGACCTGTCTCCCCTATAGCTAAACCAGGTAGCTCCATCGGGCATCAGTCAAAATAGTTCAGTCTCAGTACATTGAGAGAGGAGAGACATAGATAGAGGGAGGATGTGGGAAGAGACGACAGGAGAGACGCAAGGAAGTCTGTCTAAAGACCGACCGGGTAGGTGACGTCCAAGGAGGGAGATCCCCGACCTGTCTCCCCTATAGCTAAACCAGGTAGCTGCATCGGACAAAATAGCTAGGTCTCAAATTGACTAGGGAAAATTCAACAATAGACAGGGTGGGGGCTAAGGGCCAGGACAAGAGAGGGCAAAGGTCAGTGGCAGGGAAGTGGAGAAGAGTAGAGCGGGGAGGGGTAGGGTGTAGGGGGAGGAGAGTGTGTACATGACAGGTCAGGAGATAGCATTAGTCCTAAAACCAGCGAGAGCATGCAGTGTATATCCTTTATACTATAGCACCCATTATATATATAAATAGATATGCAGCTGATCGGAGAAAAACTACAGTTTAAATCAATTTCAAGAGACCTGAATTACTGCAAAATAAAGTCAATGAATAACAGCAGATCGGCAGAAGGGTGCAAGTCCCAGATGGATGCCCCTGAGTCGGTAGCCGTTACAAGATGGCTGCCAGTTGAGAGTGGAAACAGCCTAGTTTCGAAATTGCCTGTGGGAAAGTGGCTGAGGTAGATTGCCAGAGTCAAAGTCAGGAGAAGTGGTCTAGCACGAGATTTGCTGTGATAGAGCGAGTAAACGAAATCACGTGATAACAGTCCAAGATTTCCCATTGCCAGAGCACGGATCCAAACAATCAGCAAGCAATGCGGGGAGCCGATCGGGTGATCCGAGCAGACTGGGCCGGTATCGGGGCCCCAAAGAGGAGCCACGGGCATAAATTATGTGCGCATCGATGGGCTCACCAGTGGATGCAGCTGAGAGAGCGCGCCGGGTTGTGTGGAGATGGCAGCCAGGCTGTCGAGCGCTACAAGGCTGAGGTCATCATGGCCAAATAAAAGCACCCAAGCAGGAGTCTGTGGCAGGATGTCGGGATGTCCTCGAAGGCGTGCACCAGGGACCCAACCTCCGTCTGAGGCCCGCTGATGAAAAGGCGAGTCAGGCGAAGGGGGTCCACGCAGGGAACGGCGCAATGCATCGCACCACCAACTTCCAATGCGGCGCTCGATGGATCCGATAGGTGCTGCCCGAACCGCGCCTGTCCCAATCCATCCCAGGTCAGCTTGCAGGGTGGTCCGGTCGCGGGAGGCGACACAGCGTTTTCAACGTGCAAGCCACCACCGTCAGGCGTTAAGGCGATCGGCACTCTCTGGTTGCGACTGCACATGGGACGTGGGCTCCTCGATCACGGAGAGAGCAGCCCCGGGAAGCCTCGTTGAGGAGACCTTAAATCACCAGCCAGAGTCCGCTGCCGAGAGGAGTCGTCCAGTGTCCTGAAAATCGAGTGTTATATGGAAATTCAGGTAAGGAGCATACTGCTGAGTTATTTAGTCGGTTTTGATGGCTCGATGGGCAGAGTTAAGCAGGGATTTACGCCGGTGGCGATCCCTTAACTCGGGTGTCCGATGGGAGAGCTCCTTCACCGTCGGCCACTTATCAAATACAAGCAAAACAATTCTAGTATAAACTTTGTTGGGTAAAAAATTGCAACGACATATGGCCACCAGACATCCATGATACAGCACTTGACGTTCCTGGCGATCAGACCACACATGCACATTTAAAGCCGCAGTCGCCTGGGCATGTGATACACAGTGCGCTGCAGCTATCAGCGCTCAGCCTAGACACACTCCTGAGCAGCAATCGTTACGAGTACTTTGCCTTGACCTAAGCTTGGGTCAGGACGGGCACTGACCAATCCTCTAACGAACAGGATCACTCGCCCTCAGACTTGTAAATTGACCTTGTAAATGGAGGCGGTATCTCCGCTTACCTATTGAGGATGTGATTTTTGGCAGAAATTCTGGTCGTAGGACCTTTCCATGTCTAAATAGAGGACACCCTTTACCTGCTGTCCTTTACCTGTCTGCCTGGGCTGAACGCCCTAAACCCTAGGTACACTTTAAATCCTTCTCTTCCACCCCAAAAACTAGTACAAAACACTCCCAAACACAGTTTAACACAAACAAAACAGGGTAAGTAGCCCCTACACACTTAATGTAGGTTTTGTATGACTTTTTTGGTTTTTGTTCTTTGGGGGGCGGATTGGTCTGTTTGTCATTTTAGTGCAGTTTAAAATGAAAAACGTACGCAGACGCACACGCATAGCACATTAACATTTAAATTGTACAATAAAAATTGTCTGCACTTTCCTTGCTCTCTGGATGCTAGAAGAGACTGGAGACTAGCAGAATCAGAGTAACTGAAATCAAATACAGAGGTGTAATGTCGGCCTCTACAGCTCCTGTGGGTGGAGGGGGCGGGGTGGGTGGAGCCACCCTACAGGGAGCCCATTTCAACTTCAGGCTAAGTGTGTATTTGAGATCTGGGAGTCTAGAAGCTCCTCGCCTTATTCTACAGGCAGTACCCTACCATGTTTCATTACGACACGGACTGTATTCCGATTTATACTTCCATGTGAAAATGTTCTAGGAGGCAAGAAAACAATTGTTGTTTTTGTCATGAAACATAGCGGTTATAAAGTTGTATACACATTGCTGATGATACGTAACACGGAGTAAACGGCCAGATTCATCAAGCTGAAATCCGCTCGCAAAGGGCCAGATTCTGAGAATCTGGCCCTTTGCGAGCGGTATTTTTGCATTTGGGATGCATCATCCCAAATGCAAAAATCGCTAATGAAGAATTCGCTAAATTGCGATTCCTTGCATTTAAGGAATCTCAAATTGATATTCCTTAAATGCAATGCATGAAAGTGAAAAGAATAGCGAATTCGCTATTAGGGCATGCAAATTACCATGAAGTACATCTTCGTGGTAATTTGCAAAAACTTTGAAAAATGCACTAAAGTGCATTTTTCAAAGTTTCATGTTGCGCAGCATGTGTGTGCGCAACATATGTGCACACATCAATTTCAGGGGTGCAACAGGGTGTCCTTTGGACACCCCTGCACCCTTGACATGGCAATCTCAATTTGCGAATCGCTAATTGCGATTAGCAAATTGAGATTGTCTTCCCATTCATTCCTATGGGCCTCTAGGCCCATAGGAATGAAAAGGGAGATATTCCTTAATTGCGACTCGCAATTTGCGAGTCGCAATTAAGGAATTATTAGAAATCACTATTTTTGTAGTGATTTCTTGATGCATAGCATTTTGCTATTCCTTAATAGCGATTCGATATTTTTCGCTATTAAGGAATAGCAAAATGTGTTCCTGATGAATCTGGGGGACGTTCTAGCTCATGAGACGTATATATGTACCCTACTAGTCATTGGTCTGGATTCTGTCTCGATGGACTCGACCGTTCCTTCCCCCGTATACTGATAACTTGAGTGTTATCACGTTGGTTGTGCATGAAAATGTCTTGTCTGTTGTATTTGTACAGCGTGAAACTAACCAGCGGTAGCGGTGAATAATTCATGTTAGAAGTACCGAATTGAAACGACAAAAAAAACAGTAGCAATTGTTATATAAAACCAAACTGTTAGTATCTGGGACTAATAATATGTGGTTTTGGAATGATTTGAATGGCAGAATACTTAATGTTCTTTTTTTAGCACAGTGCGGTTTGTAGCAGTCATCCTGACATTTAACCTGAGAAAATATTTTCTTTATGAACTTTTTTGTACAGTTCAATAAAGAAATCTACGTAATGTTTTTGGGGCAGATGATTAATACGTACATCATTATAAATTAATAATTTCAATCAAACTTGGAATACGTTTTGCAGAGGCTAATCCTCAAATGTTTATACTTTACGCAATTCAGGGTTCGTGGTTGGATTTTAATTGCAAGTTCTCAAAGTGAGTGTACAGTGGAAGGGTTTGTTCTGCAAAAACAAGAAATTGGTTTCCAGTTTATGGATATTCTGTTCTTGCCCGATCTGTGTTAGATATAAAAGATTTTTTTAACGTTTTTATTAAAAAGACATTTTTATTTTCTTCTGCAGATGGGCGGTTTCCTCTGTGATGACTCGGCAGAATCAGATTCCCACCGAGGATGGGTCACGCCTTACCCTGGCTTTGATTCCGTTGTGGGATATGTGCAATCACACCAATGGACTGGTAAGAGCTCCTCCCATGACTCGATTATAGAGGCTCCCTCTGTTAGTGACGTGCTCCACGTGTAAACCCCGGTGATCTCGAGCCTTTCCCACCCCCTTTATATTTACCCAATCATTTGCGGGAAACGGAGCTGGAATTGTAAGCCTGCAGTTTTATTGTCACTCATCCACTTACAACTGGTCTCAAAGCATTCATGTTAAGTGTATTTGTAAAGCGTACTATCACCCAGGAGCGTATCCTGGCTCTGAGCAGGTATGGGTGTCTAGCCCTTCGAATGTCAATAGAAAAGACAGCTCTTCAGCTTCTTGCGTAAGTCAAGACGAGAATAGGAGGCTCTCATGTGGAGTGGGAGGCGCACCACCCTTTAAGAGTGATGTAAGAGAATGCCTGTCCTCCTGATCTGATTCTCAGTATGCATGGGATGTGTGCGATTACGAGTCCTGCAGAGCTGAGGTGTCTGGGTGGTTGGTGGAAGGAGATGCGAGTGTTAAGGTTGGTGGGGTTCGAGTTGTGTAGTGTCTTGAATGTGTGTGAGGAGTTTCACTGCTGTTGGAAAAAGTTTGTATCATATTGTACAGAAAAGTCTATTGATCCTCCTTTTGCCGCCCTTTCTGATATTTTGCTTTTTATTTTGATCCTTACCCAGCAGGCTCTGCTCTTGGCACTCAAAAAGGATATCGTTCTGCCCTATCTGCCTTCTTACAGCAGCCTGACCAACCTCCTTATTTGAATCTCCCATTGAAAACAGTTTATAAAAAGTCTTGTACATATGTTCCCACCTTCCCCTCTCATTATGCCTCAGTGGGACCTTAATTTGGTTCTTACATTTCTGATGTGTGCTTCCTTCGAGCGTTTACACAGTTGTTTCTTCGTGCTGCTCACCATCAAAACAGCCTTTTTTGCGTTAATTACATTGGCCAGGAGGATGAACGAGCTGCAGGATTTATCATCCAAGCCTCTATTCCTATCAGCTTTTTCTGACAAACTGGTACTTCACACTAGAGTCTCTTTCCTGCCAAAATTGGTAACACTATTACATGTGTTCCAATCTGTCTCCTTGCCCACTTTCTACGCTCCTCCACATCCCTCTGACGCTGTCATTCTATCTTGACCACACACACAAGTTACAGATGGACAACCAACTCTTCGTGGGGTATGTTGGTGCGAAGAAAGGTTGGGCGGTGCAGAAATGGACCATCTCTCGATGTGTTGTTCTCTGCACCAAGATCTGCTGCGCACTGGCAAAGAAGCAGCCTTCTAAAGACTTAAAAGCTCATTCCACAAGAGCTAAGGCTGCAACCACTGCATTTGCCAGTGGAGTTCCAGTCCTGGACATCTGTCAGGCAGCAACCTGGGCATCCCTGCACACTTATTAAAAAAATTACTGTCTTGACAGTCTGATCCGCAGAGACAGGCATTTCGCCTGTTCGGTCCTGCAGGACTTCTTAGTAGACCCATCTCCAGGGTTGGAATTGCTTGGGTATCTTTTCAAAAGTAAGGAATCTGCGGCTAGTTGTTTCTATAAGGAGAACAAGTTACTTGTCTATGGTAACGCATTATTTTGTAGAGACAACATCTTGCCTCAGATTCCTTACCAACCCACCCATTCTCCCTGCGGACAGATTTCTAGGGTCAAGGCTGGTCCCTTTCAGGGCCCTAGTTTGGACACACCAGTGTCGGTGCACTTCATATCTCTGTGCTTCTGGCATGAAAAGTCGTGAAAAGTAACTGACATCAGCGCACCAAGGTGGTGCCTTCATAGGCAATGTGGACGTCCCATCCGGTGCAGATGACGCCAATGACACAACGCAAAGCCGATCAACGCCACCTAAGGGTGTGCAGGGGTACAGCTCACGAAAACATTTTGGGCTCCAATGTGATGTCTGGGGAATTCAAAGGTAGGGGACTCTGCGGCTATATATTGTCTCTACCAGAAAAGGCGTTACAGAAAGTAGGTACCATGCTCACTTAGTTTATAAAAAATGGAAACCCGTTAATCATCAATGTAACATTTTCACATATTATTAATCAATATATTATCAGTCTAATATTATTAATATGATTTTACCAAATTATATTTTCATTTATAACAATTTTGAAACGCAAAAGGATACATTCACGTACAGCACACAAACTTCAGACTTCTGTAAATACTACAATGCTTCAAGCCGTAGATTTAAAATCGAGCTTGCTAAAAAGTGGAGCCATATGCTTATTCCTATACCTGAATGCCATGTTACATAAAAATTATATATACGTCATGAGGATTAGAATATTTTCCTTGTCGCCATCATAACTCCCATATCATAGTAATGAAGTTGGCGATGTTTTACTGTATTTAGAATGGGTCGATTGCAGATTTTAGGTCTTGGCAAATGACATCTTGGGGACATTCGTAAAGCTTCCCTGGGAATGGCTTCTGCCCATTGATTACCAACGGCTTTGTGGTTTGTAACTCACATTTGCTTCCTTTCTATTTGCCGGCTCTATTTGTTTTAGGCTGTTCACCTTGAGTTTGTCCCGTCCTTTGCCCAAACCATATTTACTGTATTCTTGCACTAGTACTGGATTTCCTTAAACAGGCCTTTAAATCTTGTTCTTATGATTTCACATTTGCTGTTCATCCAAAAACAGAGGCCAAATGTCAAGCTATGTCTTCCAGGGAGCTTGGTGCTTACTTCTCTTTCTCTGTGTTCAAACGAGAGGATTTATGTGACAATCACGTTGGCTACTGGGGGAGTGCTTTAGGAAGGCTGTACAATGTTATTTCTTTTTCAAGCACACAACAAAATTTAAATATCTGTAAAAACTGTGCAGATATTTCACAATATATCAGAATTTGAAAAGCACAAAGAAGCAAATTTGTTGGTAGTTCTCGATTGTGGTTCAAACAAGTCTTTTAATACGATCAAAACAAATCAATACACTAGGCGATGACAATTTCACACATTATCATTTGTGCGCTGTATATTTTTACAGGTAAAACTGTATGTCTGTGCAAATGTAATGGTCATTTCAATTAAAGATGGGTTGTCTGTAATGGCAGTGTGCTACCACACCATGCATATTCCACCCTACGCCACTCCACCCTTCCCCACTCCATACTGCTTCACTGCATTCTATTCTGCAACACTCCACTACTCTCCACGCCAATCCACTCTACCTCACGCTATTCTACTATGCCCCACTGTACTCTACACCACTCCAGGCCTCTCCTCTCTATGCCACTCTACTCTGCAATACGCCACTCTACACCAGGGCACTCTATGCCAATCCACTCTACACCGCTCTAATCTACTCTGCACTCTACCATGCACCACTTCACTCTACTCTGAATCTGTTCTATTCCACCGCAATCTGTGCACATCCGCTCAAAGCCACTCCACTCTGCATCACTGCACTCTACGCCAATGCACTCTACACCACTGTGCTCAAAACCAATGCATTCTACACCACTGCACTCTGTCAATCTACTCTGCACCATTGCTCTCTACGACACAGCAGTCTACGCCATTGTACTCTACATCACTGCACCACTGTCCTGTATGCCACTGCTCTCTACGCCGCTCTACTGTCCTCTACACAACTGCACTACATTCCAATTCTCTCAACGCCAATCTTCTATACATCACTGCACTCTACAACAATCTACTCTACAGCACTGCACTCCACGCCACACCACTCTAGACCAATTTACTAACCACCACTTTACTCAAAACCAATGCACTCTACTCTAGCTACACTGCCCCCTACACTACTATACTCTACAACCCTGTACTCTCGGCCACTGCATTCTACACCACTGCCTGCTAAGCCACTCTATTCTACTCTGCACCACTGTACTCTATGCTACTTCTCTCTGCACTACTCTACGCCACTGCACTCTACGAGGCTGCACTCTCCACCACTGAACTCAGCGCCACTCTACTCTGCACCACTGCTCTCTACCCACTGAACACTGCTACTCTACACCATTTTGCTATGTCACTTCTCTCTACGTCACTCTTTTCTAGCCTCCACCACTCAACGCCAGTGCACTCTATGGCATTACACTCTTCATCACTCTAGGCAACTGTAATCTATTCTGCACCAGTGAACTCCACGTCACAGCCCTCTGTGCAACTCTACGCCACTCTACTTGACCCGCTGCACTCTACCCTGAACCATTCCACCCTTTGCCACTTCACTCGACTATAAAACAATCTACTTTTTCACTGCACTCTACACCACTGCAGTCTACTCTGTACCACTGTACGCCACTGCATTCTATACCAATGCACTCTACACCACTTTTCTCAAAACCAATGCACTCTACGCCAGTCTACTCTGTACCACTGTTCTTTGCGCCACTTTACTCTATGATACTCCACTCTGTGATGTTCTACTCCATTAAACTCTACACCACTCTGTGCCACTTCACAACAGTCTGTTGCACTCTGTGCCACTCTGCAACGCTACTCTACGCAACTCCCTCTAGGCCAATCCATGCCACTTTGCTCTACTAAATTCTCCGACACACTGCTTGACTTTAATCCACTCCGTTCCACTCAACGTCACACTGTGCCATTTCACTCATCTACACTACTCCATTCTATGCCACTCCACTTTACAAAAACGTACTCCTCTCTACACAATACACTCTGTGCCACTCCTGTCTGCTCTACACCACTCCTATGCCACTCCATTCTACTTGTAAACACAATAATTAGGCTCCTTTCTGAATCTCTTCTGTCTGGTGCTTATTGCTGATAGATTGATGAAGGTTTCATTTGCGAGAGATATTTGGAATTACCGTTTAACTTAGATCCTAATCAGCTGGGTATAGAAAAAAGAGAAAATACACCAGTGTTACCCTTGCCTGCAGAGTACGCTAATGTAGGAGATGGGTGGTGGCAATATTCTATGCTTCGTGGCCAGTCCTGCCTTTTTAGGTCTTGGCTCTAGACGGCGCGCATGCGCTGTCTTGAAAAGAGACCTGTTGTTTGTACTTTAGGGGCTTTAGCCCGCCCATGGGCTTGCCATTGGCTGGCTTCATCGTCTGTCTCCCATTGTTTCTCCCCATTTGTCCATGGCATGCATTTGTCATGCCTCTTCCTCTGTTTACGCCTCCTCAAAATCGGGGATTAAGTACATATTCCTTATTATATTACTAATGTAAGGACTCTTTTTATCTTTGTGTACGCACCCTCCTCAGGAGCACTGGTGTTTTAATTTGCTTTGGTCGCCATACATTTATCTTTTTAATTAGCCCATCCCACTTTTCGGTGGGTCCATGTAATATTGGCTTTGCATGGGGAAGGGCGGGGGCAACTGGTCACGGCGGTGGCGTTGTTTCGCTGTGGGAGCGTGTCACACAGCGCAGTGGCGATGGATATGGGCATGTATCAGCAAAGGCATTTATCAGTTTTTTCATGTCCTCGGTGTTAGGCACCGATAGCACCTCTGTGAGACTTGATAGCAGGTACTTATGCCCCACTCTGGGGGGTGATGTGGTAATTGTGTGAATAAGTGAAGCGATGCTGCATTTTCTTAGTTTTATTGTGTACGTGGGCATTAGTGAGAATCGAGTAACCTTGCCTGTGTTACTCTGGTGTAGTGCTGTGCGCCAGGGTTTTCTGTGCAGTGGTGGCGTAGTTGTTAATGTCATGCAATAGCACTACCCTCCTTAATGTCCCACTGTTGCTAGGCAAATGGACAGGGTCCCGTGCCAGCTATTTATAGTGCTTGGCTGTGATGGTCTGGGCCTGCATTACACACTGACGTCATGTGGTGTCGCAGGCTGCGAGAGTCAATGAGGGCGAGTCTACAGTGACTCCAATAGAAATGGCTTTGACCTGCCTTTCCCAGAGCCCGAGGAAGGTTTACACACCAACATTGAGACAACTGTAAATAGGAGACCTAGACTACAGTTTTATGCTTTCTTGCTGTCTATGCTAACGTTTATACCCACACAGTCTTAGCAATGCTCTCTTTTACCCCACCCATTCACTTGTATGTTAGTTCATCATGATGGTATGTCCATAACTAGGCAGAACAGGCGCATGTGAGTGTCTGCACTCTCTGGTAATCTCACCAGTTTTATAAACTCTGGGAAAGGGTTTACAACTTGTCAGGGTTGTACAGATGAGCCATGAACTTTGGACATCTTGCATTTTGGGTGTTGTAGTAAATGTGTTTCTGAATCATATGCAGTGGCAATGTAATAGAATTTGCTAGTAAGATTTCCCAAAGTGTTTCGGCCTGTTGCGCTCTAAAATGTGATCAAGAATCAACCATTATAATAGCGGATTCAGAGAGTTGCTATATTCTTGAATTAGAACATTGGAATCTTGGGAGCTCCATTGAAAACAATGGAGTGCTCGGGGCTTATAATAGCTGGTTTAAGCCTGGAGCTCCAACATTCCAATGTTTCTGTGAACAAAGGCTTCAGGGAGCCTGAGGGGATTCCAATCCCTCGACGCTCCCTTAAGGCTTTGTGTTTTTTTTGTTAGAACATTCTGCCACTAGAGGGCAGAATGTTCTAATAGCCTTATAGCCCTTCGTAGCTGGGCTATACCGGATATTAAAGTCCCTCTCCCTTGTTAAAAAACGCTGGAGAGAGCCTTTAATAGCCGGTATAGCCCTCTACAGCGGGCTATAAGACTATAGTATGTCCCCTAAAGTGACATTTGAATAGAATTCCATTTATTTTAATCTACAAGTAATATGTATCAGTGTGTGTGATTTGTAATACACAAACCGGTGTATAATGTCTGTACTTAAACACCAGTGCTAGTTGATCATGTGCGCCACAGCTTTTATCTTTACCTCACACCAACTCAATCTCACTTCATACTGTCTGCTGCAATTATTTGCTATTATTCTGTTGATCCTCAAAAACTCTGAGATCAAATCATTGTGTTCCCATAATTCCACACACACACATTTAGAAAACCTATTGTCCTCTTGCAGTCAAAATCTGTTTGGTGCTCACTCTATTTCTTCATTTGTTTCTTCGCAAAATTCCACACATCCAAATTCAGTGTAATCACATATCTGCAATACCTGCTGTTTTGCATATTCAGCTCACGCCCTTGCAGCCAATGGTATGAATTTACTCCTTTACTTCTAGATCTTGTAATCACTGAAGCTTGGCAAAATGTAAAAACAAAGGCAGATGCTATTCCATAAATTGATGCAGTAACTCTGTCTCAACTAATTACTTGTTGACTTGTACCTTAACTGGAACCACCCAAAGAGCTATGCCTCCTTATTAAAGTAATTAGTCAACCAGTGGCTAAACTAACAAATGATCTTATCAACCTACTAACTAGAGAACTGTAGTGATATTATCAACAGTTCCTATCTATCACACGTAAGATGTGACCAAGTTATGCATACAGATATTTTTAAAAGATGACTAAAAAGCCTTAGCCTGGCAGATCTTTTTACAACTCTTATCAATTTGACCAATAGGGGACATGCCACGGAACTGCGGTGCTATCGTTGAATTATCCTATTGGAAATATATCCATTGTCTTCCAACACCTTTTCATTTTGATGGCATTCAGTGTACCGCTGTTACCTTCTTCGCTCAACAAACCAAGAACTTTTGCAAAACTGTAAATTTTAAACACTCATACCAGATCATTAGCACCATTCATGCCATTTCAGTCAGGGAAGCTTTTTTATACTGCCATCCCCAGAATTGTACGAAATCCTTTACTTGATCAACTTAACACTGGAAATTGACTCGGGTCGCACCTCTTCTGAGGATCCTACATGCAGTGTTGCCTCATGAGGTTTCACACATGTTATTGAAATTGGAGCAAATTAACCACCACATCTTTCCATTCTATACCACATAATTCCACAAAAAATACATAATTACACCATACAACACAATTCCACTACGAACCATATGCATCCAATCCACACCACAGAATTCTACATCATGCCACAAAATTCAACACCACACCACATAATTCCACTCCACAACATGCCATTCCACAACATACAATACCACTCCACATTATTAGATTCCATGACACAATACCAATCCACATAGTTCCAGTACACTAAACACCATGTAATTACTATCCACATATTTCCACTATACACCAAGCCAATAATGCCACTATGCTGCACTACACATAACGCTACACAATTCCACTCCACACAATTGCATAAGCAATTCCAATCCAAGCCACATAATTCCACTCAACTCCTTAGCACATGACTAAAAGACATCATTGACAATGCCAGTGGCTCTCAGAATGCCGAGATCTATTGGCTTTGCTAGTGCTTGTTTAGGAAGGGATAGTTGTTGTCACCAACCTGCCATTATTTTGTGATCCCGCTGTCAGTTTCCAGGTTTCTTCCTGTGGGTCTCATGGCTCTTCTGTGGGCCCTTAAAACACACAAGAGGACTAGGGAGAGATGTGTATCCCTCGGAAGTCCATATAAATATATTGAACAAAGCTTCTTGTCATACACGATATCTATCTGATCTTGTGATAACTGTTATCTTAGTGTGTACCACGAATTGTAATAAATGCAGTTGTAAAGTAGAAAAAAAATGTTGTATTCTTTTTTCAGTTGCAAGAGAAGTTAACATTTTTCAAAGTTAAGAACAATGTAATTATTTTTCCCGCATGCCTCCTTGAATATTTTTTAAACTCTGGTAGTGTCTCAGTTTTTATATGATCTCTTAAAGAGATTATGACATAGCAGGAGTGCGCTAAGTCCTTCTTCAAAGTTTGCTGTAAATTGAAAATGTGTCCGTATTCTGTTCTGTTGGAAAGCCATTTCCCTTGCATTATCTCCTTCGGGTCCCTTCAACATTACTTTATTTGTTTAATATACATGTTGCCTGTTTAGAAACCTTTGTGCCAACAGATGTTTAGATTGGATATTTTAGCGAGCCTAAGAAACATAGTAGGAAGGTTTCATTAAAGGTTCATTACTAACCCTGTTATGCCAGGTGGCGAAAAGCAGCATGTTGGATACTGTTCATTAATATTGTATAACATATGAAGAAGTAAATGTGCTTCGAGTTAAATCATACCAAATGCATTAAAACTGTTCTCATTTTCCTCTGCTAGATCACAACAGGCTACAATTTAGAAGATGACCGCTGTGAATGTGTAGCACTGCAAGATTTTAAGGAAGGAGAACAGGTAAGGCCGCACCAGTATTGAATATAGTGATTGCCAGGAAATGAGTAATGATGCTAGGCAGAGAGAAGGATGATTGACATTTGCCTTAGGTTAGTTTTGTAATAGGATTTACTGTTTTAGGATCATGCAGTGATGTTTCCATAAATAATTGGTGGCATCTTTCCACCTTTCATTAGGCACGAAAACTAAAACCACCATCTTACTTTGCACCAGAATTCCTAGCCTAAGTCGAATTGGATAGAATGTAGTGACTCTGGGGAATTGTATTTAGTAGTGGCTGGCAAGGAACAGGGGTGGCAAGGGGTGGGGGAACAGTGGGGAACAAAATATAAAAAAAATAGTAAACACTTACCTCTGTCCTCACGGCAGCCATCTCCCCTCTGTTGCTTCAACCAGGAAGCACCTGTGCTCCCCAAAGCCAATCACAATGCTGCAATACATCTTTTTGATTGGTCGGAGCGCCGTGTTTCGACACTCAGAAGGGGACAAGGAGCCTGGGCAGGTTCCCCACCAGGCTGTGTATTGCAGCCTGTTGGGGAACATGCTATGTGCGCAGATGGCCAGCCAAGCAGTCATGTGCACTTAGTGTGCACATACAACTCCCCTGCCTTTGCAACCAACCCCTCCCAAACCCAGCCCCGAACCTACGAATTTTTTTTGATAATAACTACGTTATCATTTTATTTTTCCTTTTTCCTGCGAAGAGCAGTGATGCGATGCCCCTCCGCCTTAGCGGTGGAGCCGCCCCTGATTTTATTACTTTGAACACGTGACATAAGGTGGACTTATCAAGGAAAATTCAATTTGTCTATACAAATCACCACTATCATTATGTTTTCAAAGGGCATTAGATTGCTGGAAAAAGATTTAATGAAACTCACATGTCGGATGTACATTTTGAAAATAAAAGTTGTGTGTTAATAACGAAAATTAAATGAGTGAATTTAAATCAACTGGAAAGACAATTTCCAATAAAAAAAAGTGTGACCAGAGGACTATTATATTTGTCTTCTGGTTGAAACATGAGAGTGAGCATACATAGGTTGGTTAGCTATCTCAGAGTTTCTAGATGGAACAACTAGAACAGGTTTTGGACTTTTCATTGGTTTTGCATGGGAAATGGAAAAATAAAGGTGGTAAAACTGTTCTCTTCCTTGTATTATACATCTGTGTGTTACATCTCACCTTCTCCTATGCCTCTATTGTTATTCAGATTTGGTTTACATTTTATATGAGTGTTGCTGCTTGTGAAAAGCCGCTGACTTTGTGTGATTTAAGAAGTTTTATGTCTCCGTGTCCATTATACATTTGACAGAGCTCGAGTAGTTTGGAATACTTACTTGAACGGTGTCTAAGATTCTTTGTGTGCTGCATATATTAATAATCCCCTGGTGGGCGCTTCAAAAGTTCGAATTCATCAAGTAGAATTGACTTTATCTCGAAATGGCAATGTTTAGTGAATTGTCGGATATATGATGGATAATCTTGATGTGTAACTGCTCCTCATTGCTGCCTGTTAAAACTGACCATTAGACTTTCCAAATGACATCGGCATTACTATGACGAGATAATTGAATGTTCCAAGTCAAAGGTAATTATGTTCCTGTGGACAATAATTACAGTATTTGTATTGATTTTCCATTTTCAGAGATTTATATTGCATGAACTTGTCCTCATTGGTGTGAACCGATCAGTGAGAAAGGTGTGTACAAGTGTATCCACAGGAACATTTGATGACTGAATCTGTAAGAGGGGCATATAGCATCCCTTAATGCAGTACAATATATTGGAAACACAAATGCACCGATGGATGTAGTATAGGCCTTTTTACAAGGGATACGACTATGAATATCAAGGCAATGCACCACTTAACTGAGGGATTTAAAAACAAAAGGCGCTGGAAACTCAAAAAACCCATAGTTGACCAGTATGAGTGCTTAATATATACGCCAGTTCATTGTGGTGTCCTGCCACTGTTGGTCCATCATGTGAGGTGGCTTTGGGGACAGGGTGTAGCATTAGTAACATCAGATGAAGCGAAATACATATCATCGGAAATAATCTAGAGAAATCTTGGTCCGTTAGATTGGCAAGGTGGACATTTTATGTGGTATGGCTGGGTAGCCTTACCATGTAATATTAACACAATGCCCAAAAGTGGACCTCGGCTTCACACTAGTAATCCTTCGCTCAGTCCTGGTAGAGTTGCAAGTAGCAGGCAGGCTTACTGAGAGGAACATTTGTTAAGCATTTCAGAGCACCAACATGGAAGGTAAGTAACTGACACGATTTGAAAGAAATCGGACTCAAATTTATAAAAATAGAGCTTACTTTTATATAAATTTAGACACCAAAACTAAATCAATATAAGGCGTATAACCGGAGTTATTGATTTTTAAGTGTTCAGAAAATCAGTACTTTGTAGAGCTTACAAAATTTACCATTGCGGTCAAATGAGAAAACACAATGTGACACTCAGTCACTTGCGGGGTGAGTTCAACGGATCCCACTTGGAGTTAAGGTCTTGCGGGTCCACTAACCAAGCTTCAACAGTCAGAACAATTTTACCTTCCCCAGGCAGTCCAGGTGTAGAGGTGGCTTGGCTGTCCTCTGTGTTGAACGGGGAGCCCGGTAGCTGTCAAAAACACACTTGTGACACTCGGTCGCTTGCAGGTTGATTTCAGAGGAGCCCCTTGGAGGTTAAGCTTGGAGGGGCCCCAGAACCAGGTACCACCATGCAGAAGGGCTCTACCCAGCTTGAGCGTCTCTGGTGCAGAGGTGTACCTGGTTATCCGTGGTGTTGAACGGAAGCTGCGTGGACTGACTTTACCATGCATGTGAACACAGTCGTGGGATGCAAATACTCGAGAACTGCACCACAGAATTTGAGGGTCGATGATGCAGGATGTTTGCCTCTGCTTGGAACGTTGAGTAAAGCACTCAGTAGTCAGCCAGACCACCAACAAACCTTGGCCACGTCAAAGGCAGCGATGTAGTAAATCTTCTTCCAGAAATCCTGGGAACGCTGTAGGGGGCTGAGACTCCGTTAGGTTCAGGGCTACACTTCCCAGAAGCCACCTGGCCGGTTACGTTCGGGCTGATCTTCAACGGAGCCCGTTGGACAGTCCTTTGGATCTTGGAAGTGCAGTTTGTGCCTGCCGACTGCTAGTGCCTCTAGTCCTAGGGAGACCTGGGTAAATCTTTCGGTTGCAAAAGGGTTTACCTTCCTTTTGGAACTGGTCTATGTTCTAGGACGAGTCCTAGTCCATTAGGTGCCGGGGTACTGCCACAGGTCCAGAGCTTTGCGCCTGCTCTTTGTGGAGTCCTGCCTTGTGCAGACACAGGTCTCTTCTTTGTACTTCTTCAGAGCAAATCTGGAGTTCTGGTGCCACAGGTGCCCCATGAATCCTGCATTTAGGGTTTGTTTAGAGGTGTGAGGGTCCGTTGCCAATGGGCTACTGATTCTGCAGCTAATCTGCCCCTGAGGTGACCACATCCAGGAAGGTGTATACCACCAATCTACCCAAAACCCACTATTTGTGGGACTTCTCAAGATAGCATAAGCCATCCTCGTCTGCACAGACCAGCTAGTCCTCCCTAGAGGTGTGGCTATCCTTTGGGGGTTGTATGCCTCCTCAATATCTAATTTCCCATCTGCTCACACAATAGTGCCTGGGGTCTGAGGGGAGGTCTTTGTCTCCACTGGGAGACAAGTCACATATCCAAGGCAATGTGGCCTTTGAGGTTCACTGCCCTGATGTGTCAGTCATTCACTAGCCATCCTGGGAGGGCAGAAGTGTGACCTGCTTCCTGCCCAGGCCTTTTGTCTCCGTCCTCTGATAGTCATATCACTTCCCAGTAGGAGGTCAGGCCTCTGTCTTTGCGGCAACTGGCTCTGAGAGCCTGTTATAGCACAAGGAGACTGAGGCAATTTGGGGGCAACCTCTAAGGCTGCCACCTGGGTATATGCCAGCTCACCCTCAACATGAAGATCGTGTCAGGGGTGAAAAAGCACAGTGTTTAATACCAAACAAGACTGAATTTGGTGGTACCATAATGGAGCTGACTATCTCGGCGGTCGACCGGTAGCCTGTCCATGTTAAATTATGGACCACTGTGCACTTACAGTGATTTTTAATGGAAAGATCACTGTAGGGACGTGTATGCTTGTACATACATGTCCACACCATTAATGTAATGCACCCTGCCTCCTGGGCTATCGGAGGCCTATCTTAAGGGTGGCTTACTTACATTAAGGCAGTGAGGTAACCCTGTCACACATGGTGTGTGCAGGGTCGATCTTGAGCAGGTAAGTTGCTCATGCAGCCTGTGATGGCAGACCGGCAGTCCTTACTTTTACTCTGGTCACTCAGGGTGGCCCAAATATTGCTACAGCCCTGGTGACCTTTTTAACACCCTTGCCCTGGGTACCACTGGTGCCATATACTGGGGACTTCTAAGGGGGTGTTATAGCACCTTTGAGGGAAAGAGTACTGGCACTGGTCCTGGTTAGCAGGTCACAGTGCACTTCCAGATCTATTACCACAGCATTCAGAGTAAAAAGTGGGTGGGTGACCATCCAGTAAGAGTACTTTCCTACACTTAGTAGCTTGTGAGCTACTAAGTAACTTTATTGTATAACTGTAAGTAGCTCTCCTGTGTGCAGCAGAGCCTACTTAATTTGACGTTTTGCTTGTCTGAATTAATATCATTATACCAACTGAAAAGTATGTATTCAAGATACAAATGTGTTTTTTTTAACTCATAAGCTGATGTTTGGGGGAAAAGTGGTTGATTTTCCAAAATATATTTAAAGATGATATTTGATTGATAAATCATGCAGCAATGGGGGGACTTATTTCTAATATTATTCTTTTGGTACCAGAGGCACTGCAGCACTGACTGCAACGCATTACCCATGTTGAGGCATTCCACATTGACAAAACCTTTTTACATTATCGCTGATAACCGTGCCTGATCACTGAGTTGACCTGTGCTGTTAATTCTGAATGTGTACTAACGTAAGCGTGTCTGATGTGATCATTATTATAACACTAGTGTTAGTAGGTCAGAATGATTTTCATTGGACACAGGTAGCGCTTACTACAGAAAACTTTGGTGATCCCTGTGTGAGAGGGATCACCGTTTAGAAATTAGCCCCTTTTGAGCAAATTAAGGAATGACAATCAAGTCAAGAAACCGAGCGAAATTCACCCAGAGGCCCATCTGTGAATGTCCATGTGACTGTTCCCTTGTCAGGATGGGTTAAGTGGAAGGTAGATTGTTTTTTGGTATTTATATGGAATACAGTCTGCTACTAGTATGGCATTTCAGTGCTTTTGATGGTCGAAGGGTGACTTTTCAAACAGGTTTAAGATGTCCCTTTCAAACCGATTTTTAATTCATTTTGTTGAGATATATATACTCAGTGGGGTGAATGACCATGCCTTATTTGTTGGGTGGCGCCTTTTGTGAGTGAATTTGAAGGGTGGGCTGAGAGTCCTCTATCCTTCAGAATGAGTGCTTGTTGCCTGGCATGTATGTTTGAAGCATTTAGGGGATGCTTCTACTACAGGACAGTTACAGCTTTCTTTGATAGATAAGACAGTTGAACGCTCATAGTAGGAGAACATGGTAAACTGTTTGACTTCTGGGTGGTCTTCTCATCTAGGCATTAGCAGACTGGTGGAGACATAAACATAAAGATTTCACAGTGCATTGCTGGCTAGTGTGGTGCTACCTGTTTGGTTCAGTACTTTGTTAGCTGTCATGTTATTGCTCGTGCCATACTGTGCCTTTCTTTGTAGTTAATGTTCCTCTTAAGTCACCATTTCTGATGGATACTTCCAATCGTAGATTCCTCACTTTGTGAATACTTCTCAGGCCTCTGACTGGATCTGGAAACTTTCAAGCAGTACTACTGCAATCTGGTAGGTGGCATCATGCAGGTCTGCACCGACGTCATTAGCACTATCCATGCGCATTGACAAGAGTTCCTTTATTTCCACGTCTTCAGGGTGAATCCTGAGCTTCTCTTTGGCCTTTCGGACCACAGATTACCTGGGTGCATGGGAAAATGTCACCCCCTAAGATGACAGATGGTCATGAAGAATGCTTTTGGTGCCTGGGATCAGAGCACTACTCCAGGGCATATCACGAGTGTGCCCAGATGAACCCGAAAGCGACACTGGACCATAAGGCCAAACTTCATGTAACCATACACAAGAAATCTCCACGACCGGTCGGGATCAAAATGCTGATCCCGCTCCTGCTCGCAAAGTTGTTCCTGCGGCAGATCCTCGTTACAGTCAAAGTATTCAGGTAAGTCAGAGAAAAAGCAGTTGAAGCAAAAATGGGCCCCTTCCCACCATTCTCAAACTCCAGAGAGGGCACAGGGGTGTCCACATAACTCCTAGTCTTGTTCCGTTTTACTGTCTTGAGACAGGTTAGTTTTTCCCTTCTGATGTTGTATTTTTCTAATAGTAATCCTGCTCAGTACTAGAGGAACCGCAGGTTCAGACATTTGGTGCATGTGGTTGGCTGAGGAGCCAGTCGGGCAAAACTACCATCTGTTGGATTATGACTGAATGCCTGTAAATCAGAATCCCCCCTAAACCGTAACGTTACTGCAGTGCTGTGGAGCCCCTGTTGGCCTGGGATAGCGGGCCTCCTGGGCTGGTGGGTATAGCTGTCCACTTAATTTAAAAGGTTTTTTTTAATTTTTCAAGAGAGTGAACAAATACACAGATGAAGAAACAGAGCTGCAACATCGCTCCTTACATGCTTTTTGGCAAGCTTAGCAATAACAACGTGATCTTGGTGAGTGATGTTACATGGTCTTGGGTATTATGTCGGAGCAGAGTGTCCATCTCCTTACATGTCCTTCTGCACTCTATAGCAACAGTCCTCCGAAGAGATAGTTCAGGGCTCTGCGCCAACCATAGTAAGTAAAGGATAGAGTTAGAAAGGAAAGAGCAGAAAGCTTAAGGGGGATTTGGGGTGGGGGGGGGGCGGAACTCCTCTCTGGCCCAAATGAGGATGAAACTTTCCAGCTGCAACTGTTCTGCCAACTGGCCATGGTCGTGATGTTTGGCCAGAGCGCTGTGTCTATGCTACCGCCACCGCACTGTCTCCGGTGCCCGGGGATAAGTAGTCTAGGTAACTCTGCAGTGGCTCCCATATGTCTGTGCAGGCATCAGTTCCCAATAGTCAGACAACTGATTGTGGCAAAATGCTGCATCCCTGAGCCACTCTGCTGCCTTCGGACCGCACCCACAGCCCCAGCAGATAGCCACCCTTCTAAGAGTAACGACATGGCCACCAGTTTTCTGTGCTCAGCAGGTACGCTACACACATACCCTAGCAGGGCCACCAAGGGGGAGTGTTCGATTACAGCATCTATCAGCAGGGCTAGCACCTCAAAAATACATTCCCATACCTAGCCACCACCGGGCACTCCCAGGACAGATGAATAAAGGAGGCCTCCGAAGCTTGCAACACACACACACACCTCGCATCCTCACTCAAACCAGATCTGTGCAGCCAGACAGGGGTCCTGTACAGCCTGTGTATAAATTTACAATGAATCAGCCGCAGTCTGTAATTAGGTGATATTTATTTTCAGCTGCGCACAAAAGTATGTGCATGTGCCGTCCCCAAGCAGGCCCCTCAGGATCTTCTCCCACTCACGCTGTGCAAAGGGAACACATATCGGGGAGGTGCGCTGCATGCCCCTATAGAGTTGGGTGATTAGTTTTCACGGCGAGGGATTCACTAGGAAGTCCTCCAGCACCTGAAATGTTGGCGGTGCTACAGGGAAGGATTCATATAATGTGCGCAGCGCAGCTCTTAATTGATAGTAAGTGAACCTATCGAGCATCCCTGTGTGCTCTTCGCCTAACGCCTTGTTGATGGTAGCAAACACCCCATTGCGGAACCCCTGCCCCATCGTGCTTAACTGAAGCCCTCAGTCTTTGTCCTCCCCCCGCCTCAGCAGTGAGGGGCAGCCCCGGGTGTCTGAGTGGGATCAAGGGGGCAAATGTGGTCGCTAATCGCGCTCTGCGTCTGAGCTTCCGCCATGCCCACACCGTGCAACTCACAGTATCAACCCTGGCTCGGGGTCTCCCTTGTGGTCCGAATAGCACCATATGTAAGGGCACCGGGTCCGCCCTGTCAATTTCCGGGGCAGTGTGCTTCATGAAGAGGGTCGGGAATACCCAATGATAAGCAAAATGTGCCTGAGCACAGTTATAATACAGCTCCATGTCCGGAGCTGCCATCCCACCCTGGTCAAACGGCAGCCTCAGGATATCCCATGCCACTCGGGCTGTCTGCCCACCTATGCCAACGTAATCAGATTCGAGCGTAGACGCCGCGGTGAGGGGAAGCGGCAAATTGGCAAAGATGTAGAGAAACTTGGGGAGAACCACCATCTTGGCTATGGCCAAGCATCCCGCAAGGAATAAAGGGAGTGACCTCCACCTGCTAAGTTTGCTTTCCAGCCACTCCTTTTGCCTGCCCAGAGTTAGTCTTCGTTCCGGCTGAACCAGATACCCAAGTACTTCACTGGGGAGCACGCCCACTGAGGCCGGAGTTCTGACTGGAATGGGTCAGTGGCTGTGGTGAGCGGAAAAATTATTGACTTTCCCCAGTTTATGGAGACGCCCGACACTCCCCCAAAGCAGACGACCTCCCGGATGAGTGGGTCCAAATGTTCGGCTGGATGCTGGACATACAGGGTCACATTGTCGGCGTACATGGGAACTAAAATCACTCTGGGAGTGAAGTCGAATCCTCGCCTAGCATGAAGCTGCTGGAGCCTGACCACAAGCGGCTCTGTCGCCACCGCAAACACGAGGGGAGAAAGGGTGCACCCCTGTCGCGTGCCTCAGGCCACCGGGATAGCGGGGGAAACCTGTCCATTGACTCTCAGCGTCGCAATTGGGGCCGAGTACAATAAAGCAATTTTTTTGAGGAAGTGGGGCCTGATGCTGATGCGAGAAATTAGTTCAAACAGATGAGGCCACTCCAGGGTATCGAATGCTTTGGTCACATCTAAGAAGACAGCCGAGGCGGGAAGAGAGCTATTAACCTCCTGCATGGTCGCAAAGAAAGTGCGCAGATTGTGAGAAGTGCTCCACCCAGGCACAAAACCGCACTGGTCAGGCCACAGCACCGCTGGCCACAGCACCGCTGCCAGCAAGGGGAGTAGGCGCGATGCCAGTAGCTTCGCCAGTATCTTATTGTCCAGATTTATCATTGATAGCTGTCTGTAGGAGTGGCATATCTGCGGGTCTTGTCAGGTTTAGGAATAGTTACTATTAGTGCCTCCCGCAAGTCGGGGGAAAGTGTGCCCTATTCCAAGGATTCCTCATACATGTTGAGGAGGTGGTTGACTAGAAGCGGCGCATATTCTTTATAGAATGAAGCAGTAAGCCCGTCCTGCCCAGGAGCCTTGTCCCCAGGCATGGCCCGGATCACCGCGATTACCACCTCCTCCTCGAAGGGCTCATCAACATATTGCCGTTGCCCGTCACTCAGCTAAGCAAGCTCAATCGAGTCAAGGAGGGAAAGCAGGTCCGGGTGCACTGCTGCGCCGAGTACAGAGAGGTGTAAAATGCGAGCATTTCTGTCTGCACCGCCACCTGGCCTGCAACTATCTCCCAGTTGTCCCTACGCAGTTCGCAGATATACTCGCTGGTACAGGGCTTCTTTAGTAAACCCACCAGTGTTTTCCCGGCACGGTCCCCCTCTCCGTACTGCAGCACTCATGCCTCCTTACTGCGGTAGTGCAATTCCCGTTGAGCAGCCTCCTCGAATTCCGCGATCTTCCCCTTAATGCTACCCAGGATTTCCGGGCTATTGCATTCGAAGTACTCCAGTTCGAGTTTACAAATTTCCACTTTCAGGCTCCAGAGGTCTCCCCTGAACGAGCGCAATACGACTGCCTGTTTGGCAATACATTTGCTCCGGGTTACTGCCTTGAAGGCCTCCCACAGCACCGAATGCGAGTCCACAGTCCTACTATTTAACTCACAGTATTCTGTTAAATCAGTTCAGATCGACTCCGTGAATACCTGATCACGGAGCGCCCCAGCAGGGAGTCTCCAACTAAAGGGCGTGCGCATCCGGCAACATTAATCGAAGTAGCACAGGCCATGATCAGAAAGAGATCAGGCTAAATGAGCAACTTTAAGTACCCATGCGTAAGCTGCCCACTTGGGGACCGGAGCGCGGACGGAAGGAGGATGCCTCCATTGCCCTTAGTGCACTGCATGTTTGTGGGGCACCAGGTGCTAAATCATTTGTAGATGACCTGATTCTGGGTCAGCGTTTCATGAATAGCAGAGCAGCTACATCGCTGCGATCCATTAAAAGTCATCCTCTGAGCCAAGCTTTTGTCTCTGTCCATGGGCTGTCGTCCTTGAGTTGGAGCCACTTTGATGGAGGGCAGTGCAGATGAGAGAACACTTCAAAAGATCTGACACCCGTAACCTGAATTTCACAGGATTTGACACTAAATTGGGTTTGTTTCTGGATCTGGGCTATAAAAGTGGAAACATGAGTCTCACACTTTGTTCAACAGCACTATTCATTCCGAGGAGATCACCACCAATACTTGTAGCTTTTGGAACCAGGACTAGTGACAGACTTCTAGACTCCTTGCTGGGTGAGAGCCATCACCCAGAAGTCAAGAACCCTTGTCATTAGCCTCAAGCACCAGCTTTTAACCTGCCTACCAAGACCAGTGGACCCTGCGAGGAAGAAGAAAGCACCTGGAGTAATTGAGGCCAAGGGGGTTCATTCAAAGTGAATCCCAGGGAGCAAGGTTTGAGATGCCCAGGCCTCCGGCCAGGACCCTGGCTGCAATGCCAGTCTGTGACCCCTGTATGCCAGGTGGGGCCACCCTGAAATAAGGAGTGTCATATTCCGAAACCGCCATTTGGCGACCCTCATATGCCAGGTGGGTGACGTCATGAAGGGACGGCCATGGCCAGTGTGCAGAGCCAGGCAGCGAACCCTGTTCATCAACAGGAGGTCACCATGGATCCAGGACCATTGCCCAGGCCCTTCATGCTCAGTGTGCTATGAGGAACACTTACTGATTGCAATAATTTGAGGAGGATGTCTTCATATCGATGCAGGCCATCCGGAGACTGAAGTAGGCCGACACATCATCAGGAAACAATCACTAGAGGTCACGAACCCTCCGCATCAGATTGGAGCCCATCGAGACAAATCCCGTTTCTCCTACATTTGCCAGCTGCCATTGGGTTGGTTAAGAGTCTGCACATTTTTTAATCATGCTACAGAATTACATGTTTCGACTTTGCAGAAGTATTTCTCAAGATAGAACTCAACAGGGCTACAAATAATTGCAGTTACCATTGTGAAAAGTGAATACAGACTAACAGGTCATGAGCAACCTACTTTATCTAAACACAGTAGCTCTCAAATTTCCCATTTTATCGATATATAACTGTCATTCAGTTAACATTCTTTAGTGATATCAGAACAAATTATGAAATCGAAAACTGAACTCATAATATGTTAAAAAGTCTGGTCATAAATTTATAATGGAACCTACGTGGGTGCACATGTAACAGCAACTTTATGCAAAAGGATAGCGGTCCTTTTATGATATAGGGAAGTTCTATCCTATCATCCTGTGTAAGCAGGTCAGTCAATAACCTTTCACACTTCTTTGTAGAAAATCACAATATGCAATATCTGTTCAGTTCTGTATGGTTCTGAAGTTCTGACATTCATCACATAGGGAAGGTATATGTCCTTTAATCCGATATGTACTTCCGGTTTCTTATTCTTATATAAGACTGTACAAGGCTATGATGTTGAGATCCAACATGCATCTCCGCTATAGTTTCTCTTTGTCACCTCCGCGGTTCTTTTTAGTTATCCTCTCAATGCCTAAAAATTGGACTAGTTCCGTTTTACTGTCAAGGCATTTTTGGAAATGTTTTGCTACGGGTGTAGTGACATATTTGTTTTTAATGGCGTGTGAATGTTCTAAGATTCGCTTGAACAGACCAGTGGATACATTTCAAAATACTGAGGAACGTTTTAAACATTTTGAGATAATTTTGGACTGATCTGCAGGTTATTTGTATGTTAGAAGATTCCTACAGTATTTACGTACTGTCCAGCAGCAGTAGTTGTATAAACCTTTATGTGTAAGTGAGTCATGTGCGATCCTTGTTCACTGAAAGGTGACAATGGGAAGGATGGCTCTCAGTGTCGCAAGATTTTAAAAGTGACAGCAGCATGGGTGCCTAGATCCTTGCCAATGACTGAGTCAGATTTTAAAATATTTCTGCGTTTTTGTTGTGTTGTTACTTTAAGTATTGCTAGGTAACTAGCAATATTCCATGTTAGAATTGTTTATGTGCAAAGTTACTGTTACGGTTCACTTGAGTGACTGGGGCAGAACAGCTGGAAGGATGTGATTTTGCTCCAGACAATAAACTGGTGCAACATTACTTGCTTTGGTGAATTTGTACACAAGAAATTGGCGACGAGGATTGGATTTCTCCATTAGTTGTTGCTCGTCGTAGCAACGGAAAATTTTGTACGTGTGTCGCCCTTCGCCATCTCAGTGAGAACATTGTAATTGAGCGGTTTCCTTTACCAAAGATCAATGAGATGGTAAGCAGTCTAAAAGGTGCTAAGGTTTTTTCAATGGTCGATTTGTCTTCTGCTTATCACCAAATACCTTTAGCAGAGGAGTCTAGAAAACTTACGGCATTTATCACCCCTATTGGTTGTTTCCAATTTAAAAGGATGCTTTCGGGTTAGCATCTGCGGCTGCGGTCTTTCAAAGACTTATGTTTAATTTATTTAATAAGACCGCTGGCACAGATTCTTTCAGGACGATATTCTCGTTTCTGGTGATAATAGAGCTTGCCATGATGAAACACTCAAATGTGTAATGAACACCTTAAAAACCAATGGGCTCACTGTGGAGTTGTCTAAGTGCAAGTTTGCAGAGGGTAACAAATAATGAGTATACTGGCCTTTCACCCTTTGTTATGATGAGGAGACGTAAACCTAGATCCAAATACAATCTGATTTGGTGCTATGACTCTACTGTATGTCAGTGGTCGCCTTCAGTGGTTCGTGATAAATCAATTGAACATCATGCGAAGGTTAAGGAGTACAGTGATAACAAGTATGGAGCCAAAGATGTAAGTGTAGAGGTTGGTGATTGGGTCCGCATTAAGAAACCTGGTAAGGTAAAAAAAGGTGAGAGCCAATTCTTTAAGCCTGAGGAAGTGGTGGAAGTATTGAATAATGCTGTAAGAGTTAGGAGTGGGAAGGTATGAAACATGCATTGCATTGCTTTAACTTCCAAATTGTTTTCTGATGTGTATTCACAAATTAGAACTCCTGGCCGTTTTCAGTGGTTAGATGAGGACTTGGATGATGTGGTTACTTCTCTATCTTTAATTCATTCTTCAGAGGGAGTAGTTAATCATGGAAGTTGTGTGAAAGGGGATGGCAAGATTCTTCCTTCATCGTCAGCTCATCCACCAGATGGAGTAGTTAGACATGAACGTTGTGTGAATGAGGATGGTGTGAATCCTTCTTCATCTTCAGCTCATTTACCAGATGGAATAGCGGATGGTGGTGTAATTAACGGTGAAGAGTCTAATCCATCAAGTTTTGGTATTATTTGGTATCATTGATCATAATGGAGGTAGATCCAGAAGACCTCCTAAATGGTTGGAAGACTATGTAGTAGAAGGAATCCGAACTCAGAATTCATTGTAATTGTTTAATGAATTCTAATTTCGCTCCAGACAATAAACTTGTGCAACATTACTTGCTTTGGTGAATTTGTACACAAGAGTTTTATTATATATCTGATAAAAGGCAGTAATCGTTATAATGGTGGTGGGAAGGGGAGGCGGGGGAACCACGTACGGATATCCTCCATAGTGGTAGATCTAAATATTTCATTTTTCTGGGTATAACCTTGTTCACAGAACTGCTGAACAATAATTGTCTCTCTATTTTTGAAATGGGGTAATGTATTACAGTTTTGTTTTAGCTCGAATATCAAATGCCGTAGGACAGAGGTCACATGGTTTGTAGTATTGTGTGCGCACCTGATAGTCGGATCATCTGCCTTGGACAGCCCTCGCACTGAAGGTAGAATGTTTTTAGAGCTTAACGTCTAATATCTGAGTTTAAATGGAACTGTGACATATGCTCCTGGCTGTTTCGATCTGAGTTTACATCTCATTGTACACTGCATTGTTGCCTTTTTTATCATATGGACTGCAGACAGACCGCCTATTGCCAGCTCTAAGGCCAGGCTCGGCCATATCGAACAGATTGGACACCAAGGAAGCTTCATCCTTGCTCATGTGTCTGTGCCTCCGCACTGCCTTGCCCACTGAACCTGGCTCAGAGGTACCCAGTTTTACAGACTGCGTTAGGTAATCCTTTGTTCAATCCCTTCCTCTTTGAAGAAGTGCAAAAATTCTACCAGGCCTTGTAATCGCCAGGTGGACTCTTTTTTTTCACCAAACCGTGTGTCACAACCCCACTAGATCAGTCTCGAAGTCCATGGTTTCCACAGTGGTACCAGCTGTTAAAAAGAGAAAATCCTAGTTCTCTTTTTTGACTAGGTGGAGCCAGATCCTAGCACTTCCCCATTTCAGTCTGAACATTTGGCTGTCACCTATGAAGTTCCACATGGTTACTCCCTCTCCAGCATGCTTTTATGTATGCAACCACTTGCCAGCAATACAAGATTGTTGCCTAATGTATGGTAGACTGGCTTGTACCCAACCTTTATAAATATGACCAGGTCTCTGAGTCTTGACATGTATTGCTCTGGCTTCCTGTGACACAGCAATTTTACTTTACAGCCTTCTGCTTTTCCCACACAGTTTTCTGTGGTTTTGGACCAAAGTGTATTCATGGTAAACTCCGTCTCAATGTCCCTGGTCATCCTCCCAACTCTGGTGCTCTCTTGCAGTTAGGTGTTCAGAACTTTAAGCCTATTTGTCTTGGCTGAGGGGTTTTTTCAGCACTGGTCCTAGAGATTTATAATCTGATGGCCTTTGCTGCCATGTGAAAGATGAACATGGCCATAGAGCCTTTAGGCCTACCTATTTTGTTAGGTATTTCTATATGCCAGGGCTTTGGATCAGGGAAGACATTGCACCAGGAAGCCATTTGGTGAATACTGCGTTGACTACTGCCTCTCACTCACTCAGTATTCTCTGAAGAAGTTTATAAAGTTTGAAACAGATTGTAGGTCTTAGCTCCCTTTGGAGGGTAAAGTCCCTAACAAAATGTAATTGTAGTTTGTAGTTCAGAAACTGATTAGGTTAGTGCATTGTTGTATGAATGGCACATTTTTTCTTGGCGTGATAATGTGTAAGGTTATTGATTGGGAGTTGGGGCCATGATAAGCATGACTAGGCAGTAGAAGGTAGAGTGAACTTGACAGTTGAGTTTTTCGAATGCGAGCCTACTTTGAAGAATCAAGCCAACCGCCTTATCCAAGAAGAGATGTTCCCAGTATCAAATCTACTGTTGCATAGTGTTATCGGTAATTGTTGAGACTCACTTAGTGGAATTGCTTGCAGTAAATAATTGTTTTAATGGGATTAGATGACTCTACAGTTGGCACAAGAGTCTTGTGGAAGTATTTGTATATAGGTAACTTGGTTTGCTTTTTGCTGGCAAGCAGAGAAAATGATCTCACAGTAAGAACTTCCAGTTCAGTGAATGACTACTGCGCATGTGCAAATTTCTTATCCATATGGAATCGTCCATGTTAAACATATTCCTGCAACTTCTATTCCATGCAGCTCATTTTCTGACAGCAGTGGTAACTGAAAGCTTGGCTTTTCTATGTCAAGGCTGTAGTCAGGCTAATGAAATAATAGAGACAATGTCAGACTATCGTTTGAGATGTTATGAAAATGGGACTATTTAACCAGGGACTTGTTTTTGTTGGTATGTCATTCTTACCAACAAAAGCAAGCCCCTGGTTAAATAGTCCCATTTTCATTACCATTACAGCTATAGGAGGTGATTAATGGTATGGTAATTCTTTCTTGTATACATTTCTATAAAAACCAATATAGTAAAATCAATAGCAAATATAACTACAACAACGTATGAAACATCTTTATATTGTTACTACAGTCTAATAAATCTTGGTATGTGTACCAATTATTGCAGTCTAGATCATCTTGACTTCCCCAAATGCCAATCAAAATCTCATTATGTCGGAGTAAGTCAATGTATTTCATACTACATTCAGTAGATTTCTCTGTTGTTCAAACCAAAGTAGCTTCATTGATTGTTCTAATGCCACTAGATCGGAATAGTGGGTGAATACCTCTTATGTTGCTCAAACAGAATGGGATACATACATATATACATATGGTCAATTGTTTTCTTATAATTTTAAAGTTGTCTAAAAAGTTTCAGCTTTAGTCATATGTTGTTCCACAAGCCTTCAAGTTGAAGAACTTGAATATAACCATCCGAAACTTAGAAATGCTTTTTTTTCTTTATGCATTTTTGGCTTAATGTTGAAATCTAGCTAAAATAGTTTTTTCATCTAATTTGTATTTTGCGTATACATTGAATATTGATACTTTTCCCGTTGTAGTAATTCTCTTGAAAAATGTACAGCTTTGTTTTCTTTCCTTTATTAAAGGTTTACATTTTAGTTTATGTGTAGTAGAAAGTGTATCCATTGATGGTAGTTGGTAGCCATTAATTAATGTGAGCAGTTGACTAATTGGCATCAGTGATAATCACAGTAGAGGTAATTACCTCTTTTCAGATACCATTTTTTAAAGTATTCGTTTCTGAAATCATACAGTTGCTGAACTAATTAATGAACTTTATTTTGTCAATTGCAATCAGAGAAAGCAATCCCAATTTGAGGCTTAATCAGCAATGAGGCGTAGATGTTTGAAGGATTAGCAAATAAATAATATTTTTACTAAAACCAGTTTTTTAGCCCGATCATAGATTTTGGATGAATTATCTAAGATTTGTTAAGTATCAGGGAACTAATTGAATATTGGCAGGGGAGTTATTGGAACAATTGCACTGCCTCCAAATTTCTTTGAAAAACATTTAATGCACAGGATACCTGGGTAATTATGATCATATTCATGATGTCATTTCCCTATTCAGTCTCCCACTGCTTCCAACTCAGGAGTAAGCTCTTAGCGCCAGGATACCTGCCAGGTGACAGCCGCGCTCTACAAGTGTTTTAAATAAAATAAAAATAAATAATAAATAAATGTCAGTGTTCCAGTTTAGTTTGTCAATTTCAACCCCTAGATATGGGCAGCGTGTAGATTGTTCATTTCAGTTGGATCAGAGGGACCATTGAACCTTGGTTTGGTGTATCATGATTTTTTGTTTTTGTAAAGTTGACCTTCAGTCCGTTCAAGTTATTGTATTCCTGTAATTAGTTTAACTGTTTCTGGGTGCCCATTTGTGTTAAATTTTTACCAAATCATCTGCATAGGCTATGTGGCTACAGTTGTCCATGTTTTTGAGAGTCTCCATCGGGATGATTCAGGCCCTCTGGTATCTCGGCAATATATATATATATATATATAAAGTAAGAGGGACAAAGATACAGCCTTGTTTCAAGCCATTCGCAGCTGGCATTTAAGGTGTTCAGCTATATTCATTTGAGAGTATCATCCGGATTAGATAATATAGCAGAGTATGATCGAAATCCCATACAATGAATTGCTCCCTAACTGAAGCCTATCCACTTTGTCGAAAGCCATTGAATAATCTATAGGACAGGTAAATAAGTCATTACCCATTCCTTGTATGGCTTTGTTGGCCAATATGGTTAGTCAAGATGTCCGTGGTGGAGCAATTGGTATTTGGTAAAGTGTGATGCTATCCGATGTCCATTTTAATAATTTGCTAAGCAGGTATTTTGCAAATATTTTTCCATATGAGTTTTATAATGCAATTAGGTAACTGACTCGTTCAGCTTTTGGGTCACATTTATGAATGTTGCAAAATGGACACTTTCCAAGGTAAAGGAATTTGACCATTCAAAATGCTGGTATACAATTGGGTCAATATAGAGCTTCACCTATTCAGTTTAATCTTTAATATAGCTATTGGGATCCCATTAGGCTCTGGTATTCGTGACAATCAACACCATGTAATTCTTTTTTATGACAGCTTCTTTAATTGTATACTTTGCCTGATCCTTATTGCTAACATATAATTCATTAATACAGATTTTTCAATTACTATATATAATTTTATAGTCCCAGTTTTTTTTTTGTGATGGGATGTTCCCAGACCCATTATTTACAAGATGTTTCCAGAAACTTCTGATTTAATTGATTCAAATAGTTTGACCTCAGCTTCTTTTTGTACTGAACATTTAATTGAAAATGTTTTTTTTTCAGGCTAAATTACAGTTCTCTAATTTTTGAATCCCTGGAACCAAGAGGATACTTCATAAGCTATCTTAAGTTTGTTTTTGTTTTGTTTTGTATTTTCTTTTTTTCTGATAGCGTAGAATCTTACTTTCCTGAGTCCAGGATGTTCTTAATCCTATTTATAAAATAATTGAAATCCAGCACAAAGCCACGATTCCATAGACAATTTACTTGTTCATTAAAGATACAGTAACACATTATTTTCTTTTTTATAATAACCCTAATATTCTCTGCTGTAAGTGCACTTGATTAGTTGAACTGAAAATTAATGGGGTCAGTCCAACAACACATTTTGTGCTGCATCCCACTCCAAGAACATTTGTCTAACACTGAGAAATGTGGCTTTTTAGGTCGAGCCTGTCCCATTCCGCAGGAATGGATAGGATCGAATTCATGTCGGCAAAATCCTCTTCAAACTAAGGGGTTTCAGCCCGGCGTTTTCTTGCAGTTCACGTGAACATGCACGAGCATTCACGGCCAGGGCTTCTCCTCCCCTAGCAGCACTCCTCCCACACCAGCAACTCCCCCCTCCCACACCAGCACCTCCCCTCTCTCTCCCCGTAAACACAGCCTTGCCTTAGCAGCACTCCTCCCACACCAGCACCTCCCCCCTCCCACACCAGCACCTCCCCTCTCTCTCCCCGCAAACACAGCCTTCCTTTCATTTCTCCTCCCCCTCCCCAGCCAGCTTCCCCCAGGCCGTGTTCCCTCAGATATGCTATTGCATATCGTTTGCTACCTCTTGTATTTTGTTGCTCTTGATACTTGCACAACTGTCACTATTGTCTCATGTAACGTAACGTTTGCTTTTGTAACATGCTCACTTGTAATTTTGGCTTCATGTATCTAAAAACGCCTCCCTCGCGCTCCTTTCTCCCTCTCTCCCGCTGCCTAGTCCTCCCACCCCCTCCCTCTCCAGCGCACGCTCCACTCGCATCTGCCTGCTGCTCCCCCGCCCACCCCCCCTCTCTCCCAACCAGCAATGCCGAGAAGCTTGTTTCCTCTAAGAACATATCGTTTGCTACCTCCAGGCCGTGTTCCCTCAGATATGCTATTGCATATCGTTTGCTACCTCTTGTATTTTGTTGCTCTTGATACTTGCACAACTGTCACTATTGTCTCATGTAACGTAACGTTTGCTTTTGTAACATGCTCACTTGTAATTTTGGCTTCATGTATCTAAAAACGCCTCCCTCGCGCTCCTTTCTCCCTCTCTCCCGCTGCCTAGTCCTCCCACCCCCTCCCTCTCCAGCGCGCGCTCCACTCGCATCTGCCTGCTGCTCCCCCGCCCACACCCCCCCACCCTCCCCCCACTCCCCCCCCACTCCCCCGCCCACCCCCCCCACTCCCCCACCAGCAATTCACACACAGCAACGCCACTCACACACGCAACGCCACTCACACACGCAACGCCACTCACACACGCAACGCCACTCACACACGCAACCCCACTCACACACGCAACGCCACTCACACACGCAATGCCACTCACACACGCAATGCCACTCACACACGCAACGCCACTCACACACGCAACGCCACTCACACACGCAACGCCACTCACACACGCAACTCACACACGTAACGCCACTCACACACGTAACGCCACTCACACACGCAACGCCACTCACACACGCAACGCCACTCACACACGCAACGCCACTCACACACGCAATGCCACTCACACATGCAACGCCACTCACACGCAACGCCACTCACACACGCAACGCCACTCACACACGCAACGCCACTCACACACGCAACGCCACTCACACACGCAACGCCACTCGCACACGCAACGCCACTCACACACGCAACGCCACTCACACACGCAACGCCACTCACACATGCAACGCCACTCACACACGCAACGGCACTCACACACGCAACGCCACTCACACACGCAACGCCACTCACACACGCAACGCCACTCACACACGCAACGCCACTCACACACGCAACGCCACTCACACACGCAACGCCACTCACACACGCAACGCCACTCACACACGCAACGCCACTCATCGACGCAACGCCACTCATCGACGCAACGCCACTCATCGACGCAACGCCACTCATCGACGCAACGCCACTCACCCACGCAACGCCACTCACACACGCAACGCCACTCACACACGCAACGCCACTCACACACGCAACGCCACTCACACACGCAACTCATCCACGCAACCCCACTCATCCACGCAACCCCACTCATCGACGCAACCCCACTCATCGACGCAACCCCACTCACACACGCAACGCCACTCACACACGCAACCCCACTCACACACGCAACGCCACTCACACACGCAACGCCACTCGCACACGCAACGCCACTCGCACACGCAACGCCACTCGCACACGCAACGCCACTCGCACACGCAACGCCACTCGCACACGCAACGCCACTCGCACACGCAACGCCACTCGCACACGCAACGCCACTCGCACACGCAACGCCACTCGCACACGCAACGCCACTCGCACACGCAACGCCACTCGCACACGCAACGCCACTCGCACACGCAACGCCACTCACACACGCAACGCCGCTCACCCACGCAACGCCACTCACCCACGCAACGCCACTCACCCACGCAACGCCACTCACCCACGCAACGCCACTCACCCACGCAACGCCACTCACCCACGCAACGCCACTCACCCACGCAACGCCACTCACCCACGCAACCCCACTCACACACGCAACTCATCCACGCAACCCCACTCACACACGCAACCCCACTCACACACGCAACGCCACTCACACACGCAACGCCACTCACACACGCAATGCCACTCACCCACGCAACGCCACTCACCCACGCAACCCCACTCACCCACGCACCCCCACTCACCCACGCACCCCCACTCACCCACGCAACCCTACTCACCCACGCACCCCCACTCACCCACGCAACGCCACTCACACACGCACCCCCACTCACACACGCACCCCCACTCACACACGCAACGCCACTCACACACGCAACGCCACTCACACACGCAACGCCACTCACACACGCAACGCCACTCACACACGCAACGCCACTCACACACGCAACGCCACTCACACACGCAACGCCACTCATCATATTGTGCTGCAAAACTAAATACTTATAAGGTCCCACAAGCGAGACCTATTGGCAATGCCAATGCTTGTTTTGTGTGGAGACAAAACATGAATATGCTGTTCTTTGGCTGTATACAGCCTCATTCCTATAAACTGCACAATCCTAATAGTTTTCCTGCTCAAGTTTCTTTTATGTATGAGTATTCAAAAATAGCATTTTCGTAGTCAAATGTCTGGTCTTCTCCATCACAGAAAGTGTATCATTTTAGTGTAACCTCTAGGATAAACATATGTAGGTCAGTATCAGTGATGAGATGAAAACATGTTTTTACCCCAATGCTTTTTGACTTGTATTTTGAAGTTAATATTTTACTTTTTACTAAACTCTTTGCAAGAGTTCTAAAGAATATTGTTGTTGGACTTTTTGCCTTCCTTCTCCTATTTTTGATTAATTCTTTTTTGTTGGCTTTACTACTGCTAACCGATGCTAAAGTGCTTGTGCCCTATCCCTAAAACATGGTAATATTGGCTTAATAGTTAATTGGCGTGTTTAATTTTACTTGGTATTCCTTAGTAAAGTGGCAGCACATGTGCCCAGGGCCTGTAAATTAAATGCTGCTACTGGGCCTGCAGTACTGGCTGTGCCACCCACTTAGGTGTGCCCTTTAAACATGTTGCAGTCCTGTCATTTGCACAGCCTGTTTCTGCAGTTTTAAACTGCCATTTCGATGTGGCGAAATAAACCTTTTGTCTGGCCCAAATCTTCCTTTTTAGTATGTGTAAGTTACCTCTAAAGTAGGCCTTGGACAGCAGGGGACAATGTGTTTTAAAAGTAGGAACATTTACTTTTAAGTTTTACATGTCCTGGTAGTGAAACACTCTTACATTAGTTTTTCGCTACTGCATGGCCTATCTCTCCCATAGGGATAGCATTAGAGTTGCCTTATTACATTTTATAAGTGTAAATTCCAAGTTGGAAGAGATGACTTGTTCATATTTGGTGTCTCTAAAATCGAAATCTAAAATCCTAACTTACGGTAAATTTGAAGTTGGATTTTATATTCCTTTTAGAAAGTTGCCATTTTTTTTACCTTAGACGTTTGGTGCCTGAAGGCTGCCTCTGGATCACATGAGTGAGTGGGCTTTGTGTATTCCTCTTAGACAGCCACACACAATGGGAGCTTAGGTGTGACTGGATGGGCCATCACTGGAAGGATGGGTGAGAGGAGATGGGCACAACCCTACTTACACTTGAATCAGCTGCGTCCTGCGTCCACATAAAGGGCTGCATGTCCCCTGTAGCTAGTATGGAGCTAGGATCATAATGGCAAGACATCTGTGTACTTCAAAGGCATTCCTCAATTAGCTTCTCCCCACTTCAAAAGCAGGTATTACCTCCTCAGTACATTTTTGCAACTCTGGATACTTTGCCAGGAAGAATGACTGCTGTACTGCTACAAGGACTGGCACTCTGCTGGATAGCTGCTCTAAAGGAAATGCTGACCTGCCTTGTTGCCCTTTTGCCTGGGGAAGTAGAACTGGACCTGCCACTTCATCTTGAAGCCAAGACACCAAAGTGACCTAAAGGGCTAGTCTGATGGCCTCCTGATCTGAGCACATAAAATGCTCCTCAACCAGCTCCTGGACCAAGCTTTAGTGTCGAGTTCCGGACCCAACTTGGTGCCTCTCAGGTCCTGGACCGTTGGTCTGGCTCAGGGGCTCTTTAAATCAAGCTTTTGGGCTTTTTGCAACCCTTGCACCAGAACGGCGCCACTTGCACCAAAATGTAGTGTGAGCCTTTGCCAGCCCATCTCTTCGCACAGCAAGCATTGATCACCCATGGAGGACTGACACTGAGAAGCTCCAGCCCACCTGTCCACAACACGCGGCCTGCTCTGCACACCACGCCGCCCACAAAGTTCTCTTTGCTCCCTGAGACCCTCTCCAATGCGAATGGGTGTCTTAGCACAGAACTTAAAAAAGTAAACCTTCAGTGTGACTGATCTGGTACTGTATCCAACCGACGCTCCATCATGGTCCGCCTGCAGTTGTGACTTTGACCCGGCCCAGCGTGACCAGATAGCCATGTTTGGCGCTGTTTTAGGCACTGTATTGCAGTTTATTCTTTAAAAATTCAGAACTCTGGTTGTACTGATTTGATTTTTGTCATTGTGGTCTTATTTTATTTAGGACATCTATGTTTGTATTTCTAACCTGGTGTGGGATTTTTTTGGTGGTGTTTTCACTTCTTTACTGTTTGAAGTGTTGCACAAATACTTTACAGATTCCCTCCAAGTTACGCCTGAGTTCTCTGTGTCAAGCTACCAGGCATTGAGCACATGTTAATTTAGGGTTTGCTTGTGCCTTGGATTGTGGTTGCTGCTTGACCAGGGCTCACACCCCAGTCAACCAGTAACCCAATTTCTAACAGTTGTGCATCCTAAATCTATCCCCATGGTGTTCAGTGTTGTTATCCCCTTTGGAACTTGCTGAAGTTGTATGTGTACGCTTTGTTTACGATAATGCTACGTTCTACTATTTTTCCTTACACTATGCCATCATTTGTTTTCCAGTTACGTCGCTCAGTAGATAGTATGTTTAGAACTAGAAGTCTGCATGTTTTTTTCTCTTAGAGGTAGACTGTGTCAGTTTTCTTGTTTCTATATGACTTTAAAGGTTTTTTGAATTTTTCATATTTGCAGATTTATATTTTTTATGGCACCCGTTCCAATGCGGAATTTGTCATCCACAATGGTTTCTTCTTTGATAATAATTCACATGACCGAGTTAAAATCAAGCTTGGAGTGAGTAAAAGTGACAGACTGTATGCTATGAAGGCAGAGGTCTTGGCTCGTGCTGGCATTCCCACGTAAGTTTAACGTGTTTATTAATTATAACTTAAAAACCTAATAATTATGCTTATCCTTCCTTATTAGGATTTAGAAATGTAAAATACAAATAGACAGAAGCATCATAATGTGTTTAAGCAGAACACCAAAGCTATAGCTTTGTTTAATTTCTACATTAGGTAATAGTTAGACTTTTTCTTTTTATATGGTTTTTATCTTAACCTGATTTTGGATAGAGAATTTTCGTACATTTTTCATTTGTAATACTTCTATGGTTGTACCTCTAGTAAAACTCATTATACTTTTTAAACTTGACATTATTTGGTGTCTGATTGCTTAAGATAACAAATGCAATGCATTGTTTTATTTTTTATCTCAAAAAGATGTATAGTCTCTACCAAATAAGGCATTACTAAAAGTAAGTGACTTGTACAATTAATCCATTGATTCTGGCTGTTCAAAGAAGTTAAACTAGTGGTCCTGTTCTCTGCAGTGGCTTCTTTGGTCTCTAACAGTTTCTAAGCCCAGACCTAAGCTGTTGAGTTGGCCTGATTGTGTATTACTTCCGCTCCCTCATACAAGGTGAACACCTGTTCACAATAAGCAAGACAAGGAAAAAAGTATGCAACAGCTTATACCTCTCTTGGTCTCCCAAACTCCTCCAAACTGGGATAAATGTTATCTGCATTGAGACCAAGGCTGTTTGGTACTTAGGCAGACTGTCACCTACGTTTGTTAGTCTTACGGAGAACAGACATCCAAGATTGTTTGTTGTGTGAAACTCTTTATCTCTGATTTGCATCTCTGAGTGCTTCATAGGGCATTACACAAGCTTATGGTGAGGGAAAAGGCCACCTTTTTTGCCTTTTATCATTCATGTTTCCTTGAATGTCATCTGAACGGCAGCCTTGTGGCATGTGACATTTTTCATGAGCTGATGCTCTGTTGATCATACTCTTCCCCAAGATGTTGGGTTGAGGTTTTTTTGCCCATAGATTGTGTTTACTCTTTGAAATAACATGTTTTCATTCCACCCACAAGTGTGGCTAGGACATGGCATTATTTGAAGGATAATCCCTCTAGTGGCTCTTTTACTGATTTGCTGTATGCCAACTCTCAATCAAACTTTTAAATTAAAAATATATATATATATATTCTTTTCTTTTAAACACCACACTATTACCTTTAAGGAAAACAGGCTGCATTAAAAAAATTGTCTTTATTTAAAAGCTTTCACAGGCATGGTAGTTTTCTGGCTCTAACAGTCCACCATATGTGTGATGTCCACCAGTCAGAGTGAGTTACAATTTGTAACCTATCTTACTAATTTTCATGAAGTAGATTGGATTGCGAACCATTCTGAATGGGAATTCTATGAATCAACCAGTAGCACATAGGTAGATTTGTAAAATTGTTTAGTGGTCAGAAAATGTGACCAGTATTTAGTACATTTGGTCCTAAGATATTAGTCTTTCTAAACTTCAGATGTTGTTTTCCACAAATTTACCCCCTGACCGGGGGCTGAAATCTCTGCACAATATTTTAATATTTCTGTCAAACTTTCAAAAAGCTTCTCAGTTTTGCGTCCACCTTTAATTCATTAACATACGCTAACTGTTTTACTGGTCATATAAATATAATTCTCTCAATTCTTGACTGCTGGTCTGTTCCATCAGTAGTCTTTCTTTCTTACTCATTTACTTTCCATCCATGTATCTTTACCTCTTCCAATTGCTTATTTCTCTTTTCCTTACCTATCCTGCTTCATCTCATTTCACTTTGTTGGCTCCATTTCCATTCCGTCTTTACTTTTATCTCTATAGTATCCCTGGTCTTAACCCTACCTTTTCTCTCCAACATTACCAAGCTGTCCACCCACCCAAAACCCTGGTTTGCTTCTCACAAATACCGCCAGCGTGGATTCCTCCAACCACTGCTTTTTCTGGCTATAATATAAATTTCTATAATTACCTGCACATAGCTAGTGCCTTCTTCTGTGTGTTTTCCATGTTACCCTTCCATGCTTCACTTTTTTAGTGTCTTTGAAAAATAACTTTTGTAGTCCATTTCCCATCAGTATAATAAGCATCCTCTCTCACGTCTATAACGGTATGCAAGAAACCTGCCATTGTTTTGTCTGGTGACAAACCGAAGATCTTTCTCATGGGGAAGGTCATCTATCCTTCACTTGCCCAGAGTCTTTACACTCCCCTCCACAAACTGTCACTGAAACTTGCCAAGTTGCTGTTTTGTTTGACGGTGAGTTAACCTCCACACCACACGATGCTGTCACCAAATCAGCCTTTGATATACTTCATCTGCTACGTGGAGTTCATCCTTTAGTCCACTTGCTTAAAAACAAAATCCCATCATCCTTGCCATTGTGATCTCCGGCTTTGACTTAGGCAACACTTTATACATCGGCCTGCTCAATAAATAAGTTGCCAAACTCCAACTGGTTCAAAACTATGCAGCTGGGCTACTGTTTGCCTTGAATTGTCATGATCATATAACAGCAGTCCTCAAAGCATTCCACAGTCACCATGTAAAGGATAGAGTAAGCTTCAAAGTACTCTGCTTGTCCATAGAGCCCGGCAAGAAATGGCTTGAACCACATGTCCAAGTCTTTTGTCCTATACCATCCATCCAGAAGTTTCAGACCTACCAATCAGACATTAATCTTGATCTACTCCTCCCTTCTAAAAGGTTTAGGAGATGGAAAGTTTGACATAGTCTCATCTAAAACTGGAAAATGACTTTGGAATATTCTGGAAACCTTTAAAAGACTTTCAACAAACCCAAGCTACTGGCAGCCTGACACCCCAGGCATTGACACCTATGACTTGGACCTGCTGAGTAGACACTTAAAGCCAGCTACTCCATCCAAGGTCCGCAAAGTTAGCCCTACTAAAGGCTTTTACACCTCCTCCTTTAAGGCTCAGAGACTACCCATTTGGTTTATAGTACAATGCAAAACCCCTCAATAAATAACAAATATAATAAACCTGCAGTTCTCTGAACTTCAGTTGAATTTGTTTTTACTTTGTCCTTTTGTATTTTACCCATGTGGGTACACAGCACTGAGATGCAAGTGCTCAAGTAATCCAATAAATAATTACACCCTCTTATAGTGGATGTGGACAAGAGAGTAAATGCCTGTGTCGGCAGTTGCAGGAAGGAGAGTCCATGGTGGTGGGTCGGAGGGGGGTGTTGAGAATTGTGTAGTAATAGATAATTATTAGTATAAGAATGTGCTTGTACGGTTTACATGATGGTCCACCTGTTAGTTTTTTTTTTTTTGAAGACCTTTATTGCATAGATGGTAAATATCGTACATGTTACATTCAGCGGCTCCCAGGGGCCAGCCAGGCAGAAAACAATCGGAGAAACCTATGACTAGATGACACAGCCATTTAGCCGACAACCCGTGGGTCCGGCGGCAAGTTTCATGTGGGTGTATGTGTAGTCATCCGATATGTAGGTATTTTAGCAGTAGATCTTGTGCTTTGTAGCGATCACCCAGCATAAGCGCCTTGATAGCAATCCCCCAATACCCCGCATATAGCCGAATAGGCAGCCGTAGGCAACCAGTAGCGGGGGGGGATCTGCAACAGTTGGTGTACTAGATCCGTGATCGTAATGCTGACTAGGAAACGACTAGGTGTATGATAGTATAGCTCACTGAGGCATAGTGGTAGGTGGTTATGTGCGGCAGGGTGAGTCTGCAGCCGTTTCAGGCAGGCCTCAAGTGCCTGGAAGTATGGTGTCTGCGAGGTCTCCCAGCGTTGAGGTTGGGAGGTCGCAAGAGATGCAGCAACAGCTGATAGGCCGTGCGGCGGGTCTCTTGTTAACTTGGGTGAAGGCGTGTGTAAAGTCGTATCTCTCTCAATGCTTAAGTGTCACCGTGGCTCCGCATGGTATGTGCAGCTCGAGATCAATAAGGCATCGCTTCCTGCTAGTGACATGTTGCATCTAACGTCTTCCTTTGTGTAAAGAAACGGGTCCGGTCAGGGAACACGACCAGTTAACAAACCTTTCCCTATGCCTACATCTTGGCAGGGAAAATCTGGGGGGTAGGACCAGCAAGAAAGGGGTAGGGGGGGGGGGGGGGGGGAGATTTCGTCACAGGACCTCAAATGTGGTGGTGGTTGTGGGGCTGGGCCTAGTAGGGCTTCTCGCCACGCAAAGTGTGCTGGTCAGTCGAGGCAAAGGCAGTGGCTGGTGCGTGGCGCCGCGCGGGCGTCCGGTGCAGTGCGTGGTATAGTTAGTGCTTAAAGTCGTTAGTTTATACCCCAAAGTCCAAAGAGGCAGGTGAGCGGGGAAGAGGGGGGCAGGACCATGGCAGCTTCCGGTGTTAAGAGGTGTTGTGATGTGCCGGTACAAGTGCGTTTCAGGTAATCCCCTGCTCCTGGCAGGTGCGCCGGAACGCCTTGAGGAAGTTATCCCAGAGCTGAGCTATAGGGAACTTACGCAGTCCTGCTGTTTCCTCGCGGAGAAGCACCGTGCCTTCCGCTCGCGCCCAGTTGGTAAAAGATGCGCGCCAGTGCTGCGTGTGTGGGGGGGTCGTTGCCTTCCAGTGCTTGGTAAGGAGACGCTTGGACGTTATGAGTCCCATGTCCCAGAAGCGCGACCGCACTTTGGTAAGTTTAGTGCGTTTGTATAGCCCCAAGATGCACGCTTCCCACGTGTGCGGTACCTGCTCGCCAGTGCTGCGTGTGAGTAGCGTTGTAACTTCAGTGCAGTACATGTGCACGTCGGGGCAATGCCACAACATATGCAAGAGGTCCGCTCCGTTCAGAGAGCAGCGCGGACAGGCGGCATCAGTGGTTGTGAAGTACCTGTTTATCTTGTCGGGTGTCAGATGAGCTCGGTGCAAGATGTAGAATTGAATTATCCTAAAACGGGGGTTGCGTGGGATATATGTCGGTCCGGCTAAGATCATCGCTCATTCTCCGTCAGTCCATGCTTGTCCTCTATCCAGTGCCCATTTGTCCCGTAGCGACAACGTAGACGGTTGCGAGTGTATTAGTAGGGCCTGCGCTAACCAATGTATGATATGTGAGCCATCCCCCATTACGTGAAGATATTGCATAAAGCTGTGCATCGGCAGTTCGTTCGTCATGTCGCCCCAAGACTGAGTGAGTGTGCGTAAGAGGGACGCATGCAGTAGGAACTGGCCAGCTGGGATTTCCGTGCTAGCGGCCAGGTCCGCAAAAGTGAGTAGTGTTCCGTCAGTGTAGAGATCTCCCAAAATGTCCACCCCCGCCTGTGTCCAGCTAGTTAGGCGGGTCACAGTTAGTGTATCCACCGGCCCTGGAGTGCCCAGAATAGGTAGTATCGGAGCGTATGGCCTCGTCTCCCGGGTGAGCCGTAGACAACGTAGGAAGCATCTGCGTGCCACCGCCAGGTGTAATTGTAAGGGGCAGGGAGTCCGGGTTATCGGGTGGAACAGCGTGCAGATTTGCGTCTGCGTCCAGGCAGCAGTGTCCGAAGCAGTATCTTCGAGGTGCTTGCCGCTGAGCCACCCCGTCACCCACTGCATCTGTGCCGCGAGGTAGTACAGCTCCATGTGTGGGACTGCTAGGCCCCCCTGCTCAGTTGGCATGTAGAGCTTGGTCAGCGCTACGCGGGGCCGGCCCGCGTTCCAGATGAGACTGCGTAGCAGAGTTTCCAGGTCACGGAATATTTTATTTGGTACATATGTGGGCAGATTGGCAAAATAGTAGAGCAGTCTGGGCAGCACTATCATTTTGGTAAGTGCTATTCGGCTCGGGACGTTTAGGGGTAGGGTGTTCCAGAACTTGATCTGCGCCCGGATCGAGGCGATGGCCCGCAGGAGATTTCCCTCAAGGATATCCGTCGGATTCCGATAAATTCGGATCCCCAAGTATCGGAAAGTGGTGGGATACCATTGTAATCTACCTCCGCCCAGGCGCACCTTGCATTCGGGCGTGTCTGGGCTAAAGGAAAAAGCCCCCGATTTGGACCAATTAACTCGCAGTCCAGACATCTCTTCGAAGGTGCGGAAGACGTCGGCCAGGGAGTCAGGGATGTTGGTTATGTCTCTGACGTACAGCAGCAGGTCGTCTGCGTATAGCGACACTGCGTGGAGGCCATCTATTAGCGGGATCCCCCAGTCAGGCCCCTGTGTCCTGAGGATTGTAGCCAGGGGTTCCATGGCCAAGGAGAACAATAGAGGCGACAGGGGGCAGCCCTGTCTGGTGCCTCTCCGCACCCGTATAGCGTCCGAGAGTAGCGCGCCCGTGCGAACTCGGACCGTCGGTTTGTCATACAGCAGGCCCACCATGGCTTCGTAGCCTCCTCCCAGTTGGTATTTTTCCATAACCGCTCCCAGGTAGGGCCACTCGACCGAGTCAAAGGCCTTTTCGAGGTCTAGCACCAGGCATCCTGCTCTGGGCCACTGATGGGCAGCGTATTCCTGTACACGGAATAGGCGACGGATATTGTGGGAGGTGTGGCGTGTCGGAACAAAAACGTTTTGGTCCTCGTGCACCAGATGGGGCACATAGGGGGCTAGTCTCCGGGCCAGTGTGGAGGCCAGTATCTTGTAGTCCGTGTTTAGCAACGCTAGGGGACGGTAAGAGCCCATCTGCGTGCAGTCCTTGTCAGGCTTTGGGATGGAGATCAGGGTCGCTTCATTCAACGATGCGGGTAAAAGCGCATCTTCCGCTGCTGCAGCGTACACGCCCAGAAGCCGCGGAACGAGTATGTCCGCGCCTGCCTTATAAAATTCAGCCGGAAGCCCATCTGGGCCAGGGGATTTGCCGTTAGATAGGTTGAAAGATTGCTTCGCGGATCTCGTCGGGGTCAAGCGAGGCTCCTAATTCGTCCTGTTGTGTGGCAGTCAGGTGTGGCATGAGTAGAGGGGAGAGATAATCAGCAATGTCTGAGCGCGTGCGCAGCAGTCGGGAGCGATATAGTGCATCGTAGTGGTGAGTGAATGCATCGTGAATCTGATGTTGCGAGTACAGTAGGCCCCTCCCTTCCGCATGTATCGCCGCCACTGGGGATGAGCGGGATTCCTGTGAAATCAGCCAGGCTAGTAACTTGCCAGGTCTATCACTTAAGTGATGCGTCCTCGCCGAGTGTGCTGCATAGTTAATGTCTCGGAGCCGCTCCAGTAGGCTTGCATGTTCTGCTCGCGCCTCCTGCAGTGAATCAGCGCAACCGTCTACTGCTTCCCCCTCCCTAGCCAGTAGGTCGGATTCTATCCGGGTCAGTTCACTTTCTAGTTGTCGCCCCATGTGACCCTGTGTCCTCAGGCAGTGTCCACGGACCACCACCTTGAAGGCGTCCCATTCCACCTGGGGGGAGGAAGCCGTGCCCGCGTTGTCCTCAAAGTACTGGGAGGTATGTGTAAGGAGAGATTCTCGGAAAGCCGCATCTAACAGGAGCGCTGGCTGTAGTCGCCAGGTGGAATGGTCCACCTGTTAGTTATTAGGACTTGTTTATTAGAAGCAGCATTTCGCCATTATCTTTGTCAAACTGGGCTTCTTTTTTAAGGTTGTTTAAAAAAATAAGAAATCTAATTTATTTTCTGGAAGGTAGCTTTTATTTTGCCCATTGAATGTTTATCTTTCTCAAAGACAAAATATTTTTTGGAACCAATCTAATTTAAAGCCAATGTTTTTGCATCAGCTAGACACTTTGTTTCAGTGCTTTCTTCTCATATCCTTTGACTTTGGTATATCAGACCATTTACTGTCTTCATGCTAAAAAAAAAAAAATGAAAAGCTTACCCATTCTTTCAGATGGATAGATCTAACTGGATTCCTCACCTTTTGAATATCCCCCATGTGCAGCATTCCACAGAAACGTTTCTCCAAAGCTCTCCCATGTCGAGGGGGGATGTCCTAATACCACGGCTCTGCACACAACTCCACGTGACTTAATCGGAGCCATATGAAGACCTTGGCATGCTGATAGTGGTTGGTTCCCTTTTTTCCGTGCCATCGACACAACAGTTTTTCCGGGGCTCTCCATATTGTGGGAGATTTCTTCCTTTTCTGTGGGAGATTTCTTCCTTTCCTGTTGGTGCAACGTTGTTGCAAGTGAAGATGTCACTCTGAGTAAGTGGGGATTTAAGCCCTGCAGGGAATGCGGCGGTCAAATGTCCATCACTGACCTGCATGAATATTGCCTTTGGTGCCTGTCGTCTGATCATGATGTTGAAGCCTGCTCATAATGTCTTCAGATGAATCCAAAGGCTTTAAAAGTAAGGGAGGCAAAGCTTTTTATGGTAAAGGCTAAAAAGCCGAAGAGTCTTCTCATACTTTGAGTTCGTCCAAACAAGTACAAGAAGTGGCGCCATGGTTCTTGATGTCGCTCTTCCAGGAATGGTTTGCTGAGGTTGGTGTCCCCAGGTCCGAAGACTCGGGAAGGGAGAGAGATTATGTCTGCGACTCATCTTCATGGGTGCCTCCGACGTCCTCTCTAGCTCCAAGGTCAGCAACACCTACTGAATGGCCTCTGCCGGAGCCAGATTTGGATCCAGTGGTCCCTCTACTGCATCCAGTGCCAGTGCCAACCATTCAGGAGAAGGAGTATCCAGCATTCCCGGCTCCTGGGGGTGATCCTTCCACCTTTTTAAATGCTAGTATAAGCATTTATGCGAGGGCTGCAACTTCATCTGGTCCGCTGGCTGGCCCCATGGGTCAGCTTTCTTATTCCCTAGGAGACTTTCCGGCAGATTTCCAGCACGCTCCTTTTATGCCTTTCATGCGGATGACTCCAGTGATCCGGCCTCCGCCAGCGCCGAGACTTCTGAAGCTGTTGCCAGTGCAAGAAGGGCGAGAGTCTTTGATGCTGATTGATCCTTCATCTGCGCTGTCTGGATCCGAACCGGCACTGTTTCGTCAGGATCTGAATTTACTGCCGCCTGAACAGCTACTGGTATCATTGCGGAAATCACCGCCGATGCCAAAGATAAGATCTCATAGAGGGGCTCAGAGGCTTTTAGAAGAAGAAAGGTATTTGTATGAGAATCATGACGTTGAAGAAGGCGAACATGTGGTCTTGGATTTAGATTTTGAAGGACTGGAGGTAGCAAGTGGCCTGGATACGTCCTCAAGTGATAATTGTTATCTCTGAAAGGTATAGCACCACCTGAAGTCACATCTTATCACATTGAGATTAGAAAGGTGGCAGAAATGTTAGAGCTGCCTCTAACTTCTGCAGAGTTAAAGTCTAACTTGTTGACTGAGGTGCTGCATACATCCACATCATCGTCTGAGCCACTATTGCCTTTTAATGAGGCCCTTACTGAACCGGTTCATGCTGTATGGCAAAATTCAAATTCTTCGGCAGCGGTGTCCAGGTCTGTTGCCTGGCGGTACAAGCCAGCTTCAGGGAATCCAGTGTTTTTAGTCAAAACACCCCACCCTTGAAAGCTGAGTAGCACAGGCTTCTTGTTCTACCATACTATTGGGTGGTTCTTTTCCCTCAACTCCAGCTGACAGGGAGTCTTAAGAGGATGGAGAAATCTGCCAAGAAGGCCTTCTCCACTGGAAGTATGGCTGTTAAATCTACAAATGCTATGTGTTTATTAGGGCGTTATGTACATGCTTTAGTAAATTCCGCTGGGGAGGTCATCCCAAAATCGCTTGGGGATATCCAGGGTAATTTTTTGGAGCTCCTGAATGATGCTCAAGCAGCTGCTCACCAGCTGATACATCCGAGTCTGGACACTGCTGGTTCGGTGGCATTGGCAATGGATTCTTTTGAGGCCATCAGGAGGTATGCCTGGTTGCAGCGGTTGAGCTTCTTGCCAGATGTACAGGCAACGTTGATGGATTTGTCCTTCGGTGGGGCACAGTTGTTTGGTGCCAAGGCAGATTAATCGCTGCAAACGTTCAAGGACAGTAAGGAGACTGCGAGGTCCTTGGGTCTTAAGTCGCAAGCTAAGGACTACAGGCAGCTCCGTAGGTTTCAAGGTTTCAGCCTTAACTTGTACTTTCATGGAAGAAGTTGGCAGCAGCAGTAGTAACAGCAGCACACCTCAAATCCCCTTTATAGGAGCTACAGGGGAAGAGGCAGAGGTCATCAGTGTGGATCTGTCCATTAACCAGTCTCCTCTTCTTCTTCCACAGTCGGTGTTGCAGGAAAGCAGCTCTAGCTTCACCATCTTAGAGTATGCTTGCCCAGTAGGAGGACGAGTGACCTACTGTCTGCCTCACTGGAGGTCTGTCACTACAGACCTCTGGGTTTTAGACATTATAGAGAATGGGTATGCCCACCCTTCCAGGAGAATCCCCTTGTTCCCCCCCGACAAGGGCTTTGTACAGAAGAGCATCTTCTCCTCCAGCAGGAGGTGCAGACGCTGCTTCAGAACCATGCAATATAGTTGGTTCCAGAGCAGGAACGGGGTCAGTGTATCAAGATCTGCTACACCATGGTTAAGAAGGAGCTGCCTAAAGGTTTTCGAGCTCATTCTACTAGAGCTGTCTTCTGCTTTGGCTAGACATTTGACATTTGCAAAGCCGCAACTTGGGCCTCCCTCCCTCCACACTTTAGTGAACCATTATTGGAGTGAGGAGGGACGGCCATTTTGCTTGCTCTGTTTTACAGGATTTTATGGTATAGCCAGGCAGGCACCCACCTCCGTGTGCAGGACTGCTTAGGGATGCTATTCAAAAGGGGAGGAATCCACAGGTTGATGTATCCATCTGATAAACAAGTAACTTACCTTCGATAACGCTTTTTCTGGAGGGATACAGTATCCACCTGTGGATTCCTCACTGACCCACTCGTCTCCCAGTTGCCTGTCTGTGCATACCAAACATAGGTTTGGTTATAGTTCATGTATGATGTATCTAATAAGGAATACTATGAAACTCATGATTATATGCAATTTAAGTGCATTTTAGTTATGTTTAAAAATGTATGAGGTTGTGCTGGCATATGCTGTATACTATGTATGTTTTGGCATGTGCATTGTTGGTTCAGCTGTTGCCTCGACAGCATGGAAAAGTCTGTGGATACTGACGTCAGCACACCATCAAGGTCCTCTTATGGCTCTGATGACGTCATGCGGAGTCGCATGCAGAGCTGTGGTATTATGACTTCTTCGTCGACTAGAGAGAGCTATGGACAAAAGTTTCCGGGGAATGCTGAGCATGGGGGATAGTGAAAAGGTGAGGAATCCACAAGTATATAACGTATCTACCTGAATAATCGTTACCAAAAGTAAGTAACTTGTTCACTTAGACAGGGCTAACATTTTAATATGGATTGCTGCATTTTTGTTTTCTCTCATTTACCTAGCAAAGATTTTAAACATTGCAGATATGTTCAGATTTTACTTTTTTACGCTTGCTTTGTGTAATGCTCAAAGAAATGGGTCAGATTGTTGCTGAAAAGTAGCTTTGTTCTCTCAGATATTAGTGTCTGTTTTCCTAATATTTCCTTAAGTTTAAAACCATTTTGCTGCCTTGTTTAAGCACAAAGCCTGTGGTCAAGATCCCTTAACGACTGTAATAATTACAGCAATGAAGGATTCCAAACCTGCACCAATCTAACTATTTCTTTTTGTCAGATCCAGCGTATTTGCACTGCATATCACTGAGCCGCCTATATCTGCCCAGCTGCTGGCGTTCCTTCGGGTATTCTGCATGAATGAAGGTAAATTCTTAAGATTCAAGTGTCTTGTGGAAGAGAAGTGGTAGTAAAGTACCAGATGATTGAGAATGCCATATTAATCTTTTTTTTTTTGTAAAAGCTTAATATAAGGATTCACTTTATTAAAAAAACAGGATAAAGAATGTAGATGTTTGCAAGACATGTTGGGCTCTGTCTCCAAATGATCACCTTTGGATTCGATGTTTGTGGCACTTTCAATGGAGACAAGCCCGCTGTTTTAACAGAGTTGGTACTAGACAGTTATTTAGGAGTCAGATAAAAGATTACGGGCTGACTCGGATGGCCGTGCAGAGTGACGAAAGGTCTGCTGAACAGGTTGTTTTCGAGTTAAAGGTTGAGGGAAAATGTACTGTTTCTAATTGTTTCCTGTAGAAATGCAAATAAAACAAGCATTTGCAATGCAACCGGTCTCAGCTTTGGGACCTTAAATGTATTTAGCTATGCAACACATTAGCCTGGGTGCTGAAACATCTAATGTTCTTTAACCCCTTCGCCGCGGGGCTAATTTCCCTGCGGCGCAGGAGGGAGGGGGGCAGCGCGTGGTGCTAATGACTAGCTCGGCTCATCATGCAGCACGGTGGCGCTGTGCTGATGACGAGCTGAGCTCTTCATGACCACGCCTGTTCCAATGGAACGACCAGGACAGCAGGGGAATTATCCCCGCGTGGGTGTTCCGTAAGTCATGACGAGCTCAGCTCGTCATCAGCATAGCGCCACCGTGCTGCATGACGAGCTCAGCTCGTCATGGGCACCCAAGAAGTTAACATGGAGGGAAAGTAAGCACCAAACTGCGTGACATGCCAGGTATGGGAACACATGGATAGAAATATTGTCTTTCAGCAGGAAATGGTATTGTACAAAGCTGTTTTTAATATAAAATCAGGACCTTCGGTGGTCATATCACTGAAAATACAAGATTAAAAAATATATATTATTGTCTACGGGTGCTCGTTGAAGACAATTTCTATGGACTGGAACTGAGAGAATGCTAAAGTGATTCTAGTATTTTACTGACCTCTACTGGTCGTTTTCTATCAAGACAGTTAAATAGAGGCAGTTGAACAGAACAAAAGTCCCTAAGCAGAAACAGACAAGTCCTAAGGCTGATCTCAAGAGACCACAAAGTACGTACACATATAAGTATATACGAAAGTATATACAAGAGGTCTCGAATGCTTGACCTAAAAATGTAGATGGATTGTGGATGCACACAACAGAAAAAATAAACATTCTCATATATATATATATATGTGCAACAGTGGCACAGTCCAATGAATACAATTTCCTTTTCAACTCTTAACAAATCTAATGTGCAGTGATTGCAATACGTGTGTGAAAGTATCCCAATGGAAAGGTGTCCATGTGAGTCATAATTGTGTTGTGTTTAAAAAAAATTATTTTATACGTTTTCCTGTACTAGTGCCGTTTGTGTAAGATATGTTGGCATTTTCTTTTTGACAGATGAACTCAAAGAACACTTACTTGGAGAGCACGCTATTGATAAAATCTTCACACTGGGCAATTCTGAGTTTCCTGTCAGCTGGGACAACGAAGTCAAACTTTGGACATTCCTTGAAGCAAGAGCATCTCTTCTTTTGAAAACATATAAAACAAGTGCTGAGGTAACCATTTTAGGATACATTAATATTTCGACGGCTCCAGGGCGCGGCTCGCTTTTCAGAGTAGTGTTTATGCCTACGGACAATCTCAAATCTATTTATGTGGTGACATGTGGAACATGATGCTAACGTAAACATATTAAACTACAAAGCAGCAGCAAAAGGTTATGGAGGACTGCTTTCAAATTATTCCGGAAATGAAGTAGCGAGAATAGTGCTGTGACAGAGCCGTACAGCAGGTCAGAGAAAGACTGAAGGCTGGTCTTGCCGTCTTCGAGTTTTTAATGTTTTATAATTAATGAATTAATGTTGAGAGGCAGGCGTTTTTATTATGCATTCCAGTCCTTTGGAAGCAGTTTGGGGATCTTGGCATTATACCGTTCACTTCTCACGATGTACTTGAATGTGGCACTCGAATTAACGTTTGCAACGCATTTAAATCCCCTGGTGTCACTTTGCTGTTGTGCTACAGCCTGTAGCAGATGTTTTTGTGTAGTAAAAGGCGTCTTAAATTTCATCATTCATTAAAATCATAATGAGAATGTGCAAAAATTGTGCCAAAAAATGAAGCAGTCTTTTATTTGCCTCAAAAATGCAATTTTGTTATGGCACCCCAAGATATTAAGGTCTCCTATCACCACTTTATCTTTTTCTAATTCTATCAATTTTTGTCCATATCAGACAGACGTCTGGTGGGCTAGCAGCCGGGTGGGTTTCGTGAAGTAAAGTACCTAAAAGAACATTGAAAGGCTTTGTTATTGCGCCACCTATATGCAGTGTGTGTTGAAAGAAGGGCAATATTGTTAAACCTCTTCGTGTTATTTGGGTAGCCTCTTCCGATAAGCAGCCAGAAAGCCTGGCTCTTTCCGCTAAGCTGCAGACCTATACGTTTTTATTTTAAGAAGTCAGTAAATTAGCACAAATAAGGATTTTGATGCGACTAAACATTCTCCATCAGCTTCAAATTCATGTTTGAGACACCGCTATTGTTCCTAAAGTCTCTTGTCTATATTGCTTTAGATGCACCTTTTATTTATTTTCGAAAACGCTGCCTTTTCAAAAGATACTTCAACAGAAACAATACTGTCGATTGAATCATTTCTAAATGATTGCTAAAAAATATCTGAAACTCAAAGCAAGAAATACATATTATTTGTAAAATAACATAATGAAAAGATCAGATAAGAGCACCAGAATAAAAGCTTTCAGTAAAAAGCAATAAGAACTCTAAAAGAGTAGTTTATAGTTACAAGAACCAGGGAAAACTATTCTGAAAATTTATATTTTTAAGCCAAAAAGAAAGACAGAATCTCTGATAAGACAAATATCCGTGATAGGAAGTTCTATAAATCAGGAGCAGATACTGAAAAAGCCTTCCTGGAATAGGTTGCTCATAGAAATTTCGGAAACTCAGGATAGAATACGCCTGCTGCGATAACACCTGGCCTCCTGTAGACTACCAGCTGGTTGTCTAAATGAACCGGGTCACCCAGGGTAAGCGCCTTGAAGGTGTTGCAACAGAGCTTTGGTTCAGAAGTAAAAGTGTAACCGTGGACACTTGCTAAGACTAGTAAAAACATGCTCATGTGTGTGAAATCTATGATGGAAAGAGAAGGCAGACTGAGATCACCTACACTGCCACTGTCCAGCTTGGAACACAACCCGATCCCTGCCATGGCTCTAAAATGAGAAGTATGTAAAGTTATGAATGACATTGCTGCATAGTATTTCGTAGCGTATAAAAAAATCACAACTTTTCCGGATACAGTTTGTAGCAGAGTTGGTGATTGATTCCTTTGTTCCTTCGGTATAAGATTTGAAATTTAGAGGCGAATCAAGAGTGAATGGGTCAAGCCGGACAACTGAGGCCTGCTTCTGCTTTTTGGTAGGGCCTGCTCCCTTGGTATTTCTTTGCTTCTTCGTTAAGGGTAACAGGGGAAGGAGGCATGATACCTTACCTTGGTCTTTCTGCTTGTAAATGGTAGGGAGCAAGGCATATTTTTCTCTGTTAATTTACAAAGGTCTCTTTTGTACATTTTGTGTGCCCAAAGCTGTTCTTCAGAAACTGAATAAAATCCCCTGCAAACTTAAAATGTCAGGTGACTTTAAAAGAGAGAGGCATCACATCACTAGAGTTCTGATCATTACATCTGTCAGTGGCTCTTGGTATGCTAGAACAACGTGCAATCTTTGTTAAAATGTATCTGATGGGATACATGCTTTTTCCCATTACCAATGGACCACTGATTAAGTGATTGGATATAAATTCAGTTTGCTTCCTCTCGGGACTTGACATAGGGAATCATAGCTTTGTATGGACCACAGCAGCTTAGTTTCTCTACAGCTGCCGAGTCACACTGAGAATATCTTGCACCAACTGGTAATCTCTCAGTAAAAGAATATTTAAAATGTAACCTTGTCCTTAGAAGCTGTCCCCGTTTTTCAGAAGTACTTATTACTTTGGCTCCAGTACAGATAAACCTGGTATTGAACATGATAGCAGCTTGTGCTTAAGCCCATTGTCAGTTACCCATTTAAAATACAGATGCCCAGCTTGTATTCCTTTAAATTAAATTAAATTAAATTAAAGCAAAACAATAAATAATGGCTGCCCACAACAGTATGATTAACTGTGTTGGAGGAGTTGCCTGTCAGACTAGTTCCAATTGCATCCTTGTATGTATTCCTTTCCTCGTAGCAAACTTGTTTCACAGTAACCAGTCATACAGTATGGCTGTTTAAAAAAAAAGTCCCTTCTCATTGTGTGATACTTTCAATGCCATATATTTATTTTAATGTGGAAGAGGAATCCGTATATAAGCAAATGCATTAAAAACTAGTAAACTCAGTGTAACCTTTCCCAATTCCCCACAGGATAGTCCTGTATTATGTAGGTATCTTGTAAGTGCCTTTTCATCCCGTCAGCTGATTGTGTGATTACAAAGCACTCACTGATTGGCTACTTAACAATGGGCACACTTTTGGATTGGGCAATGTTCAAAAATACAAACGTCCAATAAAAACTATACCTTTTCTGATGGATAATTCTAGCCGCAGATTCCTCTCCTTGTGAATACCCCCAGGTATTGGTGCTGTATCTAAGATTTTTCATTGCATTGCTCTCGAGCTCTGATAAGTAGCATTGTGCCACTGTGCTTTTGCTTTAAAACACCCTAGAAGTGAGATCAGAGACCCACATAAACACCACCTCCTATTTCTGACATTAGTTCCTTTCTTTCCCTGCCTTTGAATACGGACTTGGAAGTTGCTCCCTAACATTTATTTCACAAGTTTACTGAGTTACCTAACTAAATTATTTCTGCGTAGTGTGCAAAGGACCATGTCCTCACTGAAAAATATAGGCTTTAAGACGTATAAGGACTGTCACACACAGATGTCTGTGGCAGACCCTCATCAGGTACGTCTCTGGGGCTTAGGGTCCTCACATGACTTTAAGTCTTGCAAGGCTGCATCCAGATTAACTTTTAGGTAATCACAAACATGAAATTCACACCATTGGAAAACACGCAAGGCCTGATCCCGGTCAAAGTTGAGGACATAAACCCATTACCATTCTCTGTGTTGTTCCTTGGAAAGATCCTTCTCTCATTCCAAGTTGCCAGATTAGTTCAGCTCTAAAAAGAAACCCAAGAAGTTTAAGCAGAAATATCTCTTGTCCTGCCACTGTTAATCAGCGAAATCATGGGGACATCAAGGTGTCTCTCGGTCCCAATCCCTACCATGAAGTTAGCACCATTGGAAGAGGCGCAAGGCCTGATCCAGGTCAAAGTTGAGGATATAAACTCATTACCATTCTTGATGTGATCCTTTTGAAAGATCCTTCTCTCATTCCAAGTCATAAGTCACCCAACTTCAAACCCATCACAGACCACCTCTATCCCAGGTGCATTGATTCCAAAAGAAGAACCTATTGTCTTATCTGACTCCAACCTGGACGCCACAACCTTTGGCTCAACTCGTCCAACCCTCATTCTGATTCCAACAGAACACTGGCATTACCTAAAACTCCCCAAAGATACTTTCTATTCCTTTGGCTCTGACTGAGCATTGTCAGGATGATACCGGGAATGATGCATCCGTATGATAAGGAAAATCTTTATAGGATCTTCAAGAGGCCAGTGTGCTGGATGCATTCCTGGGTACAGGGTTGAATTCCCCGCCACTTCTACAAAAGAATCGCCAGCTTTTAAAGTGGTCATTCAGCAGTCTGCCACAGGGCCAGACATGCAACTCCCATTAGTTGAGGTCACGAAAGAGGTCCTCGCGGAAGTTCTGTGGAAAAGACAGGCTTCCACTGAACCACTTCTTCCCTATAATGAAACCCGAATGGACACATTGATGAGTACATGGGCCAAACCTTCTTCTTGCCTGACGGTAAATAAGGATCTGTAAAGAAGACACAAACCTTTACCTAGTGACCTACTGTCTCTCCTGCAGTACTCTACGCCTCAAAGTGTGGTGGTCCAGGCATCCACCAGTAGACTGAATCCTGAGTCATTCCCTGCTGCACCTCCTAATATGGAATCAAAATGCATGAACGCCTTTGGGAAAATGTTTTCATTGGTCAGTCTGGCCCTTTATTCTTTGAAACCCAGCTGCCTCCTGGAAAGACACATGCTTGTGTTATGGGATATGGTCAGCAAGATCTTACCGATGGGCCGTGATGAATACTGCTTCAACCTTGCACTGATCATTCAAGTTGGTCGGAACACAGCAAAGTAAGTCATCCACTTTGGACTGGACACCACTGACTATCCTTCTACCCATTTGTGAGGGAGGGCAGGGAGAAAGAGAATCCTTCTTACTTACCTTATGATACGGCGCCCCTTCCAGCGTCGCCCGGCCGAACCTGGAACAAACAAAAAAAGACAAAGGGGATGGCCGAACGAGAGGGGTGTTTTGGGAGGGTTCTGTTGATACGGGAAGGTCAGGAAGAGGAATGGGGATTATTTTTTCTTCTTTGTATTTCTTGTTAACATATACCGGACTTCTCTTTATTTTAATCTCTTGAGTAATTTCAGCAGGCCTAAAGTGACTGGGACTTCAAGTGGTCCAAAATGGATACATTTTCATTTGTGGCTCATAGTTACTAATGCCTAGAAAGGGGTCTCGGGGGAAAAAGGATAAAAGAATGGCTCCATGAAACCTGAGCCCAATAAAAATAAAAAGAGGTATTATCCTCAAGATCAGTTAAAGGTTTCTCCCATACCTGTGCTGATACTGAAGTAAGAAGAGGCAGCTAGAAGAGCCGTAAACCAGGGAAAATCCAGTCCTATTTTCTTTATTATGGTTATTTTTTCTCTTTTCACTTTTTGACCAGTAGTCCGAGCACATTGCCCCCCTGGGTGTGATGAAGGTCTGTACTCTAACCAAATCTAAAAGAAACATATATACTTACTGCCACCTGCTTCTTCCTCCGCCCTCCTGGATGAAGCAGACGATCTAGAAGGAGAGAGAAGAAGAAAGTTTTACAAGGGTATTTCTTACTGAACAAACCAACACAACCAACCTGCCAAAAAATACGCTAACATTAAGAAACCTATTCAGCCTCCTCTCCTTTTCCGTCCATCCCTCCCACACCATTCTTGGAAATTTACTCTATTATCCATCTATAAAAAGTTCCCACTTTAGAGATCTGCATCTGATCCCTTGTCAAGCTCTACAATGGCAGAGACATAGTCCAGAAAGAAGCTGACCTCTGATGCAGAGGTGGAGCTTATATGCGGCTCCAGTGCCACCTCCAGGGCAGAACGAAGCTGCATGATTCCACCTATCTGCGTGGGAGAGCATTGCTAAGAAATCCAGTCTGGCATCTGTGGGTCTTCACAAGGTGATAAATCTGCAGTTAAATAGAGAATCCCCCAGAAAGAGAGTTAGCAAAAGTTAGTAAACAACTAGTTCTTTGTGTTGCTCTTTTGCATTGGCAGGGATGTGAACATTATTTGAAGTCTAGTGGCACACGCTGGCTGTTGTACAGAATGCCAATATGCATTTCACAAAACCGTTTGCATGGCATTTTCTGCCCGAGTTCAATTCACTCCAAGGCACTGGTCCCCAACGAGCGTCATCCATTGAGAGAGAAGGCCAAGCAAAATCTTTACTGACAGTCTAATGCTGATCTAGAAATTTTTTATTTTGAAAAGTAAATTACGTTTATTGTGGGTCCTGCAAATGGCAGCAATGGAGATGTCAACCATTCTTAAAGCCTGCTTCAGAAAATCCCACAGAAAAGAAAATCTGTGGTCTCTTAATAAAAGTTGCAACAGCAAATAAATGCAGGTAGGATTAGTATGCATCGTTATTGTGTATCAGAATCTGAGGTTGCTGGGGCATTGTTATGAGTTAGTAGTCCTGCTCCCACTCTTACTGAAGTCATGTCTAATACAGAGATGTATTATTTCATAAAGAAATGGACCACTTTAAATTGTACTTGGAGTGAGAGGATACTGCATTTTCAGATTCAACTTGAAATACAACACTAGCTTAACTTTGTCAGGCAAGACTAAACCTGGAGCCTACAAATCAGCAGCATTTACTCCTGAGGGCTTACAGCCAGCAGAGGGGCGCAGGCAAGGCAGCCAGGATTCTTCCCGTCCCTTCTCTCTCCTCAGATGCATGTAATCCCAAAACAATAGGGAGAACAAACCAACGTTCTCCTCAGTTTTCATTTTTACTGTTTAGAACAGTTATTAATGACTTCAAGATTCCTATTACCATGCGAAGTAACTGCTGCACACATAAAGGTATACATTAAAGCTGCAGATCAAATGTTACTCAACAAATGTGAAATGGAATCCATTTAATCTCGCAAAGTGTGCAGTTCAGTGTCTATATCTTCAAAACTTTGTAGATAGCAACTCTTTTTGTTAATTTTTTTTCATTTCTACAGATCTCTTTAATTATGGAAATAGTACTATAACTATTCATAACAGATAATTATGAACTATACACTTGTTATCTGTGTAAATCTGAAAGTTCAGCACCCATTTAAGATCGCATTTTGGACATGATCGTAGCAAACGAAAAAGATAACTTGCAATTACTAGACGTCTTGTCTTCATACTGGAGAAAAAATGATAATCCACGAAACGTCCATCAGAAATGGTTCAGGATCGATTCCATTGTTGGCATGAATGCACCATCAAAAGAAGAGCCTCTTTAGACTTCTGGAATCAAACATACATGAACATGTATCACTGTCAGCATGCACGTGCGTTGCTGACCGGCCAATATATTATTGTGGAGCTAAGAATCATTAAAAAAAAAAAGTTAGCAAACTGTTTGGACCGACATTTAGCATGGTTTTAAATGAATGTGAAAATACATGATTAATAAATTCATTAGTATGTGTTTACTTTTCAAAAGATTTGACTTCATCTCGTTTCAGGATGACAAATGCTTACTGGAGCAGGGTGACCTTACCTGTCACGCAAGAATGGCCATCAAGCTGCGATTAGTGGAGAAAGAGATCTTGGGAAAGGCAGTCAAAAGCGCAACCGAAAACAGACTGCACTACACCAAGCAAATGGAGGACGATGCGCCTCTCCCAGTCTACGAAGAGAGCAACCTTGCCTTGTTGGAGAACTCTGTGGCGGACTCGAAGCTCCCACTCATCCTGAGGAACCTTGACAGTGACAATGACGAGCAAGCAGAGTTTAAGCTTCATGAAGCCATGGCACTCTCCGAGATCAGAGAGAAGGGGTTTCTTAATGGCGGAGACTTGTTACCAAACGGGACCAAACCTGAGAAGGAGACGGTGGCTCGCGAGGAGTGCCAGTCAGAGACAGTAGAAGCCAAAGAATCTCCAGAGGCGATGGAGGAGGTTAAAATACAGCTGTAAAACAGTTGAACTTCACTGTGGAATTTAAATCTGCAGAAGTTAACGAACAGTGCATTTAAATCGCTATTACACTGTTACCTTTACCGCAGAACGGAAACAAAGGGTTTGCTGCTTTTCCTAGAACTTTTTTTGTTAGTTATTTAAGAGTTAATGCTGTTCTGTGAAGTGTGAGAATATGCATAGATATATAATGATCTGAAACATGTCCTTATTTTCTTCTGTGTGCAAGAAAGCCTTTACCCTATTTGATCACCATCCCCACAACGTGAGTACCAAAGTTTGAATTCCTGACACCCCCTTTGCCAGGTAAATAAGAACTCTTGCTGCTGTATGAAGGGGGATGCCTAGAGTGATGTAGATTGGAGTATTGCATTTATAGGTTGCTGGGAAAGGATCAAACCTTAAATCCCAATGAAGAAATTGAGAAGCACCCCAAGTGGCAGTCTTCTTTTGACATTTTTAAGACATATCTTGTGCTTTTTTTAATTTTAAGAAGTCTATTTGAGAGTCCTACAAAGGCTGTGGGATAGGAGTTTGCATTGAAAATTGAAAACTCTTCAGTTAACGCCCAACCATCAGGGCCTTACATATTTTTGCACTGCTTATTCTATTTTGGTGCATGTTGAGCACATGTAAGAAGTCTATTTTGGAAAAACTGATGCTCTTTTGGGCAATTTTGGAGACCACCATTTACCTCACAAGAGAACGTCCTTTTAAAAAAAGAGACACTCTTCTACCTTTTACGAGTGTTAAGCAGAGTATATATTTTTTGCTATTATCTCCCATTCGTCCTATCACACACATCTATGTAGTGGATTGACCTTTCTGGCATCCCTCTGTATAAGTGCATGACATAAAACAACGTAACCACCCCCCTGTTCTGATTTATAATTCAATCCAAGCATAACACAGGTACACAATTTTGATTAAAGATATTTGTATTCCAACCGTTTTATGCCAAATGCCTTGCCATTATGGATTTAGCTTCTTTTTGTTTTGCCGGTTAGGTTAGGGGTGATGGCGTAATGGGATGTTCCGAAATGATTAGGAGAAATTAAACTTACTGCGTTCACTAAAAAGGCACAAGCACTATTTAAGTGTTGTTGATCTTGTCTGTTCCCAATGCAGTAAAAATGGTAGTCAGTTTTTTTGTTTTCTGTTCAAGAAAGCACATTTTTAGTTTTGATTTGAAAATACAAAACTCCTTATTTTGCATCATTTTTAAGTTGTAAAAACATTTTGTTTTAAATATGTGAATTTTATTTACAGTGCAATATTGGCAATAGGCACCACTGGTAACTCAGTTTGAAAAGAAATACTGCTAATAAGACCACAGCTTTGAACTTTGTTCAGAATGAGGTTTTCCCTCCACTTATTATTCAGATTTTCACAATAGCTGAAGGTTTTGAAAACTAACCTTTTGACTAAAATCATTATTAAAAAGCAAAACTCCATTAATGGATTGACTTTTATTTTTCATTTATGCAGTTGCATTTTGTATCTTTAGTAGTGTACAAATTATTTGATTCAAAAGTTGTGTTGGTTTCCTTATGTTCCACTTAAAATTATTTCCCTGATGGTCCCAATTAAGGATTGTAGTGATGGCTGTCACAGAATTTTACAGATGCCACCCACATAACTCTTTTGCTTCATTTACGGTCTAACAGTTTTATTTTTTACATTAGTATCCAAAGAGGGACATACTTCAGTTGATAAGTGCTTCAGAACTTTCTATTTCATAGGTTACTTGAGTGGTTCTAGGGCAAAGGACGTTGCAAACAACTACAAATAATAAAGCAATTGGCTGAGGTCGTTTTTTTCCCTTCCAGCGGGAGCAGTAGGCTCCCATGAATCCTGCAGGAGCTTGGGCTCTCTTTGGCCTCAACATGAAGAGAAATGTTGTGCTCGCCATTGCAGGACGCAGGGACATTAAGATATAATGGGGTCAAAAAAGTGTTAGAGGATTTGCTGCAATCCCTGTGGAACCAGCATGGCCCACTGCTCCTGTGAAAGTCCTGCGAAAGCACAGGGGCCCATTATGCTCTTAGGAGAGACCTGTGGGATCAGAAAAATATTTGTTTTTTAAAAGTAAAAAAGGGGGGGGGGGGGCGTGAGTGTCGGTGGCAGGTTTGCAACGTATGGGCAATTGGCCCAGCAACTAACTTATGCCACGCTTGGTAAAAACTGTGCCCAGTTAGGGGTTGGATGCAGGGTCTGGCTGCAGGCCAGGTCCTGCTGCCAACCCCATGCCATGCACAGCCAAAGTCCGCATAGTGCCATATGGTAATAAAATATTATTTTACGTTAAAAAGAAAACTAGAAATTCACTGAAATAGCCAATGGTTAAAATGACATAGGTGAAAATGCCAGTTAAACTTTACTATTTATACTGAAAAAACCCACAGAAATTCACCAGTTCTACTTAACTGAAGCAACTATAACTCGTGTCCTTGCCATGCATGGCGTATGACCTCGCATATTAAAACACTCATGACGACTGAAATTACATCCTTGATGACAACACTGTGCATGGCGGCGGCACGAGTTATAGTTTCTTTACTTAGCTATAATTATATTTCAGTGTCTTTTTCAGGTGAAAATGTTATTATTTAACTGTCATTTCACATAACTGTTACGTCACATTAACCTTAGTTTTTCTTTTTTTTTTAGGGGATATCTAAGGTACTTTTTAATGTAAAGTTAAGGTATCATTACCATACCTAATTAGAACATCACTAACTTTTTTTCAGTGAATTTCTAGGTTTAAAAAAAAGTAAAGTAACATTTATAATTAAATGTTTTTGTTGAATGCATTTGACATGTGCTACAGATTTGTAAGAGAACCGTTCAGATGCTCCGACAGAATGGGGTAGAGTGACGCGGTGTTTTCTGCTCGGACTGTAAGTATGAGACCTGTATGCTGGTAACATGATTGTGTTATCCTTTTCTTAAAAATACCACCTTAGTTTGCTTGTTTGAGTAAAGAACATCGGCTTTTCCCAATTGTTTGCCTGTCCCACCCTAAAGATTTGCATGAGGACTGCTAGATAAGTTCACAAATTAAATGACAAGGGAAATGGCATCTAAAAAAAGAAAAAATTGAATATTACAGAAGAAAGGTTTCTTGTGCACTTTAATCTTCCTCAGTGATTCAGAAATATCCTCCCTTTACTAAGTTGTGTTCCTGAAAGCTGCCTACAGTGAGATGGTAGGAAATATTTGGTCAACTAAGGCATTGGCCTCTTTTGGAAAAGTTAGTTTTGCTCTATCAGCACACTCTTCCCTTGGATTTGAATGAATATATATATATGTGTGTGTGTGTGTGTATGTACATTTGTGTGTATGTATGTTTATAATAATATACATTAAAAATAAAATCATAAAACAACCTTCTACCTCTTCCTTCCCTCTATTTTCTAACTCATCCCAAACCTTTCTCTCTGCTCTAATTCCCAAACAAGCTTTCCAGACACTTCCCTTTTTTCCATCTAATTCATCCCACTAGCAGCCTCTCGTCCACCACTCCCAGTAACATTTCCCATCTTCCCATTATTAATTAACTTCAGTGAATCTATCCCTGTTGAAAACACTAGAGCAAATGCACGAGATCTCCAGAGCACAAATGTTACAACAACCAGAACATAACTATTCCTACTAGGAAAAAGACCCCCATATTACTAAAACATTCCCTATTTACCTCTAAGCTTGGATTTAAGAGGCACGTGCTACTTGCTGCAAAGCACGTAAGTGCCTTTTTGGAATAGTAAGCTTTATATAAATATAATTCGCAATTACTGTCCATTGTGGTTGAGTAAGTAATGATAAACATCTTAGATCAAAGATTGCTTCTAGACTTTGGGACCACACGTGAATGTGGAGTACTAAGAGCTACAAACAGGGTAGAACCATTTTTCATTTGTGGCATGTGCTTTATAGCTGTACTGAAGATCTTCCCGAAGAGGCAGTCTGAACGGAAAATCGATGGCCATGCTCAGAATCTCTCGATACCAGACTCTCCGTTTCCAGTCTGGGGCCATAAGGATCACTTGGGCCTGATCGATCTTGATCTTTTTGAGAACTCTGGGCAGAAGTGGTAGGGGCAGAAAGGTGTATGGGAGGCCTAAGCTCCAATCGAGATGAGAAGCATCTCCAGCGCTCAAAACTGCTGATAATGCTCGTTCTTGGCTGTGGCGAACAGATAACCAAGGCTATCCCCACTGCTGAAAGAGGCCTTGCACCACCTCTGAATGGAGACTCCCTTCATGATCCACTAAGCATCTGGGGGCGAGTTCATCGTCTCTGGCGTTCAGAGAATATGCCAGATGTTGAACCACCAGAGAAATGCTCTGGTTTTCCAACCATGTCCAGAGACGCAGGGCCTCTTGATAATGGGTCAACAACCCCAACCCGCCGTGTTTGTTGCAGTACCACGTGAACACTTGTACCATACTTCCCTTGATGGAGGGAAGACAGGTTTCAAGGCCAGTTTCAATGCCCAGAGCTCCAGCATGTTGATGTGGAGTATGTATTCTACGGAAGATCAGAGTCCTCTGATCTCCACCTCTCCCAGATGGCTGCCCCATCCGCGGAGTGACACATCTGTCACTACTGAGAGATCTGGTTGGCGAAGGAATCGAAGTCTGTCTCTGACCCAGTGTGGTTCGTAACCACCCGCGCAGATCGTTTGAAGTTTCCTCAGAGATCCGGACCAGGTCGGAGAGATTTCTCTGATGCTGCGCCCACTGGGACTTAAAGTCCCACTGGAGAGCCAGTATATGCCATATGGCATGTGTCACCAGCAGAAGGCCATTAGACAGGGCAGCCTCAGAGTCAGTCTCACCAAAGCCCTGGATAGAGGCTGCAGTATTGCTATCATTGCCTGAATATTCTGGACTCGTACTACAGGAGGGTAAGCCTGAAACGGCACTGTGCCCAGAACAGTCCCAGTGAAACGGAGCGACTGAGAGGGAGTCAGGTGTGACTTTGGCATGTTGATAGTGAACCCCAGCGAATGCAGTAGGTTTGCCGTAGTCTGGAGATGGGCCCGCCTTGCAAGAGCCAGTTGTCGAGATAGGGGAAGACTGGCATCCTTGATCTCCACAGATGAGTTGCAGCCACTGCCATCACCTTGACAAACACCCGATGGACACTGGTAAGGCTAAAAGGGAGCATGGTAAACTGAAAATACTCGTGGCCTACTGTAAAATGCAGATAGCGCCAATGGGAAGGCAGGAGTGGTATGTGATGATAGGCATCCTGCAAGTCCAATGCTACCAGCCAGGGTCCAGGGCAGACAAGACCTTAGCCAACGTAAGCATCCTGAATTTCACTTTCTTGAGGAAGAGATTGAGACTTCGGAGATCGAGGATAGGGCGACGGCCCTGGTTCTTTTTGAGAACCAGAGAGTAGCAGGAATAGTAACCTCAGCCTACTTCTGGCACAGAAACCCTCTTTATGGCTTTCTTTGAAAAAGAGCTGTGATCTCCTGGTCGAGAAAGGACAGTTGATCCTCCATCAGCTGATCATGAGACAGTGGCATGGGGGTTTGTCTCGAAGGGGAGGGAGTAACTCCTTCAGGCGATCTGCAAAATCCACCTGTCCGATGTTATGTAGGCAGGTGATGGCAAATCTTGCAGCCACCTGGATGCCCATGGTGGTAAAGGGGCAAACTAGGAGAGTTTGGAATCTGTTGCAGTGGCTGCAGACTGACCGGACCACTGGCCATCTGACCCACTGGGTCTGTGGGTACCGTACCCTCGGCCACACAGAGGCTAGGGAGCCTGCACAACACAGTCGCTGGGCTGGGGTTGGCGCCAAAGCCATGAAAGGAGGGAAAGGCAGATTGGGGTGGACGTGGGGCCACAGACAGGCCTATTGTGAAGCGTTTGAGCAGCGAATCTGCCTTGTTTCCGAAGAGACTGGTGCCTTCAAAGGGGTATTTCCATGAGGGAAGCCTGGTCATGCCCAGAGAAGCAAGTCGTTTTCAGCCAGGCATGGCACCTAAGGGCTACTGTCATTGAAACCACTCTGCCCAGAGAGTCGGTTGTGTCAAGTCTGCAACGAAACATGAACTTTCCAAGGTCTCTCGTGTAAGCAACAGCTTGGGAGAGTACAGCCCGGGCCTCATCCGGGACCTGTGGCAGAACTTGCGCAACCGTATCCCACAGAGTGTGGGAATAACTGCCCAAAAGGCATGCGGTGTTCACGGACCACAATGCCAGGCTGGCGGAAGAAAATGTTTTCTTCCCAAATGCGTCCAGCCTCCTGGATTGCCTACCTGGGGAGGCTTGGGCCACCAAGCTCTCAGGGGTAGGGTGTTGGGTGATGAAGTTGGGATCCCCAGGTGCGGGCTGTTTGCAGTGGGCAATTGTCCTATTCACAGGTGCCCCTGTGTTGGGTTTGACCAGGTACCCAAAGGTCAGTGAGGACGTCTCTGAACAGGAGTAAGGTTCCGAAGCTGAGACTCCTGCTTGCAGCACCTCCGTTTAGAGATTAGTCTTGACTGCTACTATGGGCAACTGAAGGTCCGTGATCTCAGCCGCCCTGCACAACACCATTGCGTATGATGCTCCTTCGTCCATACCCACCCACAGTAGGGGGAAGGCAGACTAGCATCTGGGAAAGTATCCAGGCTGTTGGCCCCACAATCACAAAGGTCCTCACACCAGTCCACACTCTGTTTATTGGAGGGCTGGAATTCTAAAGGGTCCAGCGACCCCCTCCCAGTCTTTTCTGAGGCCTTGCTGATGAAAATGAGGCTCAGTCTCTGATCTAGAAGGCAAGGCTCCCACTGGCGTCGGAGTCAGCGTCAGGTGTCAGAGTCGGGAATAATGATGGGGATGGTGCCCTCTGGGACGCCAGTAGCATCCGCATCGGGACCAGGTGCCAGGGAAGGTCAAGTTGGCCCGACTGGCGCCTCTCCTAATCCAGGAATTGATACGTTGGGCCCCACCGAAGCCACTAGCTTGGAACCAGAGTGGCCCAAAGGTGCATCTTTGGGGTTGAACCGCCCAAAAATGAGGCACATAGCCTTATTGAGCTCTCCTAACTGGGCGGGGGTCGCTACGGCCTTCAGAAATTTGGTAAGGGGCAGAGTGAGCTCAGGCACAGGTACCGGAGAACGAAGTGTAGAACACCGAGGCTCCCTCTTCTCATCAGCCGACAGATGAGGAGAAGCCGTAGAACGCTTTGACTTCTTACTCTTTTTCTTATGCCCCTCCTACCTCAATGTCCTAATGACTTTGAGCGGGATGAAAAGACTTATGGCATTATGAATGATCCCCAGATCTTCCATTCGACCGCCATGGAGTTGCATGCTGGGCCGCTAGCAGCTTCAGGGACCATTCCCTCAAAGCCTTCGGAGCCATGGCCCAGCAATCAAAGCATGCCTTGTCGTTGTGGTCACGTTCCAGACACCAAAGGCAAACAAGGTGCGGGTCCATCGCCGACATCGGTCGATGGAAGGGCTTAAAACCTGACTTGTGCAAGGGCATTCTCGACACAACAAGAGGTAAACCTCAAAAGAAGCTAACAAAACTGTGAAAAAAGACCTGCCAAAAATTGAGAGGCGTAGCTCTTCCCTGGATCAGCTGGCTGGCGCGTAAAGAAAAGAAATAACGTCAGTGCGCCTGGGTGGCTCTTATATAGGTACTGTGACATCATTTCCTGTAACGACGATGCAGACAACAGATGCGTAGCTGATCAGCACCACCTACTGGGGCACATGGATACTGCTCATATAAATCGTCAGGAGCCAGTCTGACGCCTAGGGAAGTGCTAAGGTAAGGAATATGCAGCTAGAAGTCTCTATCAGATATAGGTCCATAAAATACAAGGATGCTACCTTCCTGCAGTTGAGGTTCTTGCCCTATATGCCTGCCAATCTGAACGCTTCAATACTTTTCTGCAAAGATTCTGTGGTTGCCTAAGGTTGACAGTTTCCAAACTGGGGACTAAACACTGAAAAACACTTCTTCTTTACATCAGCGAACAACCCAAGTAACTGGTGTTCCATAAACAATTGATATCATGATTTTCTCAATAAGTATATGGGCTGTTGTGTATTGTTAATCTCATCTTAGTGCCAGGCCATTATTTATAATATGTAAAAATATAAAGCATGCTTATTCTTACTTATGTTCTTACTGCTGATGATGCTGATGGGCATGGAAGGCCCATCTACCTGACATTCATTGCAGAATGCAAGGGTGCATATAAGATCAAGCCTTTGTGGTTTCGAACTGTAGGTATTTACATCTGTATTGAAATTTCAGTCACAGGCCCGGCTTAACATCCTCCCTGTAATGTTTTTCACTTATGACCTTTGGACCGCCTTCTTTTTCTGGTTCCTTTATTTCCTTGTTTTCATTCATACATCTTTGTGGCAGCCCTAACTAACTTGGATATGGAATTGCCAGGTTAATTTACATTGGTCAAAGCTTTTTGACTGGGCTTGTGTAGTGCTTGAAAGTTGCTTTATTGAGCGCCACATTTTTTACATTATTTGTATTTAGCCGATTCAGATGTATATGTACTCAAATGTATGTTGCACGAGGCACATTCTGCAGTGTATGTATGTTTCGGATGTGGCTGCAGGATTTACCTCCATGCTTTATTAGATAATTTCTGCAGACTTCTGAATGCTATTAGTAAGAAATTAAAGGTCAGAAAGTCCCTTACAGTCCTTTGCCCTCATACATTATGCAGCTTCAATCTCCTCAAGTGCAGCTGCACTATCTTCAGTGAACCTTTTGAGGGCCATTTCCCCGGATTTCAACATAACTGTGGTCCACGAACCAGCCTTTCTATAAAAGTACAAGTTCTCAAATAGACTGAGTACATTTGATAAACTCCTATCTCAGTCATTCAACAGTAATTACTGACACCCCCCCGCCCCCAGGACTGTCCAGTTTTTGTGTATGGGAATCTCTCATCTAAATTTGTGTTGGTGATGTCAGCATCACTTAAGGGCAAAGCAACATTGCCCTTCCTTAAAAAAAGGATTCAAGTGTTTTGTGATGAATGGTGAGAAGATTTACCAGTCCTGTCATGTTTCCTTACGATAGACCAATGCAAACACCAGCATAGCCTGAACTGGGCTCCACGTCTGGCACAAGTTTGGCTAATATTCCTCCTTGCACCCAGAGGAGGCCTGGAGAGAGTACCATGCTCAACCAGGGTAAGTAAGCTACAAAGTAGAAACTGGTGATCAACACAGCTCATAGGTGCCTAAATAGTGTTCAATGAGTTCTGTTTTGGTCATGTGGGAGACACCATGGCTCTAAATCTTGACGCAACTACTCCCTTGAATGGGAAGAACTGTTTAAAAGATAAGGTGCTCCTGCAATAAGTCATGTATGGTAAGCATCACACAAGAAAGATGTAGATGCCAAGCTTCCTCCTCTTCTCCAACTGTCAAAGACCTTCCAAAGTTTCCTTGTTCAAGACACCCCAGCTGGATTGTCCTTTACCTTTTGGAAGCAGGTGGGCAAAGTGAATGTGCTTCAGGGTGATGGCACATTCCCCCTAGCCTAAGATGAGGCATAATATACTCAGTCACGTCTCCATTGATCATCAGCCCTTCTAAGCCCCATCTTCGGAGACCCACTCCACATAATCGGTAGGATTTTTCCCTTCCACAGCAATTGGTGATAATCAAAGACACAGGGGTCTTCGCATTGCTGAAGAATGACCGTTAGACCTAGCATCCTTGGCGTGGTTTCCCCCTGGCTTTTTGCCTCTGCCGCCTGTATTTTTCCTGTGTGCTGGATTTCGTTTTTGGTGGTCTACATGCTTTGGACACTTTTTCACTGTTGATCAGTGCCACAGTGCTTCCTATCTATATTTTGATTATGATTGGCTTATTTGATTTACTAGTATGTCCCTAGTACAGTGCGCTGTGTGTGACCAGGGCCTGTAAATCAAATGCTGCTAGTGGGCCTGCAGCACTGATTGTGCCACCCACACAAGCAGCCTTTCAAATGGTTCTCAGACCTGCCACTGCATTGTCTGCGTGCAGCTTTTACTGACATGTCGACCTGGCAAGAGCACCCACTTGCCAGCCCCTAATCTTCCATTTTCTCAAATATAAGACATCCCTAAGGTAAGCCCAAGGAATCTCTGTCGGCAGAGTGCAGTGTGGGGGAAAGGTAGAACATGTACTGGTGTTTGTGTCATGTCCTGATAGTGAAATACGGAGCATTTTGTTTTTCCCTATTGAAAGGCTATCTGTCCTGTAGGGTAACATGGGAGGTTATTTGTAACATTTTACAAGTGTAACTTTCTATTGGGAAACGGTAGAGAAATGGAGTGTAGGCTCTAGGAACTCAGAATTTAATAACACATCTTTTAGTAAAGATGGTTTTTAAATTGTGTGTTTGAAAATGCCACTTTTAGAAAGTGTACAATAAAGCAGGATTGGGCCCTATACCACACAGCTAGACTGGGCCAGTAAATTAAAGAAAAAATAGATATCTTATTGATAGAGCAGTAATTGTATTTATTGTTTTGCTCTCTTTTTGAGCCTAACTTTCACATTACATAAATTATGAATTGTTGTCCATCTCAACTCTGTGTCGTTCTTAAATGTATAAGAATCTTTCAGAAAAAAAGAATAATTAAATGATGGAGACCATCTTATTTGTGATTTTGGTGTCTGTCTTTAAATAGTTGACAGCACAATAAACAGTCGGCTAGATAGCTCTAATTTTTCTGTAACTTTTAGAAAGTCAGTATTTTCTTGCTTAGCCATCCTATGTGCCTCTGCTGGGTTATGTATTGACTCTCTGGTTTTGGAGTGACATGTCCTAGGGATGTGCATTCACTGCAGACAGCCACTGGGGGCTTTGAGGTGTGTCCTTCTTTCCCTGGATGACTCAGAGCTGAGTTGAATAGACCTGGGCTGCATTTAAAGTAGTGGAAGGAGATTTCCTTGCACCTGAATAGGCCCTGTCTCCTCTGCACAATGCTGTCTCCACCTCCTACCAGGAAGCTGGACCAGAGAGGACGGAACTGTTGTGAACTTAGCCAAGAGACTCTATGCCACAAGAGAACAAAGGAAAAAGTGGTATAAATTTTGGGGCCCAGAACGTTAGATTACTTTTGGAATCATGAGGAACCTCTGCCAAGGAGAAAAGCTGGGAAAGGCGAAGGAGAAGTACTGCTCCTGTGCTGTGTGGGGTTGGCCTGCAGTGACTGTTTCTGCCAAGTAGAGGACAAAGACTGAACTGTGCTGTGTATTCTGCGTGAAGAAGATCTCCAAGGGTTCGGTGTAGAGCTTGCCTCCTGTTCTGGAGTCTCAGGGACACAAAGACTTAATTTCTCCTGTCCTCCTGCACCTGGAACTGCTGTTTCATCTGCCACAGAGCACAGAGGGAAATAGCAACACCGGCAAGGAACTCTGTGACCTGCAACAAAGCTGTGGGCACAGCTCGTGAAGTGCACGAAGCATCGTCCAGACTTGCACCAATGGCGCCCCGTACCGACTCTGATGTCGTCACCGAGGCCGCTGCCTGTACCGGAGCCAAGGGAACTGTTTGTGACACTTACGACACACCGCCCCAAATTGCAATGCTGCCCCGACCTTACCCACGCTGGTGCCTTATCCTCACAGAGCCGATACCGGACATGAGTGACCTCCCGAATCCATCGACCCCGCAGCATTGTAAGGAATCGATGCCTCGACGCCACAGTGACAGCAACAGTAAGGAACCATCACCTCACCTCCCCTGCATCGCAATAAGGAACAGAAGCCTCACCTCCCCTGTGGTCGTAAGGAACCGACGCCGCACAGTGCCAATGATGCATCACCTTCCAGACACCATGCACCCTCTTTGTTCTCATCATTTGCAAAGGTACTGTCTTTGGGGTCCGTGTGACTTTTGGGCCTGACGCCGCACACCTCGCGGGCAGAGCTGTAGTTTGGGATTTTCATCTGTCACAACGTTGTAATAGCCCCAGGTGGAGCTATTTGTTACTACAAACTTTATTTTTGTGAAGAACCTATTTTTAGTGATATATATCAATATGTATGGTGGAGTTTTTGTCGTTTTGGTCTTGTTTGGTTTAGATAAAGATTTCCTATTTTTCTAAACTGGCCTGGAGCCCATTTGTAATGTTTTCACAGTTACTGTATATGTGCACACATGCTTTACCCACTGCCTCTGAGATAAGCCGGCAAGCTTGTGCCAAACTGCCAAGGGGGTAAGCAGAGGTTGTCTAAGGACGTAATTCCCTTACCGTGACTATAGCAAGTGTCCCCTACTTGGAGAAAGGTGCAAACCATTGCCAACTGGAGACACCCATTTCTAACATTGACTTTGCTGAACAGCTGTCATAATCCCCAGAATCCAACCTGGCTCTTCCCTAGTCAGTATCCCTTTAATTTTTACAGAAGATAGAAAGTCTTGCCTCCTAAAAGTAATGCATCCAGTCAGGAACACTATGACCACTAGTTTCTTAGAAGGTAGAAGACAGGGAAGCTCATTGATCTTAACAGTCTAATCCACTTTAAACCAGTTCTTACCCCTTCATATATGTACCCCAGGCTTTGGATGTATGCCCTGAAACCTTTGATGAGATACTCCTTCTCATATCTTCAACTCATTAATACTACTGACTCCACAAAGTATGGGTGGGGTGCACTGTCGGGAACTTTCCATCAATGCCAAATCAGATATGTTCCTGCACATAAACAGGATAGAGATGATCGCAATCTTTTGAGGATTTAAGTATTTTTCTAACAGTGTTGAAATCCAAGGTGGTGATGTTTCACCATGGCCCTTTTTACATTTGGAAACAAGGGTGCACCCGCTCCTCACCTATGGGACACCTGTACCTCTGGATGGTTGAGCACTGTACCCAGGCAGGTTCCTGCTAGTCTTCCACATTGAGGGAAAGATAGTGTCATAGCGCCTTGCTTTTGCTGGCATCTTTAATTTTTACACTAATGCAAAATTCTCCAGGAAGACCATAACCCCATTTTTGACGTCTGAAGTGGATCTCTCATTGCCTCATCTGAGCCCCTCCTTTACACCACATATGAGCAGTTGGTTTCTAGGCGAAATACCCTTCTTAACCTCCAGAGCATTCACCTAAGTAACTGTTGAGGCGGCAAAACCACAGTGTTCCCCCCATCTCAACAGTTCAGTGATCAAAATGTGTATGGCATAGCAGTGGAAAACCTACAATCCACATGTAAATCTCATGCTTGACCTGGATTTTTTTGATGAATGCAAACAGCTCTTTTTCTTCCTGCTAGTCTTCCACATTGAGGGAAAGATAGTGTCATAGCGCCTTGCTTTTGCTGGCATCTTTAATTTTTACACTAATGCAAAATTCTCCAGGAAGACCATAACCCCATTTTTGACGTCTGAAGTGGATCTCTCATTGCCTCATCTGAGCCCCTCCTTTACACCACATATGAGCAGTTGGTTTCTAGGTGAAATACCCTTCTTAACCTCCAGAGCATTCACCTAAGTAACTGTTGAGGCGGCAAAACCACAGTGTTCCCCCCATCTCAACAGTTCAGTGATCAAAATGTGTATGGCATAGCAGTGGAAAACCTACAATCCACATGTAAATCTCATGCTTGACCTGGATTTTCTTGATGAATGCAAACAGCTCTTTTTCTTCCCGGTTTATCCATCAATCACAGAGCTATTTGGCACAGTAGTAAGGAATGCTACACCTCCCTGGCCTTCAGGCAAAGGTGCAGACATTTTAGAACTAGTGCACATGTTTCAACCAAACATACTTGCTCTTGACAAACCAGTGAGAACCCCTGCCATCCCAAATCATTATTTGAGGAGCTCAACTAGATAACCACTTTTAAAATTATTTTTGTATTGCTTTTATTGAAACAAAAAGACTAAAACGTCCAACGGTACACAGGCATTGCGATTCCATGGTTCAAAGATGCAAGAATTGGTCATATTGCGTACAATTGGGCATAATTGCTATCAATGTAAGGAGGACTCGAATACACTTAATTTGTCTGGTTTTGTCTCTTATATAAGTGAGATTTAGGGAGAGTTGAGTAAAAGTGGTCAGGGCTCAATATGATAAATATATATGTATGGCAAAAATGGGGTTTCTCATGAGTTTAGATCTATTCTGTACACATAATATAACCTAAGAAGCATATGTATATGTGACTCATCATGCTGTAAAGTGGAATTATGTAGGTATTGTCTGAGGGGGCGCCAGATGTCCCTTGGCCTAGCTGGGGGGGGGGCAGGGGGGGGCTTGTAACTATGCATATGCCTCTGCTATTTCTCTGCAATATGCTGATTCTCTAAGATGGATTTTCATGGTTGGAGTAGGGCCTATTTGTGAACTTCAAGTGTAAAAGTTTGTGTCTGTAGTACATAGAAGTGAGTTTGATCTGTGAGCAACAATAACTCCACTCTGCTGCCCAGATCCTCACTCAGGCCTCACTCCCATTTAAGTTGTGCCATGTTGTGCGTGAGCAGATCATTATAAGTGCATACCTTAAATAGTTTGGATACCCACCCTCGGGTGACCGGTATCAATATACATTTTGTTATAGGGAAATAGTCCGGCCGTTTATCCTAGTCTAATTTGATAATAAGCAAATGTGTCAAGGGCCATGATCCGCCTATCTTTCCTGAATTGTTTTATAAATTAATTTTGGAGTCCAAATAAATCAAGGCTGAACATACGCAGTTTGCGATGGAAGTTTAGTGTTTCTGTTGTTTGTTCCTCTGGTACAAGGTAGTCAAGTACAAATCCCAATGGAAAATACCATAGCAACGCTCTATGCATACAGGAGTGGCATGGTTTAGAAGGATTTATGCAACAAAGGACTGGGGATAATCTATCTATTTGTGGGCCACGGGCAACATTAAAGTTCCTTCTCCAGATAAACCACAATCTCGCCAAGTTTTGTCCAATTTCATTAGGATCCTCAGTATTTTTGTGAGTGTAACAAAGGGTAATTTCTTCTGCCCATTTATTAATGTATACGTTCATCCACATTCTACTAGCATTGAGTTGTTCAGATTGATATTGTTTATCCTATGCTTGTGATATGCAAATTATTTTCCAGTTGAACAAGAAAGGTTGGATATAACTTTCTCAGAAAAAACGCTAGCAAAGAGCTTAATTGTGAAATTGTGTACGATGGGATGACTCCCTTTGGCTAACAAATGTGGTTGATGCCCCTATTCCACACCAAAAGGTTAAACCATTACAAATGATCGACCTAGATATCTTGCTGTACTTGCTTCTGTGCATTTGGTCTTTATAGGCTATTTTTCTTTTCTTCATCAGGTACCAGAATGCCATGGTGATGTCTGCTGTGTAGGGTAGATTACTGCAAGGGGGTCCATGCAGGTCTCCATGCCAAAGTAGTGGTCAAACCTCAGAGTTCAGAAAGCAGTTGGGTATCTGAAAGAGACACGTTAGTATTAGATTCCTTACCTTAGAATATCCCCAGGCGTCAGACTGGATCCGGAAATTTTTGCGTAGCAGTACCCTTGCGCGTCGGTAGGTGTCGTCTGCGGATCCGCGTCCGGCGTCGTGGGCGCCGTGATGACGTCGTCGGAGTACTTAGACGCCGCCTCTGCGTGCTGACGTCAGTTCTTCTTTTTTCCGCGCCAGCAGCGCAGATCCGGAAAAAGTGGTACCGTAGTCACTTTTTGACTAAATCTTTTTTGATCTTTTGATCTAATTTTTCGAGTCTTCAACTCAGATTCGGTGCCTGTAGTGATGCCTGGTTTCAAGCCCTGTGAGGATTGCGACCGACTGATGTCGGTAACGGACCCTCACCATCGGTGTCTCCACTGTCTCGGCGTCGACCACGACGACAAGGCCTGTTCCGACTGCCGGGCCCTCACTTCGAAAGCTAGACGGGAGCGGTCCCGTAAGCGACTCGAACTCCGGCAGTCGGCCCCGCGCCATGAGAGGTCCCGGTCCGGACGGAGGTCAAGGGACCGGTCGCGGGAGCGGAGCCATCATAGCTCCGGGAGTCAACATCACTCCTCAGGGTCGAAGTAGTCAGGTAAGCACAAGAAGTCGAAGAGACGTCATCGCTCTTCCGACTCCCCCCGACGCTCGCGCGACGCGGCCGGGGGTTCGGCTGGCACCGCCCACGCGGCTCCGTCGGAGTCGCAGGCGCCGCGTCCGGCTTCATACCCTTCGGTCCCTTGGCCTAACGCGACGCCGGAGGAGATTGAGCGGTTCCTCATGGCCATGAGGTCCCTCTCTCTTCCGACGGGCTCCGCGGTGCCTCCGGGCCCAGCGGACCCGTCTGGGGGGCCTAGGGGGTCGGGGGCTTCGGTCCCGACGCCGTCGGGGGCTTCGGCGCCGCCGCCGCCTTCGGGCCCGGCGCCGCAAGGCCCCACTGGATCCGGTTCCGGATCCGGGTCGCCGCCGGTGGACTTGACGACCTCCCCGGCGCCGACCCCCCAGGTGTCACCCCCGGCGCCGCCCTCGAGCGGCGCCGGGCCCCGATGCCTCCCTCGACCCGGTTCCGGCACCGAAGCGGCGCCGCTTCAGACGCCGTTCGGAGAGTTTACTTTCCATGAACCAGGCACCATCATTTTCTGTCCCTGACTATCAGGAGATGGGTGATGAGGAGTATTGGGAGGGGTCTGAGGACCCTCTGACACGTGAATGTCAGTCCCAGGAGGACTGGACAGGTGAACTTGGGGATGCCAGTGGTCTGGACACTTCGCCCGACACTGGCTTTGTCTCACCTCCTACCGTGGCTACGGAGGAGGGGGCAACCTACAGTGTGGTGTTGATGAGGGCAGCCAAGGTCTTGGGCCTTGAGCTCCCCGTCGCGGCCGTGAGGACTAACCTCCTCACTGAGGTCCTTAAGCCGCAGTCATGCTCAGCTGAGCCTCTGCTGCCGCTTAACGAGGCCTTGACCGACGTTCTTTTGGGCACTTGGTCCAAGCCCGCTACAGGTTCGCCTGTAGATAGGAACGTGGCCAGACGCCACCGCCCGGCTCCGGGTGACCCATGTTTCCTGTCCACCCACCCCACCCCCGAGAGCCTGGTCATCCAGGCCTCCAATTCCCAGAACGCATTCCCGTCGGCTCCGCCGGACAGGGAATCCAAGAGGGATGAGCAGTACGGCAAAAAGATCTTCTCCTCCCTTAGTCTGGGACTGCATTCTTCCAACACCGCATGCCTCTTGGGCCGCTACACCCACTCTCTGTGGGATACGGTTGCGGAAGTGCTGCCAGAGTGTCCGTTGGAGGTACGGGCCAAACTCGGCCAAGCCCTTGTGGAGGGCCGGGATGCAGCCAGATATTCTATCCGGTGTGGGCTGGATACCACCGACTCACTAGGTAGAGCGATGGCAACGACAGTGGCGGTTAGACTTCACGCCTGGTTGAGGTCCGCCGACTTTTCGGCTGATGTCCAAAACACACTGATGGACATGCCGTTTGATGGCCGTCGCCTTTTTGGCGACAAGGCAGACCATGCGCTTGAGCACTTTAAGGACTCCAGGGCTACGGCCAAGTCCTTGGGCCTCTCGGCCCCGCGCCAGCAATCGGGTGCCTTTCATTCCTTTCGTGGCCACGGAGGGGTGTACCCACACGTGCTGCCAGCCACGCTCCGCAGGGTAATACCCAACGCGGTGGCGGCCGTGGAAACCGCCGTGGTGGCGGTCGGGGACAACGGCGAGGTCAGTCCACACCTTCCCCCGCAGCATCCGCCTCAAAACCCTCCTAGTCCGTGCTTTCCGGCCCATGTGACGCCAGTGGGGGGCAGTGTTCGCCATCACCTCCTCCACTGGCGCACCGTCACATCGGACAGGTGGGTGCTGCAGATCGTCCGAAGGGGCTACTCCCTCCCCTTCGAGGCGACTCCTCCAGCCATGCCACCGCAGAACCACCGTGTATCGGGGGATCATTTGCGACTTCGGCAGGAGGAAGTTGCGGCCCTCTTGGCCAAGGGGGCCATGGAACGCGTTCCTGGGCCAGAAGTAGGGTGTGGTTGTTACTCCCACTACTTTCTGGTACCCAAGAAGGGCAAAGGGGGCCTACGCCCTATCTTGAACCTACGGAACGTCAACGGCTTCCTCCGGAAGGAGAAGTTCAAAATGCTGACTCTGGCTCAGGTCTTAGCTGCCCTGGACCCAGGAGACTGGATGGTAGCGTTGGACTTGCAGGACGCTTATTTCCACATCCCCGTCCTGCCGGCCCACCGGCGCTACCTGCGGTTCACGGTTGGCCACAAGCACTTTCAGTATCCCGTGCTCCCCTTCGGCCTTACCAGCGCCCCACGGGTGTTCACAAAGGTGATGGTGGTGGTCGCAGCTCATCTGCGCAGGTTAGGGGTTTCAGTCTTCCCCTACCTCGACGACTGGTTGTTGAAGGCGGGCTCGCCCCAGACAGTCGTCAGCCACCTCCAGACTGCGGCAGGTCTCCTGCACCAGCTGGGGTTCTCCATCAGTGTGCCAAAGTCACACCTGTGACCCTTTCAGAAGCTCCTCTTCATCGGAGCGGTTCTCGACTCGGCGCGGTTTCGGGTTTATCCACCCGAACAGTGGATCCGGGATATTCAGGCTCTGATTCCCTTCTTTCAGCCGTTATCCCGGGTCTCGGTCAGGTTGACGCTGCGGCTTCTGGGGCTGACGGCCTCCTGCATCCCACTGGTGCATCACGCCAGGTGGCGGATGCGGGCTCTGCAGTGGGACCTGAAGTTTCAGTGGGCCCAGCATCAGGGCAACCTGTCCGACCACGTCCTGATCTCGGAGGGCACTGCGAGACAGCTGCAGTGGTGGCTCACGTACCGCGATTGGGTTAGCGGCAGATCCCTCTCCCTTCCCCAACCGGAGCACGTAGTTGTGACGGACGCGTCCCTCCAGGGCTGGGGAGGCCACATGGGAGAGGCGGAGATCAGAGGCCTCTGGTCTCCGACGGAGGCCCGGCTCCACATCAACCTGTTGGAGTTACGGGCGATTCGTCTAGCACTGAAAGCATTCCTCCCCTCTGTCCGGGGGAGTGTTGTGCAGGTGTTCACGGACAACACCACCGCCATGTGGTACTGCAACAAACAGGGCGGGGTGGGGTCGTGGACCCTTTGCCAGAAGGCTCTGCGCCTCTGGCAATGGCTGGAACGCCAGGGCGTGACCTTGGTGGCTCAACACCTGGCGGGATCTCTGAACGCCAGGGCGGACGAGCTCAGCCGTCGGTGCATGATGGATCACGAATGGCGTCTGAACTCGGACGTGGCGCAAGGCCTCTTTCAGCAATGGGGAGAGCCTTGGTTAGATCTATTCGCCACCGAAGAGAACGCGCAATGTCATCTGTTCTGCGTGTTAGAATTTCCAAGGCGGCACTCGCTCGGAGACGCTTTTCGTCGCGAGTGGAGTTGCGGTCTATTGTACGCCTATACCACTTCTGCCCAGAGTGCTGAAGAAGATCAAGCGCGACCGGGCCCAAGTCATCCTTGTGGCTCCGGACTGGGCACGAAGATACTGGTATCCAGAGCTACTCAGTATGTCAGTCGATCCCCAGGTTCGTCTGCCTCTTCAGAAGGACCTTCTGTCGCAGCAGGGGACGGTCCTCCACCCCAACCTGTCCAGTCTCCACCTCCATGCTTGGAGATTGAGCGGCGACAGTTGAGGCCATTTGACTTGCCTCCTGAAGTCTGTAACGTCATTCTGACAGCCAGGCGTCCCTCCACAAAGTCGGTATACGCCCGCAGGTGGAACAGATTTGTGGCATGGTGCACAGCAAAGGCTGTGGATCCTCTTGCTGCCCCTCTCTCTGAGGTTTTTCTCTTCCTTCTTTCTCTTGCCCAGCAAGGCTCTGCTCTGGGCACTATCAAGGGCTACCTTTCTGCCCTTTCAGCCTTTCTGAGGCTGCCTGATCAACCTTCTTTGTTCAGGTCCCCCATTGTAAATAGATTTCTAAAGGGCATCACGGGCATCACACACACGTTCCCTCCTGTTCCGTTTGTGATGCCTCCGTGGGACTTGAACCTGGTTCTTACGTTTCTGATGTGCGCTCCCTTTGAGCCACTTCATAACTGTCCTCTCCGCCTTCTTACTCTGAAGACTGCTTTCCTGGTTGCCATCACCTCTGCCAGGAGAGTGAGTGAGCTCCAGGCCCTTTCTTGTACTCCACCTTTCCTTTCTGTCCAACCGGACAAAGTGGTATTGCGTACTAAGCCATCTTTCCTGCCCAAGGTTGTCACAGCCTTCCACATCGGGCAGTCTATCACCTTGCCAACCTTCTTCCCGCCACCGCATCCCTCTAAAGAGGAAGAGCGGCTCCACCGTCTGGACCCAAAACGTGCGCTCTCATTCTACTTGGATCGCACACGCCAGTTCCGGGTGGATGACCAACTCTTTGTTGGTTACGTGTGTGCTGAGAAGGGGAAAGCGGTGCACAAGAGGACCATCTCCCGGTGGATCATCTTGTGTATCCAGGCATGTTACTCCTTGGCTAAAAAGGAGCCCCCTGTTGGATTGCGGGCTCATTCCACCCGAGCCACGGCGACTACAACTGCCCTGGGCCGGGGAGTGCCCTTACAAGTCATCTGTCAGGCAGCTACGTGGGCATCGCTGCACACGTTTGCAAGACACTACTGCCTGGACAGCCAAGTCCGGAGGGATGGCTTCTTTGGCCGTTCTGTCCTCCAGGACTTTCTGGTGTGATTATTGGTTCGCAGACCCACCACCGGGGTTGGTATTGCTGGGGTATCTATTCTAAGGTAAGGAATCTAATACTAACGTGTCTCTTTCAGATGCACAAGTTACTACTTGTGTAACGATATCCCTGTAAGAGACATTAGTTAGTATTAGATTCCTTACCGACCCACCCATCCTCCCCGTTCTGCGAACCGATATCTAGGGTTAGGGTTACCCCCTTTCAGGGCCCTAGTTTCAATGGCACCAGTGTTGGTTTTTAACATGGCTCAGCGCTTGTGGCACGGAAAAGCTGTGTCTAAGAACTGACGTTGGCACACGGAGGCGGCGTCTAAGTACTCCGACGACGTCATCACGGCGCCGACGACGGACGCGGAGCCGCAGACGACGCCTACCTACGCGCAAGGGTACTGCTACGCAAAAATTTCCGGATCCAGTCTGACGCCTGGGGATATTCTAAGGTAAGGAATCTAATACTAACTAATGTCTCTTACAGATATATCGTTACACAAGTAGTAACATGTGCGTTTAGTCTGAAAATCAATGACCAATTTATAGAGCATAGAATGATTTCTATTGACTATGATAAGATTTAAAAACTCTGTTCAGGTGTCTTGCTGGCTCGCAGGGCCATGTATGAAGCTTTGGTTGGCCGGGCTGTATCAAGAACCTTGTTCCAAACATCTGCAATGTCCACTTGCTAGCCACCACTTATGAGAGATACTCCTTTGCAGCCTATAAAGCATGTGTATCTACATTAGTACATGAGCTAGAACTGTTTTGGTACTAATAAATACTTAACACATTTCTCCGAAGTTAAGCAAGTCTGCTCTGTGCTACAGCTAACAAGTGTTAAGCTCCAGTTTAAATTAGAGACCTAACTGAACCTAGTCAATAATAGTGCATTTATTACTTGAAGAGAACTACCATCTACTTCTACTAATAGTCTACTTTGTCACAGTATGCATTAACCCAACATCGCTGTAATGTCCATAGTGTTTGAGCTGAGGTTACAGATTCCATGTTTATGTTTGAATATGTATGAACATGGTGTCTGAGAAGTGCTTTTCTTTGTGTCAGGAGCTTATACCTGGACATCCTCCATTGTTTGAAGGTTGACGTAGTATGTCCGAAGTATTAGCTGGCTAGGGGAGTGGTCAAAACGAATCCTGCTAGTATGGATCAATTAAACATATGTTGAAGGGCTTTATGGTGAGACAAGAAAATAATTTATCCTACCATGGGTTCCATGGACAAAAAACATTTACACATTTTTCCTATGGTAAATTAGTCGAGAAGGGTCCATAAGAACATGCTCTTCTATCAATCATGAAATGTAGGTGTATCCCTAATATTATGCCTATCTATTGGACGAGTACTGTTAATGAGTGCTTCTAGTGTTATGTTTAAATCTCCAGCAAGGTATTACCGAATTCTAGGAGTCTAGAGATAATAGATTGAAATTGTACTTTGGTAGTGTGCGGTGCCTGTACCCATAACCGGTATTGTATTAAAGGAGTGTACGTGGGCAAAAGCATTTCGCCTCGTGAGATCTGAACACGTTTTTAAAGTTGTGTATATCTGAAAGAGACACGTTAGTATTAGATTCCTTACCTTAGAATATCCCCAGGCGTCAGACTGGATCCGGAAACATTTGCGTAGCAGTACCCCTGCGCGTCGGTAGGCGTCGTCTGCGGATCCGTGTCCGTCGTCCGCGTCGTGGGCGCCGTGATGACGTCGTCGGAGTACTTAGACGCCGCCTCCGCGTGCTGACGTCAGTTCTTCTTTTTTTCCGCGCCAGCAAGCACAGATCTGGCAAAAGCAGTAACCCTAGTCAATTTTTGACTAACTTTTTGATCGATTTTTGATCATTTCTCGAAGTCTTTTCGACTCCGTTTGGTGCCGTAGGGATGCCCGGCTTTAAGCACTGCGAGGATTGCGACCGCCTGATGTCGGTCACGGATCCTCACCACCTGTATTTAACTTGTCTAGGCGTCGATCACGACGACAAGGCCTGCTCCGACTGCCGGGCCCTCTCTTCGAAAGCCAAGCGGGAGCGGTCCCGCAAGCGACTCGAACTCCGGCAGTCGGCCCCGCGCCGCGAGAGGTCTCGGTCCCACGGGAGGTCGAGGGACAGGTCGCAGGCTCGGAGCCACCACAGCTCCGAGAGTAGGCCGCACTCCTCCGGGTCGAAGTCGTCGTCAGGTAAGAAGCACAAGAAGTCCAAGAGGCGTCATCGCTCTGCGAACTCCCCCCGAGGCTTGCGCGATGCAGCCGGGGGTTCGGGTGACACCGCCCACGCGGCTCCGTCGGACACGCGGGCGCCGCGTCCAGCCCCACACCCTCCGGTCCCTGGGCTAAACGCGACGCCGGAGGAGATCGAGCGCTTCCTCATGGCCATGAGGAAACTCTCTCCTCCGACGGGCTCCGCGGCGCCTTCGGGCCCAGCGGACCCGTCTGGGACCCCTAGCGGGTCAGGGGTTTCGGCCCCGACGCCGTCGGGTGCTTCGGCCCGGACGCCGCCTTCGGGCCCGGCGCCGCAGGTTCCCGCTATCCCGCCGGCGCCTTCGGGCCCGGCGCCGCGAGGTCCAGTTGTCCTGGCGCCGCCGGACGCCGCTAGACCTTCTTCGGGATCTGCATCGTCGCCGGTGGACCTTACGACCTCCCCGGCGTCGAACCATCAGGTGTCGCCTCCGGCGCCGTCCTCGGGCGGCGCCGTCTCCGATGCCCTCTTCATTCCTGTTCCGACATCGGGACGGCCCCGATGGGCGCCGCTCCAGACGTCGTTTGGGGAGTTTCACTTCTATGAGCAGGCCCCATTAGTTGAGAACTTTATACTCTTAGGGGGGTGAACCCTGAGTTTCGGGAGATGGGTGATGAAGAGGATTGGGAGGGGTCTGAGGACCCTCTGACCAGAGAGTGTCAGTCTCATGAGGACTGGGCAGAAGACCTTGGGGAGGCCAGTGGCCTGGACACCTCTCCAGACACTGGTTTTGTCTCCCCTCCTACCGTGGCTTCGGAGGAGGGGGCAACCTACAGTGTGGTGTTGATGAGGGCTGCCAAGGCCTTGGGCCTTGAGCTCCCTGTCGCGGCCGTGAGGACTAATCTCCTCACTGAGGTCCTTAAACCGCAGTCAAGCTCGGCCGAGCCTCTGCTGCCCTTTAATGAGGCCTTGACCGACGTTCTTCTGGGCACTTGGTCCAAGCCCGCTACGGGTTCGCCCGTAGATAGGAACGTGGCCAGACGCCACCGCCCCGCACCGGGCGACCCATGTTTCCTGTCCACCCACCCTACCCCCGAGAGCCTGGTCATCCAGGCCTCCAATTCCCAGACCGCGTTCCCGTCGGCACCGCCGGACAGGGAATCCAAGAGGTACGAGCAGTACGGCAAAAAGATCTTCTCGTCCCTTAGTCTGGGACTGCGGTCTTCCAACACAGCATGCCTCTTGGGCTGCTACACCCACTCTCTGTGGGATACGGTCGCGGAAGTGCTGCCAGAGTGTCCGTTGGAGGTACGGGCCAAACTCGGCCAAGCCCTTGTGGAGGGCCGGGATGCAGCCAAATATTCCATACGGTGTGGGCTGGATACCACCGACTCACTGGGTAGAGCGATGGCAACGACGGTGGCGGTCAGACGCCACGCCTGGTTGAGGTCCGCCAACTTTTCGGCCGATGTCCAGAACACCTTGATGGACATGCCGTTCGATGGCCGTCGCCTCTTTGGCGACAAGGCAGACCATGCGCTTGAGCGCTTTAAGGACTCCAGGGCTACGGCCAAGTCCTTGGGCCTCTCGGCCCGCGCCAGCAATCGACTGCCTTTCATTCCTTTCATGGCCACGGAAGGGGTGTACCCACACGTGCTGCCAGCCACGCTCCGCAGGGTAATACCCAACGCGGTGACTGCCGTGGGAACCACCGTCACCATCACCTCCTCCACTGGCGCACCGTCATTTCGGACAGGTGGGTGCTGCAGATCGTCCGAAGGGGCTACTCCCTCCCCTTCGATGCGACTCCTCCAGCCATGCCACCGCAGAACCACAGTGTATCGGGGGATCATTTGCGACTTCTGCAGGAGGAAGTTACGGCCCTCTTGGCCAAGGGGGCCATCGAGCACGTTCCTGGGCCAGAAGTAGGGTGTGGTTGCTACTCCCACTACTTTCTGGTACCGAAGAAGGGCAAAGGGGGCCTACGCCCTATCTTGGACCTACGGAACGTCAACGGCTTCCTCCGGAAGGAGAAGTTCAAGATGCTGACACTGGCTCAGGTCCTAGCTGCCCAGGACCCAGGAGACTGGATGGTAGCGTTGGACTTGCAGGACGCTTATTTCCACATCCCCGTCCTGCCGGCCCACCGGCGCTACCTGCGGTTCACGGTTGGCCACGAGCACTTTCAGTATACCGTGCTCCCCTTAGGCCTTACCAGCGCCCCACGGGTGTTCACAAAAGTGATGGCGGTGGTCGCAGCTCACCTGCGCAGGCTAAGGGTTTCAGTCTTTCCCTACCTCGACGACTGGTTGTTGAAGGCGGGCTCGCGCCGGTCAGTCGTCAGCCACCTCCAGACTACGGCAGACCTCCTGCACCGCCTGGGGTTCTCCATCAATGTGCCGAAGTCACACCTGTGCCCCTCTCAGAAGCTCCTTTTCATCGGAGCGGTTCTCGACTCGGCGCGGTTTCGGGTTTATCCACCCGAACAGCGGGTCCGGGATATTCAGGCTCTGATTCCCATCTTTCAGCCGTTATCCCGGGTCTCGGTCAGGTTGACGCTGCGGCTTCTGGGGCTGATGGCCTCCTGCATCCTGCTGGTGCATCACGCCAGGTGGCGGATGCGGGCTCTGCAGTGGGACCTGAAGTTTCAGTGGGCCCAGCATCAGGGCAACCTGTCCGACCACGTCCTGATCTCGGAGGGCACTGCGAGACAGCTGCAGTGGTGGCTCACGGACCGCGATTGGGTCAGCGGCAGATCCCTCTCCCTTCCCCAACCGGAGCACGTAGTTGTGACGGATGCGTCCCTCCAGGGCTGGGGAGGCCACATGGGAGAGGCAGAGATCAGAGGCCTCTGGTCTCCGGCGGAGGCCCGGCTCCACATCAACCTGTTGGAGTTACGAGCGATTCGTCTAGCACTGAAAGCATTCCTCCCCTCTGTCCGGGGGAGTGTTGTGCAGGTGTTCACGGACAACACCACCGCCATGTGGTACTGCAACAAACAGGGCGGGGTGGGGTCGTGGACCCTTTGCCAGGAGGCTCTGCGCCTCTGGCAATGGCTGGAACGCCAGGGCGTGACCCTGGTGGCTCAACACCTGGCAGGTTCTGTGAGTGCCAGGGCGGACGAGCTCAGCCGTCGGTGCATGATGGATCACGAATGGCGTCTGAACTCGGACGTGGCGCACAGCCTCTTTCAGCAATGGGGGGAGCCTTGGTTAGATCTATTCGCCACCGAAGAGAACGCGCAATGTCATCAGTTCTGCGTGTTGGAATTTCCAAGGCGGCACTCGCTCGAAGACGCTTTTCGTCACGAGTGGAGCTGCGGTCTACTGTACGCCTTTCCGCCTATACCACTTCTGCCCAGAGTGCTGAAGATCAAGCGCGACCGGGCCCAAGTCATCCTTGTGGCTCCGGACTGGGCTCGAAGGTACTGGTATCCAGAGCTACTCAGTATGTCAGTCGATCCCCCGGGACGTCTGCCTCTTCAGGAGGACCTTCTGTCGCAGCAGCAGGGGACGGTCCGCCACCCGAACCTGTAGTGTCTCCACCTCCATGCTTGGAGATTGAGCGGCGACAGTTGAGGCCATTTGACTTGCCTCCTGAAGTCTGTAACGTCATTCTGGCAGCCAGGCGTCCCTCCACAAAGTCGGTATACGCCTGCAGGTGGAACAGATTTGTGGCATGGTGCACAGCAAAGGCTGTGGATCCTCTTGCTGCCCTTCTTTCTGAGGTTCTTCTCTTCCTTCTTTCTCTTGCCCAGCAGGGCTCTGCTCTGGGTACTATCAAGGGCTACCTTTCTGCCCTTTCAGCCTTTCTAAGGCTGCCTGATCAACCTTCTTTGTTCAAGTCCCCTATTGTAAATAGATTTCTAAAGGGCATCACACACACATTCCCTCCTGTTCCGTTTGTGATGCCTCAGTGGGACTTGAACCTGGTTCTTACGTTTCTGATGTGCGCTCCCTTTGAGCCACTTCACAACTGTCCTCTCCGCCTTCTAACTCTGAAGACTGCTTTCCTGGTTGCCATCACCTCTGCCAGGAGAGTGAGTGAGCTCCTGGCCCTTTCTTGTACTCCACCTTTCCTTTCTGTCCATCCGGACAAAGTGGTGTTGCGTACTAAGCCATCTTTCCTGCCCAAGGTTGTCACGGCCTTTCACATCGGGCAGTCTATCACCTTGCCAACCTTCTTCCCGCCACCGCATCCCTCTAAAGAGGAAGAGCGGCTCCACCGTCTGGACCGAAAACGTGCGCTCTCATTTTACTTGGATCGCACACGCCAGTTCCGGGTGGATGACCAACTCTTTGTTGGTTACGTGGGCGCTAAGAAGGGGAAAGCGGTGCACAAGAGGACCATCTCCCGGTGGATCATCTTGTGTATCCAGGCATGCTACTCCTTGGCTAAAAAGGAGCCCCCTGTTGGATTGCGGGCTCACTCTACCCGAGCCACGGCGACTACAACTGCCCTGGGCCGGGGAGTGCCCTTACAAGACATCTGTCAGGCAGCTACGTGGGCATCGCTGCACACTTTTGCAAGACACTACTGCCTGGACAGCCAAGTCCGGAGGGATGGCTTCTTTGGTCGTTCTGTCCTCCAGGACTTTCTGGTGTGATTATTGGTTCGCAGACCCACCACCGGGGTTGTTATTGCTGGGGTATCTATTCTAAGGTAAGGAATCTAATACTAACGTGTCTCTTTCAGATGCACAAGTTACTACTTGTGTAACGATATATCTCTAAGAGACATTAGTTAGTATTAGATTCCTTACCGACCCACCCATCCTCCCCGTTCTGCGAACCGATATCTAGGGTTAGGGTTAACCACTTTCAGGGCCCTAGTTTCAATGGCACCAGTGTTGGTTTTTAACATGGCTCTGCGTTTCTGGCGCGGAAAAGCTGTGTCTAAAAACTGACGTCAGAAAAGGGGGTCCCCGGAAGCTTGTCTCCTTTCTGGTGAAGAATTGGCTTGGTAGTTTGGTCTGCCCTGTTCCCATGATGCACTGGGCCAGGGACAGACTAATTTGCAAAACCGACGACGGCTGAAATGCCAGAAACCGGTCCCCGGAAGCTTGTCTCCTTTCTGGTGAAGAATTGGCTTGGTAGTTTGGTCTGCCCTGTTCCCATGATGCACTGGGCCAGGGACAGACTAATTTGCATATAGCCAGGTTCTGAGCTGGGATGGGGCAGTGAGCTAAATAACGGAGGGATGGCTTCTTTGGTCGTTCTGTCCTCCAGGACTTTCTGGTGTGATTATTGGTTTGCAGACCCACCAACGGGGTTGGTATTGCTGGGGTATCTATTCTAAGGTAAGGAATCTAATACTAACGTGTCTCCGGGTGGATGACCAACTCTTTGTTGGTTACGTGGGTGCTGAGAAGGGGAAAGCGGTGCACAAGAGGACCATCTCCCGGTGGATCATCTTGTGTATCCAGGCATGTTACTCCTTGGCTAAAAAGGAGCCCCCTGTTGGATTGCGGGCTCATTCCACCCGAGCCACGGCGACTACAACTGCCCTGGGCCGGGGAGTGCCCTTACAAGTCATCTGTCAGGCAGCTACGTGGGCATCGCTGCACACGTTTGCAAGACACTACTGCCTGGACAGCCAAGTCCGGAGGGATGGCTTCTTTGGCCGTTCTGTCCTCCAGGACTTTCTGGTGTGATTATTGGTTCGCAGACCCACCACCGGGGTTGGTATTGCTGGGGTATCTATTCTAAGGTAAGGAATCTAATACTAACGTGTCTCTTTCAGATGCACAAGTTACTACTTGTGTAACGATATATCTCTAAGAGACATTAGTTAGTATTAGATTCCTTACCGACCCACCCATCCTCCCCGTTCTGCGAACCGATATCTAGGGTTAGGGTTACCCCCTTTCAGGGCCCTAGTTTCAATGGCACCAGTGTTGGTTTTTAACATGGCTCTGCGTTTCTGGCGCGGAAAAGCTGTGTCTAAAAACTGACGTCAGAAAAGGGGGTCCCCGGAAGCTTGTCTCCTTTCTGGTGAAGAATTGGCTTGGTAGTTTGGTCTGCCCTGTTCCCATGATGCACTGGGCCAGGGACAGACTAATTTGCAAACGACGACGGCTGAAATGCCAGAAACCGGTCCCCGGAAGCTTGTCTCCTTTCTGGTGAAGAATTGGCTTGGTAGTTTGGTCTGCCCTGTTCCCATGATGCACTGGGCCAGGGACAGACTAATTTGCAAAACCGACGACGGCTGAAATGGCAGAAACCGGTCCCCGGAAGCTTGTCTCCTTTCTGGTGAAGAATTGGCTTGGTAGTTTGGTCTGCCCTGTTCCCATGATGCACTGGGCCAGGGACAGACTAATTTGCAAACCACCCCCTTTTCTGAATCGTTTTTGGCCACTATAGGTGTGGCAGGGTATACTCAGACATGAGTCCCTTGCTCACTGCTCCATCAGGATTCAAGCAAGCCGGGCCGACGACGGCTGAAATGCCAGAAACCGGTCCCCGGAAGCTTGTCTCCTTTCTGGTGAAGAATTGGCTTGGTAGTTTGGTCTGCCCTGTTCCCATGATGCACTGGGCCAGGGACAGACTAATTTGCATATAGCCAGGTTCTGAGCTGGGATGGGGCAGTGAGCTAAGTAACGGTGATGGATCAAGCCCTGATCTTTGGACTGGGTAAGAGTGGTCTGCTTAATTCAGACACTCTGTTCATCACCACCCCCTTTTCTGAATCGTAAAAACTGACGTCAGCACGGGGAGGCGGCGTCTAAGTACTCCGACGACGTCATCACGGCGCCCACGACGCCGACGACGGATGCGGAGCCGCAGACAACGCCTACCGACGCGCAGGGGTACTGTTACGCAAAAGTTTCCGGATCCAGTCTGACGCCTAGGGATATTCTAAGGTAAGGAATCTATTACTAACTAATGTTTCTTACAGATATATCGTTACACAAGTAGTAACTTGTGCGTTAATGCTTGTAAGTATAGCTACCATGCAGCCTACCCAGTGCATTGAAAACTGGTTGGTTTACCACTCTAAATCACTCATCCTATCCAGTTTCCCTGGGGGTTATATGGATTTCTTGCCTAAGGGCGATATCAGTAGTTTTTGATGCTCGGTGTGATAATATTGATAGTAAACATTTTGTTTAGTGTAAATGTTCATGCCTTTAGTATTAAGTGGTAAAAGGATCAGAGGTTGTGACATTAATTATTGTGTAGGTGCTAATAAAATTAGCTGAAAAGAGATATGTTTAGTTTGTGATGCCACACTGAAGTGCTGAAGTTTTTATATTTATGGTGTCTTAAGTAAAGGTGGGGAAAGGGAATGGAGAAGCTGAGGGAGGGATGAAGTGAACCAGGAAAGTACTAGAGAAAGTGATTGTAGGATAACGGTTCCATTATGATTATTGACGTGGAACTAACAAAAAAAAAGTGATTAAAGGCTAAGGGTCTCTAAAGACTTGTAAAATGTAACCAAAACCAGGCCTAATACTCCTTATTTCAAGCTTTATGCAAATGAGCTTTTGCTTTTTAAATCCCTCCACTCCGCAAGCCATTCAACAGAAATTTGTTTCAAAATGTTTGTGGAGGTGTATGACCAGACATATAAATGTGTAGAAAGAGGTTTTTATGCATAGGTCCTACCATGAAGCTAATTAAAGCGAATCGAATGGGTGTTAATTCACAAAGTAATTGTAATCTTTAGCAAAGCATACAAAAAATGCACACTATCTGAGATATGCCCACAAATCCAAGTTTGGCCTTCCCTTCTCATACATTGAAAATGCTCCAATCTTTGTTTGTTCTCTTGTCTGGTAAAGTGACCGACCACAATACTTTGTCTCTCTTTTCCAGCTCGGTCTCATCCGTAACTGGGTTCTCTAGTTCCTCTAGGTACCATCCAAGGTCTTGGGGTTCTATTACTCCTTTGTGCTATCTTTTTACATATTTGATATCCTTACAGTGCTCGGTAGTGGTGTAAAAAGCACACTGTGATAGGTCTTGGATAGTTTTTCGTCTTCTGGGTTCTCTTTTACTGTGGTTCGTATGCATTCTCAGAAATTCAGTTGGTGAGGCAAATGTTTCCTTTATTAGTGCTGACAGGAAGAAGGTTATGTTCTGTAGTAGGGGATCTCTGTGTATAGTCATAATCTAGTGAATAGTCCTGCCCATGTGCGAGGACTCCGGCAATCAAAAATAATCTCTTAAATTGTCAAAAAATTGCAGAACTGCAAAGACACTTAGGAGAAAATGTAAAGACAAATAATGCAGCCTATATCCACAGGCTACACTGTCCAGTACTTCAACTAGAAATTCCACCAAAAACCCAACAAATAGCACAGCCTGCCCAGTTTCTCCCATAGAGAAACGTGCCTCTACCAGTAAAAGCCTCTGGAATGATAGAGAGGAAGGCATGGACAGACAAGCCCCATAGGCTGCCATTATGTGGCTTAAATAGGATACTGTGCCTTTAAGAGAACTTTCCAGAACTTCTCCCAGTATCCCAGAATGCACAGCAGGTCCCTCTTACTTTCAGTTCTTTTTTCCTGCTCCTGCTAACAGGACCCTGGTGCATTGAGCTCTCCCTTTTTCAAGTGTTTATTGGAAATTTTGTGCACTTTTGGCTTTAAAAGTGTTTTCAGTTTGTGTACTTGGTGTTTCCCTTCATTCCTGTGTATTTGTTCAGGCTTTTTAGGGCTCTAAAATGCCTGCTCTCTTCGACAAGTGCCCAGCATGTGGAAGGAAGAAGGCCAAGTCTGATCCACACGACGTCTGCATACTCTGTCTCCCTGAAGCACATGTCCCTGAAGATTGTGACATCTGCCAGACCTTCACTACAAGGACCCTGAAGGACAGGCTGAAGATTAGGCTTCAAGGCCTATAGGAGAGACGGCTGCAGGTGGGTCTGGGCAGGCTGGGAAGGCTCCCTCTGCCCCTGCTGAGGCCTCTCGGGGGCTCCCCAGAGGCAGGAAGTCCAGCAAACAGTCCCGGTCTCCGTCGACGTCGATTGCATCGACGGCGACGTCGAGAGGGATGACGGTGTGTTCCCCATCTCCCCGGGGCTCCGGGTCAAGACAGCGTGGACGGTCGACGTCAAGAGGCCTGGGTAGGCCGCCGTCTAAATCACCGCCTACGGCGTCTTCGTCGTCGACGTCAGCGTCGAGTCATCGACGTCGAAGAAGGACCGACAGGCATCGGCGCTCGCCGTCAAATCGACTTCGCCGTCGAGCAGACGGTCGCCGTCAAGGGGCTCCTCGACGTCGAGGACCGCGAGAAAACGGTCGACGCAAAGGAGGAGTCGACACTCGCCGTGGAGGACTGACCGTTCGTTGTCGAGGAAGAAGCACTCGACGTTGAGGAGGCGGCGTTCGACGCCGGATTGCGCGTTCGACGTCGAGAAAGCGACGCTCGACGTCGAGGAGAAAAAGATCGGCGTCTCTGAGGCTTTCCACCTCTCCTAAGCGGCGCAGAAGGAGTTCTGGCGCCAAAAGTCACGCTGGGTCTGGTGAAGGACGCCGGAGGCGTCGCTCACATACTGGAGGGTCTGGTTCACAGTCACCTCCCCCGAAGAAGTCACCGGTCTCGGTGTACTCTGTGGTTTATACACCGCCTCGGCCTAAGAGGCCTCCTCCTCTACCTCATCAATCCTCCGCTACCTCCGCTTCCTCCAGCGGGACAACCTCTGCCACCGGTCCCACCTCATGGGCCCGCTCCTCGGCCGGAGATACCTCCTGTCCTACCACCGAGATCGGTGTCACTGCCTCCGCTCCCTACACCGCCTAAGGGGACTCCAAAACCTAAACCCCAGGATAGGCCACGGAAGACGCCTCCATGGAAACCTGCGGAGCGCCCACGTACTGGGAGATCGCGATCGCGTTCCAGTTCATCACCACCCCCTTTTCTGAGGCGGCTCGTAAACAGCATGCCACCACTCCGTCCTCCACAGTTCCGCCAGATAAGGAATCCAGGTGGCTGGATTCTTCTGGGAGAAAGGTTTGTGGGACATCGGCGACTTCCATGAAGGCTGCGAGTGCCACGGCCTTGTTGGGGCGGTATGACCGAGCCCTCTGGGAATCTCTACAGCAGTTTGTGGAACATCTGCCGCGTGATAAGCGAGAGGACTTCCAAGAGGTGTTGAATGAGGGGATATTGGTGGCGAATCAGGTAATCAGTGCCGCAGCCGACTCTTCCCTGCTGGCGGCGCATGGTTCCTGCCATGGAATTAACCTGGCTCCGCCTCACGTCACTAAAACCGGACGCACAACAAAGGGTTGCCAATCTACCATTCTCTGGCGAAACCCTATTTGGAAAACATGCGGATGACGAAATGGCCCGCATGAAGGCGGAGGCCGAAACGCTCAAGGCTGTGGGTTTTTGGAAAAACCCAAGGAGAACAAGAAGTCGTACCGACAGTTCCAGCGACGGTTCGGTGGCCAGGGCAGAGGGCGTGGCCAGTCTTCAGGACAACAGCAGCAGCAACAGCAGCAGCAGTTCCGAAGACCGTTCCAGAAGCGCCAGAAGGGCAGAGGCGGCCACCAGTCGGCAACAGCGACTAAAGGCCTGGCCGGATCTAGGCCCTGAGCGCTTACTCCCCCCTACATCCGTTACCCACTCCGGTGGGGGGAAGCATTCAATTTTTTCTGGCAGAGTGGAGAAAAATTACTCAGGACATGTGGGTGCTGAATATTGTTTGCAATGGATACAGTCTTCGGTTCTCCAGCCCGCCTCCAGCAATTCCACCGGTCAGCTCGCAGTTTCAGCTGCGCGAGCTCCAGGCGGAGGCCGATATCCTGTTAAGGAAAAGGGCGATAGAAGACGTACCTCGGTCTCAAAGAGGAAGAGGTCTGTACTCCCGGTTCTTCCTGGTTCGCAAAAAGGACGAGTTCAGGCCCATTCTGGACTTGTGACAGGCAAACAAATGGATTCGCAGAGAAAAGTTTCGCATGCTGTCGTTGCATCAGATTTATCCTCAGTTGCAACAGGGGGACTGGCTATGTGCTACAGACCTACAAGATGCGTACTTCCATGTGCCCATTGCACACAAACACCGGAAGTTCCTGCGATTCCAAGTCGGCGCCAATCATTATCAATACACAGTACTGCCATTCGGACTGAAGTCTGCGCCGAGAACATTCTCGAAGTGCATGGCGGTGGTAGCGGCGCACCTGAGAAAGAAGAAGGTGTTCGTCTACCCGTACCTGGACGATTGGTTGATCAAAGCCTCCTCCTTCTCAGAAGCGCAAGCCCACTTCCAGAAGACGTGCGTTCTCTTGAACAAGCTGGGGTTGCACATCAACAGTCTGTCCCGACTCCGGTCCAGTGCATACAGTACTTGGGAGCCTCCATCAATACGCTGTCAGCATGCGTGTCTCCTTCGGAGGAGCGACGATTATCACTCCTACGGAAGGCTCAGGCTCTTACGATGACTCCATCTACGACCGTGAGGACGGTGTCTTCTCTACTGGGATCGATGGTCTCTTGTATCTTCCTAACGCCACACGCACGACAGCACATGAGACCATTGCAGGAGTGCTTGGAGGACCAGGGGGATCAGAGGAAAGGATTTTGGGATGACAAGATACGACTGTCTCTGCATGCTCTTCAGTCTCTGAAGTGGTGGTGTTCAGCGGAGAATCTCCTCAGAGGGGTCCCTTTCCACAAGGACATTCCCACTCAGACTGTCGTGACGGATGCTTCTCTCCAAGGCTGGGGGGCGCACTCCAAAGACTTACAGATTCAAGGAACGTGGTCCCCGATGGAGGCCACGTATCACATCAATTTCCTAGATCTCAGAGCTGTTCACATGGCACTGAAGGCCTTTCATCTGTCCTTTCAGACCAACTCTCTGCTTGTACAGACGGACAATACGACCACGATGTATTACCTCAACAAGCAGGGGGGGCTCGAGATCGCGCACCCTGTCGCAGGAGGCGCAGGCGATCTGGCACTGGCTTCTAGCCAGAGGACTGACGATAACGGCTACCCATCTGCCAGGTGTGCAGAATGTTCAGGCGGACACACTGAGCAGACTGCTCCAGGAAAACCACGAATGGGTCATAAACGACGAAGTACTAGGAGAAGTCTTCGCAAGGTGGGGGACTCCAGACGTAGATCTGTTCGCCACCGCCGAAAACAGCAAATGCCGAGACTACGCCTCCAGGTACTACCAGCGGGGGACGCTGGGGAATGCGCTATGGATCAACTGGTCGAACAGCTTTCTGTACGCTTTTCCACCCATTCCCCTGATTCCGGCAGTACTCATCAAGCTGCCCGGTCCAGGGCGCGGATGATACTTATTGCTCTGGAATGGCCCAGGCAGTGGTGGTTCACGGACCTGCTTCACCGGTCTCTCCTTCCTCACATATGGCTGCCGTGCAGGCCGGACCTTCTCACGAAGTTCGGGGGACAGATGCTGCACCCCAACCTCTCGTCTTTGAGTTTGGCGGCATGGCTCCTGAGATAGTGCAATATGGTCATTTGAATCTGCCAGAAGATTGCATGGACATACTGAAGGAGTCTAAACGACCTTCCACTCGGACTTCCTATGCGTACAAGTGGAAGAGATTTTGTTTCTCTTCCAGGGGATCCTCATCAATAGTCATAAGCATTAGAATATTCCCGCCCATGCGCGGGACCCCGGAAACAATATATTATATGTGCCCCACATATATATAGACATATATATATAAATATATATATATAAAAATAAGCAATTGCGGCCAAATAAAACAATAGAGCTGGAATATGCCGTGAAGAATTTCCACCATACAGTGTATTTTGCATTAGAAACATGAGAAACAACACCAATGCTTGTTTAGAAACTGTTTTAATGCTTAGAAAACAGTAGAAATTCTCATAACACACTGTAAGCATATACAGCTCCCAGGCTGCATTGCAAATTCCCAGTCTAAAAAGACTGAAAAGCTAACCTGTAGCTGAATGTACTAAAACTGACGCTGTGCCTTTAAGGCACCTCTGCCCCTAGCTTCCCATCATGCCTCAGGGGTTACAGTTAGGTCAGTTGTTCTTTCCGGCTCCTTCAGGAAGGACCCTGGATACACAGCTCCACACTTTTCTGCCTTTTTCAGTCAGAAAATCTTCTATAGAACAATTGTTTTATTTACTTTGACTTTTAACATCAGGGTCAAGTAAATAGCTGCTTAGCAGTCGATTTTTTGTGAGGTTTTTCTGTCAGGATGCCCTCATTATTTGATGATTGCCCTGCTTGTGGCCACAAGAAGGCAAGAACAGACTCTCATGAGGTCTGTATTTTATGTTTGCCAGAGGATCATGATCCTAAAGACTGTTCACATTGTAAAAATCTGTCTGACAGGACTCTTAAAGACAGAGAGAGGAACAGGCTCTTTGGTCTGGCCCAGAGATCCATGAGAGGAAGATCTACAGAGAGGAAGAGTTCAAAGAGACCCAGAACTCCCTCCAAAGGCAAGTCAGAGCGTCCATCAACCTCAGCGCCGGGCTCGGCGCTGAAAAAACGGCATCTGATGGACAGTTCGAGAGAAAAAGCTCCGTCGACGTCGGGACCGGCGTCGATGAGGGAGTCGTCGTCGAAGAGTTCACCGACGATGAAGAAAGATCCGCCGTCGTCAACTAGGCGACGATCGGCGTCGAGAGAAGCCACGAGATCGCCGTCGACGAGAAGATCGGTGTCAAGATTTAAATCACCTCCGCCGTCGTCAACCAGGCGACGATCGGCGTCTAGGCACAGATCACACCCGCCGTCGTCTCAACGTCGACAGGCTTCTAAGAGTGTGACACCTCCGCCGACGTCTCCACGGAGGCGCTCGGCATCGAGGAGTAGGAACCCCCTCGGACGCTCGCCGTCGAGGAAGGGATCGTCATCGACGGCACGTCGGCGCTCGACGTCGCATGCCAGGTCAACGTCGAGGGCATCGTCGACGACAGGACAACGTCGATTGACTTCTCCGTCGTCGACAGACCAAGGTCGGTCGACGTCGAGACCTCCGTCGACGGCAGGGCAACGCCGTTCGACGTCGAGACCTCCGTCGACGGCAGGGCAACGCCGTTCGACGTCAAGACCCCCGTCGACGGCAGAACGACGCCGTTCGACGTCGAGGGAGAAGACTCCGTCGTCGGCTCGTCATCGCCGATCGACGTCGAGGGGCCGCAGGTCAACGTCGAAGCATTCAGCGTCGAAGGTGATCACTCCGTCGACTCCGCAGAGGCGTTCGACGTCGAGGGAAAGGCTTTTGAGGCGTCCTCCAACACCGGTGAGACGGAGATCTCCTTCAGTGCCTTCAACAGTCCTAGTGACACAATCTGCTTCGCTCCATTCCTCCTTAAGTGCCTCTGGTTCATCGAGGTCCTCTTCTAGGAGTAGGAGTCCTGTGCAAAAGAGTCCCCAGCGGCGGTACATCACACAGGCAAGACTCTCGCCAAGATGGTATGGTCCGTTGAGTAAATGGAAGGATTCTGGAGCAACGGAGAGACTACAAAGGTACTTGAGTCCAGTCCACAGGTCCCCTCTTCAGCAGCTGGCAGAAGAGGCAGATGGACAGAGTCCTGCCATTCACCGATCACGCTCACGAGAGAGAAGAGCGGACAGATCGCATACCCCCAGGGTCTCCCGATCGCCAAGGAGGAAACAACCCAGATCTCGAACACCGAGAAAGGAGGTACGGACTGAGAGATCGAGACGTTCTCCTCGAAGGGAGGAACGACCTAGGACACCAGTGAGGAAGGGGAATTCTCACCACAGGAGAAGAAGAACTCCATCATCCTCCTCTTCTTCTTCATCTAGATCTTCTAAAGGGGATTACTCTCCAACGCTGGCAGACAGTCCTCGCTCAAGAGCTTCCCCGCTTGACGACGTCAACACGTATCTGGACGTCTTGCAAAGGGGTGCTCACAAACTTAATATAGAGATGGCTATTCCAGAGGTGTCCACTACTGTGATTTTTGAGACTCTTCATCACAAATCATATACACGGCCTTTGCTCCCATTGGTTCCAGGGATAATGGACCCAATCAAAGAGGTTTTCCTCACGCCAGCAGCGATCAGGGCAGTACCGGCACGTATCGAGAAGAAATGTAGGCCGGCTGACTCAGATCCTATCTTTGTTAAAGGAGAGCCTGCGGCGGACTCAGTTATAGTAGCCTCAGCTAGGAAGAATCACACAGTCGCTCCTTCTTCGTCAGTTCCTCCTGACAAAGACAGCAAGACGCAAGATTCTTGGGGTCGCAAGGTATGCAGCACAGCAGCTTCATCCCTGAAAGTCTCTAGTGCATCAGCCCTTCTGGGAAGGTACGATAGAGCCCTATGGGACTCCATGGAACGATTCAAAGGGAAATTGCCCAAGGAGGACCAGAAGGACTTTGAGGAGACGATGACGGAGGGCTGTTTGGTGGCAAACCAAATGATTAGTTCATCAGCGGATAACGCCCTTCTAGCAGGACATGCCTACTCACATGGGATATGTGCGAGGAGATCCTCTTGGCTACGTTTAACTGGACTCAAACCAGATGCCCAGCAGCGCATCCTCAATCTACCTTTTTCCGGATCTTCACTCTTCGGGGAGCATGCCGATCAGGAAATGACCCGTATGAAAACTGAGTTAGACACAGTGAAGGCAGTTGGTCTGGAAAAACAGAAAGGGCCGTTCAAACGACGCTTCAAGACCAACAAGAGCCGGGGAGGCCAACAGAGGGTTCAAACCCCTCAATGGTCTCAAAACAAGCCACAAGGAAAGCCGCAATACAGAGGAGGAAGGTCGAGCAGAGGCAGAGGCGGACATCATCAGTCCTCTACCACGCCTAGAGGAGGCAAGGCCTGAGCAGTGGCTTCCTCTGGCGCCGTTACCCACTCCAGTGGGAGGAAGTGCTGCACAACACCTGGCAGAGTGGGTCAGCATCACAAAAGATCGGTGGGTGCTGAATATACTGCGCAATGGATATGCGCTACGTTTCCGGAAGAAACCACAACCGATTCCTCCAAAAAAGTCTCGCTCGTACCAACTAGAGCGCCTCAAAAGGGAAGTGAGCGTCCTCTTACAGAAAAACGCAATCGAAGAGGTACCCCTATCCCAAAGGGGGAAAGGAGTGTACTCAAGATATTTCCTTGTCCCCAAAAAAGATCAAAAAGGCAAATTCAGACCGATTTTGGATCTTCGACTCCTCAACAAAGTGGTGGTCAAAGAGAAGTTTCGCATGTTGGCACTCCACCAAATATGTCCTCATCTGCAAATCGGAGATTGGATGTGTTCGGTGGATTTACAAGACGCGTACTTCCACATTCCTATTACACCAGGTCATCGAAAGTACTTGAGGTTCCTGGTAGGGACCAAGCATTACCAGTTCAAAGTGCTTCCTTTCGGACTCAAATCCGCACCAAGGGTCTTCACCAAGTGCATGGCAGTGGTAGCGGCGTGTCTACACAAAAAAGGTCTCTTTGTGTACCCATATCTAGACGACTGGCTCCTGAAGAGTCCGTCCCCTCGTCAAGCCACCAAAGACTGTCACCTGTGTCTCCAACAACTACACAGGCTCGGCCTACACGTGAACATAGAAAAATCGGTCCTGCAGCCCACGCAAACTATCCACTATCTGGGAGCAGTTCTAGACACAAAGTTAGGAAGAGCGTTTCCTTCGCAGGAGAGACTGTCTTCCATGGGGCAAAAATACAAAAAGTTACTTCAGTTTCCTCGTCCAAAGGTGTGAGAAGTAGCGTCTATTGGGCTCCATGGCGTCCTGCATCTTCCTAATACCGAACGCCAGGTTGAGGATGCGGCCTCTACAAGAGTCGGTGGAGGATCAGTGGGACCAAGCGTCTGGAGATTGGGAGGATCGAATCATCCTGTCTCAAGCAGCACTGACCTCAATACAGTGGTGGACTCGCCCTCGGAATGTCCTGCAGGGAGTCCCTTTTCAGCAACCTCTTCCTTCGCTGTCTGTGGTAACGGACGCATCTCTAGAAGGCTGGGGTGCGCACATGGGTCATCTTCAGATTCAGGGTCGCTGGTCGACCAAACTTCAGACATACCACATCAACATGCTGGAGCTTCGAGCAGTTCATCTGGCGCTCAAAGCGTTCTTTCCAGCAATAACAACGGACAAAATCCTGGTTCAGACGGACAACACTACAACTATGTTCTATCTGAACAAGCAGGGAGGAACTCAATCTCGCCCTCTGTCTCTAGAGGCCCAGACAATCTGGCACTGGCTTCTGGCTCGGGGACTGTCGGTGGTGGCAGTACACCTTCCAGGCGAGCTAAACACAAAAGCGGACGCACTCAGCAGGCACTTCGAAGATCAGCCAGACGGGGTGCTAAACGACGAAGTAGTCGAAGAACTTTTCCGTTGCTGGGGTCGTCCAGACATAGACTTATTTGCGGACGACGAAAACGCCAAATGCCACGCCTTCGCGTCCAGGTTCCACCGGCCAGGGACGCAAGGGAACGCTCTCCTGCTGGAGTGGACAGGAATGTTCGCTTATGCTTTTCCCCCTCTGGCACTGATTCCGAAGGTGGTGGCCAAGCTCATCAGATCGAGCATGGACATGATCCTAATTGCTCCGGATTGGCCGCGGCAATGGTGGTATCCAGACCTGTTACATCTGTCGCTGTGTCCACACAGACGTCTGCCGTGCAGGCCAGATCTGCTGAGCAAGATGAACGGGAGGATCCTGCATCCCAACCTCCCGTCGCTGAACCTGACTGCATGGCTCCTGAGGTCTTGCAATATGGACACTTAAATCTGCCTCCAGAATGTATGAATATTTTAAGAGAGGCAAAGAGACCTTCCACAAGGGCGTCTTATGCGTTCAAGTGGAAAAGATTTTTCATTTGGTGTAAGGACCATGGTTTTGATCCCACCAAAGGACAAGAAGAGGTAGTCCTTCCATACCTCCTATACTTAGCGACATCAGGGTTGAAATACGCTTCTATTAGGGTTCATCTATCCGACATAGTAGCGTACAGAAAATCTCCTACACAAACATCGTTTTTTCAAGTCCCAGTGGTGAAAGATTTCCTTCAGGGATTAAAGAAGGTCTATCCCCCTGTGAGAAATCCTTCTCCTCCCTGGGAGTTGAACCTGGTTCTCTCCAGACTGATGTCTACACCGTTTGAGCCTATACACAAGGCCTCCTTGCAGCATCTCACTTGGAAGGCGGCCTTCTTGGTGGCAATAACCTCTGCGCGCAGGGTTAGCGAGATACAAGCACTCTGCACCAAGGAACCTTACACTGTGTTTCACCACAACAGAGTAGTAATGAGGGCTCACCCATCTTTTCTTCCGAAGGTGGTATCGGATTTTCATATAAATCAAACGATTACCCTTCCTTCGTTCTTTCCTAACCCATCGACCCCAGCTGAGAGGTCGTTGCACTCGTTAGATCTTAAACGGGTGCTAAAGTTTTACCTAGAAAGAACGAAGGACACCAGAAAGACAGACCAACTCTTTGTCAATTATGGTGCTATGAGGACCGGGTTTGCAGCAGCCAAAAGATCCATCTCCAGATGGATTGTCTCTTGTATCAAACTAGCATACCAGCTGGCTGGCAAACCTTTGTTGCAATCACCCAAAGCTCATTCCACTAGAGGGAAAGCAGCCACAATAGCTTTTTTGCATGACATTCCTATGTCAGAAATATGCAAGGCTGCGACATGGAAATCAGTCCATACCTTTACAAGGCATTATTGCCTAGAGTCTGATTCCAGAGCGGATTCTCAAGTAGGGCAAGCCTCCTTGAGAAACCTATTTGGGTAGAATAAGGCCTATTTTTGGGCCTACGGATGTGAATGTTATCTGTTGATTCCTTTGCCCGCAGGGATGAGGTGAGGCTCGCTACTCTATTCTAATGCTTATGACTATTGATGAGGATCCCCTGGAAGAGAAGGATTAGTTACTTACCTGTAATCCTAGTTCTCTTCCAGGGGTATCCTCATCAAAGTCATAAGCAACCCTCCCGCCTCCCCGGGCAAAGGACTTTGTTTATTACATAGATGGTTTTTTAACCTGTTATTACCATTGTTTGGTTTTCAGTCTCCGAAAAGAACAACTGACCTAACTGTAACCCCTGAGGCATGATGGGAAGCTAGGGGCAGAGGTGCCTTAAAGGCCCAGCGTCAGTTTTAGTACATTCAGCTACAGGTTAGCTTTTCAGTCTTTTTAGACTGGGAATTTGCAATGCAGCCTGGGAGCTGTATATGCTTACAGTGTGTTATGAGAATTTCTACTGTTTTCTAAGCATTAAAACAGTTTCTAAACAAGCATTGGTGTTGTTTCTCATGTTTCTAATGCAAAATACACTGTATGGTGGAAATTCTTCACGGCATATTCCAGCTCTATTGTTTTATTTGGCTGCAATTGCTTATTTTTATATATATATATATTTATATATATATGTCTATATATATGTGGGGCACATATAATATATTGTTTCCGGGGTCCCGCGCATGGGCGGGAATATTCTAATGCTTATGACTTTGATGAGGATACCCCTGGAAGAGAACTAGGATTACAGGTAAGTAACTAATCCATCTGGTGCAAGTCCAAGAACTATGATCCAACGACATGTAAGGAGGACGTCATCCTTCCTTATCTTCTACATTTGGCGCAGTCTGGCCTTAATGTCCATTCCATTAAGGTTCATCTCGCTGCATTGACTGCCTACAGGAAATGCCCTTCACAGACTTCCTTTTTCCAGATCCCTGTGATCAAAGATTTTCTGGAAGGCTTGAAGAAAGTGTTCCCTCCTGTCAGGCTTCCTTCGCCTTCATGGGAATTGAATGTGGTGCTGTCCAGATTGATGAAGGAGCCTTTTGAACCTATTCATAAGGCTTCGTTGCAGCACCTGTCCTGGAAGGCGGCGTTCCTCGTGGCCATTACATCGGCCCGCTGGGTGAGTGAAATTCAGGCGTTGTGTTGCCAAGAACCTTATACTGTATTTCATGCTGCTACGGTTGTTATGCGTACTCACCCTAAATTTCTTCCCAAGGTTATTTCTGATTTTCATGTCAACCAGACCATAACTTCGCCTACGTTTTTTCAGAATCCTTCATCTCCAGCGGAACGGTCTTTACATTCCCTAGACGTTAGGAGGGTGTTGAAATTTTATCTGGATAAAACCAAAGATATTCGTAGGTCGGACCAATTGTTTATCAATTATGGATCGGTCAGGATGGGTCTTGCGACCTCTAAGCAGTCTATCTCTAGGTGGATTGTGTCCTGCATACAATTGTGTTACCAAAAAGCTAATAAGACCTTAGAGGGTAAACCTAAGGCTCATTCCACCAGGGGCAAAGCTGCCACGACAGCTCTGCTCCATAATGTTCCTATTGCAGAAATCTGCAAGGCGGCCACTTGGAAGTCGGTCCATACCTTTGCTAAGCATTACTGCCTAGATACTGATGCCAGGGCAGATGCTCAGGTTGGGCAGGCTTCGCTGCGAAATTTGTTCGCACAATAGTGGTGTTATTTCTCTTTTCTCCACCGCCGCTTTGGTGTGGGGATGGGCTTGCCATTCTATTCACTAGATTATGACTATACACAGAGATCCCCTACTACTGAAGGAGTAGTTTCTGTCCTGTAACTCCAGTTCTGTAGTAGGGGTATCTCTGTTATAGTCATAAGCGCCCGCCCGCCTCCCCGGTGGAGAGAGATGTTTATGAAAGGAATGCTACAGGTCTTGCCGTGTTACGCCTTCAAAAAGAACTGAAAGTAAGAGGGACCTGCTGTGCATTCTGGGATCCTGGGAGAAGTTCTGGAAAGTTCTCTTAAAGGCACAGTATCCTATTTAAGCCACATAATGGCAGCCTATGGGGCTTGTCTGTCCATGCCTTCCTCTCTATCATTCCAGAGGCTTTTACTGGTAGAGGCAAGTTTCTCTATGGGGGAAACTGTGCAGGCTGTGCTATTTGTGGGGTTTTTGGTGGAATTTCTAGTTGAAGTACTGGATAGTGTAGCCTGTGGATATAGGCTGCATTATTTGTCTTTACATTTTCTCTTAAGTGTCTTTGCAGTTCTGCAATTTTTTGATAATTTAAGAGATTATTTTTGATTGCCGGGGTCCTCGCACATGGGCGGGACTATTCACTAGATTACGACTATAACAGAGATACCCCTACTACAGAACTGGAGTTACAGGACAGAAACTACTCCTTGTTGCACACAAGCCCCTCTGCAACTCCTGAAATCCTGACGTTATTGTCCATAGCTCCCGTCCTAATTCAGGGCCATTGCTGTAGAGTCTACGCATGAATAAAAGGATACCATGTCCAACCTTGGAGATCTTACTCCTGATACTGTGGACAGTGTGCCTTAGCGGGCTGACTTAATAGAGGTGACTTCTTTCATGAGTGTCTCCAGTTTAATTTCGGAATTATTTTTCTTTTAGTTTGGTTTCTCCTACAGATGCTTCAGTAAAAAAAATTGGTGTGCGTGTTTTGGCAACAAAGCATTATGATCCAAGTATCATTTGTAAATCCATTAGCACCTATGCTGCCTAATTGTGCTGCCCGGGTGGCTTGCTGAAACTTTATGAAGTTTTCAAAAGTTCGTAGAGCAGTGTGTATGGATTATTAAAGTGTGTGTATACTTGTCTTGATCGCAATCAAATGGTGGTCTCTGTGGCTACCTAAAATGGAAGATCTATGTTGACACCCATTTTTGTGGTCTCTTGCAGCAATGCTACTACCTCTGCGAGAGTGCCGTTCATCTTTTTGCCTACTTTCACGGGGTTGTAAAAGTATTAATTCTCACTCTCTGTCTTTCACATGTATCCAAAGTATCCGAGTATGTCAGGCGGCCTGTTTTTTTGAGTCAATTCAAAATGTAACAGCCATGTAATGGACACCTGACAACATTTTCGCAGCATATTACTGCTGACCTTTGCCTTTGTGTACCTGCCTTTCCTTTTGCGTACCTGCCTTTCCATGTTATTGCTCCGTTTATTGTGAGTGTGATTGTCTTTACAAATGGTGAGCATTTGCGTTAAAATTCATTGCCATTACTCCATATCAGAATGTCCTCAACTCCCCAAGGTGCCAGCTATTGGGTCGGATATGGAGGAAGGCGGATTTCTAGCTCAAACACTCGAAAATAATACTGTAAGACAATGTACTTCACAACTTGTATTTTTTGACTCAACATTTAGGAAATCTTTCTGCATAATTTGGTCCCCCATGTAGCCTTATCCTAGAGTCCAGACAATTGTAAAACTGTGCAGTGATTTGAAGGCACACATGACGATGAATCCTGCATTTCACAGCGACTTGGATTTTTTTCCATATTTCAAGATTCCTTATGAAACTGGGTATTTATGCCACTGCATCTGCATAATAAAAGCACCCAAAGGTGATATACCTAGACGATTTCTCATGCTTTTGTTATCACCCCTTTGCACTTGGTTGATGTTCTACAGCCCTAAAAACGTCGTCCAACAAGTGAATATATTGGTATGCACCCTCACATTCCAGAGTTTTAATGGAGTAGAAAAACTTCCACAGCCCCTCACCTGAACTTATGTAACTCAATGAATATGTTAATGTCATGTTAGTATTTTCTTTGTCGGCTACCTTTTCTCGTGTGTTCTGTATGTTTGTTCCATATGCGCATAATTGGTATTGTGATTCGGATGACCAAATATTGCTCCATGTCAACAGGACACCGCTTTCCATTTCTGGACTTTGCTTTTAGAGATCATTGGTATCAGGTGTGTTGGTCCAATTAGCTCAATTTAAGTGAGCAAGAACTACAATTCCCAAAATGTTTTGATATGTTAATTCAAAACTCCGAACTGGAGAAATTGTGTGCTGGTGATATGGACTCAGCCGGTCACCCTAATTGTGGCAGTGTATATATTTAAATTCCAGAAATAAATATTTGGGGGCACTATACTGTTTAAACTTATAGCTCATTTTTAAGGACAGCCCGCGTAGTAACATCATAGAAAGAAATGTGAAAAGGACCTGTTCTGCTTGAAAACTGATATTAATTGTGTACGACAGGTGCTTCCCATACTTCTTATCAAGAAATATGTGAAAAGATTGGGACTGGATCCAAGCCCTAACCACGGGCAGACAAGCTTATACCACCAAATGAGGTAGAGCAGATTATGCGAGCTCCACCCTGAAAAACTCCAGATCTGTCCATAATTAGCTTTCTGAGTCCTATAGATCAACAATGAGGATGCTACCTAGGTGGTATCTCATATTGTTGGAGGCTATATGGAGATGTTGGAAAGCACTTTAGAGGAGCATTTAGCTTGACAAAACGAAGGGCTACCAGGCATGTGCAGGATAGCTCCACTCTTTACTTCAGTGGAGCACCCTAAGCAGAAATGGAGTCCCAAGCAGTTTTACCCATATACAAACCAACTGTGAGCTTCAGATTTTTTTTTTTAAAGCCTGTGAATGCATTTCTTTTGGAGGACACTAAGAAAATAAATGTAGATATGCCCTGGACTCACCCCAAAACATGAAAGACAAATGGTTAACTGATGGTTGAAGGGGGCATGTCCAGAAGAAAAAAGCCATTTACCTATAGTAATGAATTTGTTTGGTAGATGGTAGATAGTCTGTCTACCTGCAGACTCCTCTGTTCTGCTATCTCCTCCAGGTGCCAGAGTGGATTCATTTAGTTGAAATAGCTCTCCGGCACTGACAGGTGGCAGATCAGGTCCTGTATTCAACCCAGCTAGGACTTTATGAGCCATATAAAGTACCATCTTCGTGCAGTGAAGTAATCTTCCTATAACTTGTTTCTACTCTCCTAGATGTGAAGGTTAGGCTGACTTGGAGCCTTATTAAAAAGTCGAATGAACGCTCCTCAGAAAGAGGAGGCTGATAAGAAATGTGAAGAACTTGCAGGTAGAAAGGGTATCCACAATAAATATTTTTCACAAAGGTAAGATACTACCTCTGCTGGATACTTTTATCTGCAGAAGCCTCACCTCTTGAATTAACACCCAAGCAGTACCTCCAGAGTGGTGGGTCAGAGTATATAGTCATATCGAGAAGTCCAGCAACAAAGATCTAGGTAAATTACCATCCCAGCAGACCTTAGAGTTGACTAAATAATTCCTGATGGAGACAGGAACCGAATTCTGTATTACAGCCATGCAGATATCCAGGACAGCATCACTTCTAAACAATGCCCAAGAAGCAGTCTTTCCCATGGTAGAATGGGTCCTGATGCCCTCAGTAGGCTTCTTCTTGGCAACAGTGTTTCAGATTTGGATGTGCAGCATTATCTAGCAGGAAATTGTTTGCTCATGAATTGCCTTGCATTTCTTAGAACCACTTAGCCAAGGAAAAGCTGTACAGCAGTCCAGTCCTCAGGTGTCCTATCAATGTTAAAACTGAGGGCCTGCAAAGATCCAGGTGGTGCATGCTCTCCTCTTCTTTGGTGGGATGTGGGGAAGTAGAATGTTGGTCGAGTGATATACATAGACCCATATAAAATAGTGTAATCATCTTAAACATGAAGGAAGCATCAATCTGAAAGACCAATTTATGCAGAAAAACTTGGTAAAAAGAGTACAACTGGACAAAGTCTGCACTGAGCCTTGTTAATGGCAATCGAGCGCATTCTTCAATCTATGCAATCACAAGGGACAATATTGCCTAGGCTTAAAATGCGAATCCATCAGCAATGTGCGTATGTAATGTCTCACTCAAGTATGACAAATGGAGAAACAAATAGGTCAACCCTTCAGAAAGCACATAATGATAGGAGACTTGCACAGTGACTAAAAAGCTGTAGTGGTAGGCAGATAACCCTTAGTGGTGCCCTTGCAACCCCTTGCCTGGAAAAGGAAAGCACAATGCATCAAACAAACGTACCTTTAGGTAATCACTTCCGCACCAAAAAATTAAACGGGACCAACACGCAGAATTAACAGATTTGGTAGAGGCACAACGGGCTGATAAGATGATGCTCACTACTTTTACAGGCAGGTCTGAAAGGTTATATTGCCCCACTCAATCTCAATCTTCAGGCACAAAGGTGTATGTTCTGGAGGTTCTGATGCAGATTCTGCCCTTCCAACTGTGAGAAGAGGTCACTGTAAGCGGAAGCAGAGCTGGATAGTACAGGGTCAGGTGGAATAGAATGGAGTACCACAGCCTCTGTGGCCAGTCCAGTACGCCTAAAATCTTCTACGCAGTGGAATCGGGAAGATGGGACAAACTGTGTAGTGGAGATGGAAGGCCCACTTCTAGTAGAACCCATCTCCCAGGGCACCCTGCAGCAGGACCTGTAGGGTACAGAACTGCAGATAGTGTGAATGGCAAAGAGGTCCACTGGAGGGTTGCCCCCAAGGGTGAAGATGGAGTGTACCACTGCCAAGTGAAGACCCCCTAATGATCAGTAAGATAACACAACTGATATTGTCAGTCCACACATTCAAGACGCCTGCCAGGTGGTTTACAAACAGTCAGACATCATGAGCCTCATTGTGTCTCAGGTGTATAGTGAGCCTATAACACAACTGCCTGTGGAGGTCTTACGTTTTGTGGTGAAAATTAACAATGCTTCCACAGTACATGGGATACTTCTCTACAGACCACTGGGCCCTAGAGACCCTTTTTCTCTGGCTTTACAGACCCTGCTTGAATCTTGTACAGATTCCAGCTCACTTATTATTCTGGGTGATTTTAACTTCCATCTTGAGCTTAACAACAACCCCGATACCAGCCGGCTTCTTGACAATTTAGCAGGCTATGGTTTCCATCAAATGGTGGTGGGCCCCACACACTTGGCTGGTCATACGCTTGATGGGATTTTTTCTTCTAATTCGGATGTCACACTGATTAATCCTGTCGCTCTTCCCTGGTCTAACCATTTTGTAATCCATTTTAATCTTCAGTATTCACTTCCTGCACAGCTGGATAGGAAGAAACCAGCGAGCTTAAAACTCAGGCAGTGGAATAAAATCCAAGGCACTGAATTGGAGCAGGTACCATCTCCATGGTACAGTCCGCAACTGAAAAAGCTGAAAGTTTTATGCATGAAAGCCGACCGTACCTGGAGAATGGAATATAGGATGGAACATAAGATAACCTATAATACTGCACTACAACAATATAAAGAAGCCATTATTCTAGCAAAAAACACCTACTACTCAGCAAAAGTAGCAGAGGCTAGTAACTCTACCAAGCAACTTTTTAAAAATGTTGAAGAACTATCTAAATCGCATCAGAATACACGTTTTAGTCCTGATTCCGCGTTTTGCAATAAAATGGCCAATTTCTGTCAAAATAAGATCAATATGATTTATGATGAACTACGAAATAACAGGCAGGGAGGCGTTGATGGTCGACATGTCACCACGGAGGACACGCCGCTGCAATGTCAGCTGAACATGTTTCGCTCACTTACTCCTGTTGAAGTAAATTAATCTATGTGTTCCACCAAGTCGGGATCACCATGGGATCTCTGTCCTCCGACTGTGATACATCGGTGTTCCCAGACCATTAGTAAATACCTAACACCCATTCTAAATCAGGTGATCATGTCAGGGAGTTACCTGATGGTCTCGAAAAAGGCCTGTATCAGACCCATCGTGAAAAAGCCAGCCCTTGACCCATTAGAGAACTATCGCCCTATCTCGTGCCTACCGATTGCAGCCAAAATCCTTGAGAGGGCAAATAATCAGGAGTTGACATCCTATCTAGACAGCAACAACCTGCTTGATTGCAGTCAGCGTGGCTTCCAATCAGGGCATTCGACAGAGATGGCGCTAGTTATGGCAACGGAGGAGATTCGGAGACAGGTGGATGGGGGGTAGAGCAAACCTCTTCCTCCTTGACCTATCAGCAGCATTCGACACCGTGAATCGCATGGTGTTGGTGCAAAGGCTGAAGGCAGTGGGGATTGGGGAGGCGGCTCTGTCCCTCCTCTCCCCTTTCCTAGAAGATAGGGAGCAAACTTTACACTGGGAAAATCTGCAGTCAGAAACCTTCCATCTACCATGTGGAGTACCACAGGGTTTGGCACTGTCACCGACGCTCTTTAATATTTGTGTGACCTGTGAGAAGTTGGCCTGATATGCAGTGATCACTATTCTAGTGATCACTATGTATCAGTCCAAACAACCCTTATTGATGATTGGTTGTAAGTCAACCTTATAGACCAGCTATCCTAGTAGCATGGATACGAGCAGTCTAAGGCTAAGACTCTAGAGGGCGTGTTAAGCCAGCTGTTTTACCATCACATTACCCCTTGAACACCAAGTGAAAGGACACCACACAAGTTGTTATGAAAATAAACAGATATTTATTTATAACAAGTCTACCCTGAACTCTTTATGAGTCAGGGAGCTAAGCACACAACAAAACTCTTACGAAAATACTTTAAGTCGCACAATTTACACAAATGCCCTAGGGGCACGAAAAACCATATACACAGTAAGTGGAATGCGAACTTGCTAGCAGGTAAGTAATACTTTTCTAGACTCAGGAATCGCTAGGCCTACAATTCTAAACACTGGGATTAGATGCAGGAGGCCTGTGGACGTCGTGTGCAGAGTGGGAACTCTCACGCGTAAGGCGGGAAAAAGTCTATGGAGGCTAGCAGCTGCAAAGTTACTGTTCTCGGGTGAACCCGACTAGGTGGGTCGAAAACGGGGGTGGATCCGAACACTTAGGGTGTCCCACGAAGGTTCTTGCTGTCGACGTCGCTGGACCCAGGATTGGGCAACAAGTCTTGGCAAATGCAAGGCCCACGCGGTGGACCTAAAATGGCGTCTTGAGTGGACCAGGAGGGTCCAGGGTGCTCCTCTGTTGGAGGGGAGCAAGGGCTAGTCTGGAGCAACCAGACCAGCAGTAGTTGTCGTCGTGGAGCGTCGTGAAGGGGTCACTATCCAACGGGCAAGCGACCTGGACAACGCGGTTGGCAGCAAAGAACAGAAGGGCCCCACGCAGATCTCGTGGATGCAGGGGGGCTGAACTTCGGTGCTGGAGCTGCTCAGGGTCGGGGCTTCTCTTACCCCAAAGCACTCAGTCGAGGGTCACTCGGGAGTCGTGCTGGACAAGCGTCGTGCAGTTCTGAAGATGGCCGGTCCCTCGAGGCCTCGTCGCACCCACAGATCACAGCTGGGCTGATGATGTAGGTTGAGGTCAAAGGTGCCAGGGAAGCCGGTTCTCGTCGTGCTGGAGCAGTCTTGATCCGAAGGAGAGACTGGCAACAAACCGCGATGCTTGGTTGGTGCCTGCTGCTGCAGGGTGACTACTCCTTAGTCACAAGGGAGAATCTTGGGAAGAAGTCTTGAGTTCCTTTCGTGGAAAGTAGTTTCAGGATTCAAAGATGATCTGATCTGGAAGGGGGCCAGTTCCTACCTTTATCCTGCAAAAAGGGGCTGGCACGCGACTAAGTCCTGCCCTATGGGTGGGACTAGGAGGGGGGTGGTTACACCCCTCTCCTTTGGCGGGCTTTCCCCAGATCAGGGGCTGGAGTGCCCCTGGAACTGGTTCCAGCCGGCCTATGCACAGTGAGCACCGGGGTGCCACTTGCAGTCACCTTCCTCTAAAGCCCTGCCTACCTAGGATACACAAAATCCTGTCTGGGACGGTGCTGGCACCGCCCCTGGCAGGAAACCCTTTGTCCTTGCCTCCTGGGCTGGGAGGACTCCCAGCAGCAGGAGGGCAGACTTGTGTCTCGGTGGCAGCATCCATTTTGTGGAGCTAAGGCTCTGTCTAACTTTAACCGGGGTTACAGGTTACATACATGTCGTGTCCCTCTAGAAGGGTGGAATGCTAACCCCGTCGCCAGAATTGGCGAGGGGTTAGTATTCCAATTCGTATGACACCTTACTCGACATGTTTTGATAAAGCGATACCAGAGTTGGCACATAACCGCGAGGATTATAATGCACTTAAGAGTATATGGTATGCGATATCATGGAAACGGCTAAGGGATGGATCCCGAAAGCCGCAGACAGGCTCAGCTCATGCCAGAGCACTATCTCACACGATTCCAAGCACTCTGCCTTCAGGATTGTCAAGGCCTGCCATAGGAGTGACTGATAGGAGATCTGTGTGTCCATTTAGGTTTAGATTTAGGAATACTATATCTACAGCAGAGGGTGAGTACACCACTCCGCCCCAGCTGTCAAGCAGCCAGTTGTGTCAGATTTGGATGGCCAGCCAGGGGTGGCATAATACATGCTGCAGCCCCTGGTAGGCCCTGGGTACACCTATGCCCTGGGCACCTAAGGTACTCTGTACAGGGACTGATAAGGTGACTCAGTATCCAATTAGGTATGTACCTAAGGTACATGGAATCCATTTTACAGAGAGAGCAGTAGGCCTGGGGTCCTGAATAGTAGGGCCCCAGGTCAACTAAGTCAGAAAACCAGCAAAACACCAGGCAAAAAGTTGGGGGCAACCATAGTCAGGGATCTACCTTCCTACATGACCCCTCTCACCAGTCTCATTAGACAGCATGGGTTCTCGTTTGTGTCGTATGCCGACGATACCCAAATCATCATCTCGGTATCAAAACAGTCGGAGCAGGTAGCCGCTAGATTCCATGCTTGTCTGAGTCACCTCATGAGCTGGATGAGTAATAATTACTTCAAGATTAACACGGAAAAGGCAGAGGTCATGGAGTTTGGTGGTGGTCCATCCCTGTGGGATCACACATGGTGGCCGCTAGTGGCGGGTACGTGCCCAATACCATCCATAAAAGTAAAAAACCTGGGGATCATCTTCGACGATCAACTGGGTTTTTCTGCGCAGATTAACCATGTAACTTCCACTTGCTTCTGTATCTTGAAGCTACTGCGGATGGTGTTACCTTTTATTTCGCAGGACCTATGAAAAACTGTGGTGGTGGCCTTAGTCCTATCCAGATTAGATTATTGCAATGCTCTTTTCGTGGGCAGTGATAAGGCACAGAAGACCAAACTGCAGTCCATACAAAATGCGGCCGCATGAATACTCCTCAATATTCCAAAAGGTCACCCCATGTCTGCAGCTATTAAATCATTACAATGGCTTCCCATACAGCTACGCATGAAATTTAAGGTCCTATGCCTTGTGCATAAGACTTTATATGGTGAAGGGGAGACCGATCTGCGAAGCATCTTTCAGTGGTATATTCCCACCAGAAGTCTCAGATCGGCAAATTCCGGCCTCATCTGTGCCACTAAAGTTCGTAGAGCTAGGTGGAGGGGGGAAGCTTGTCACTGTGTGCAGCTAGGTTGTGGATTCAACTACCCATGATACTCAGACTTCAACCATACATGACAGTTTTTAGGAAGCAAATAAAAACATGGCTATTTCTGGCGTCTTAACTGATCAGTTTTAATACACTTAGATCTCTTCTCACTTTAGCGCCAAGACGCCTCGGCATTCGAGCGCTGTATAAACTTAAATATTATCCTACCATTACAGGAGCATTGTTCAGTACCTTCAGGGTCCGGGAGGATCAACCAGTCCCAACTTGCTTGTTGGCATTATTATTAGCATTTGTAGAGCGCACTGTAACCCTACGGGCATCCTGGCGCTAAGAGAGCAATCAGCACAAGAACTGTCAACTATACAGAAGAAAAGGGCTTACCATCCAGTGAGACAGCTGCTACCCTCGATCACACACATTATACCCTAGGGAAGAGCCAGGTCTTAATTGTTTTGTGGAACAGCAGTAAACTTTGTGTCCTCCTAATTTCCAAAGAGAGGGATTTCCAGAGGCGAGCTGCTGCCACGCTAAAGGCTTTTCCTCCCAGGGTCATCCTCCTTATATTGGGAATTCTAACACAGTTGGCGGTAGCAGAGCGGACATTCCAGGTAGGCTTTTACCACTGAAACTTGCCCTGTAGCGGCTTAGGGCCCTGATCATGGAGTGCTCTAAATACAATGCACAATGACTTAAACCAGATCCTTTGGGCTACTGGGAGCCAATGTAGATCCACCAAAGCGTGTGTAGTTGACGACCACCGTGGTCGAGAGAGTGCTAACTTAGCTGCTGCCGCCTGGACGCTCTGCAATTTAGTAATCGGGTATCCCGGGGATTCCAATAGCAGAGCATTGCAATAGTCCAGGCGGCTAAGAATAGTACTCCCAACTACTGTTGTTCTTGCCTGATCAGGTAGCAGTGGCAGCACCTTCCGAAGACCACGGATCAAGATAAATTAGGCCTCTAAATTGAGAGTTTCATTAAAACTGACCCCCAGATTGCGCACCGTGTTCACTGGTGTCAGTATACCATCTGATGTTAGAGACCAGAAATCTGTTGGTAGGCTTCGCATGACCCCCCCCCCTACACTGCAAAATCTCAGTTTTTCCACTGTTAAACTGGAGTGAATTTTTCTTCAGCCGTTTCGTCATTTCATGCATGCAATCATGAAAGCAGTTCAGTGATTCTGCCTGCTCCCCATCCAGGGATATCAAAAGCTGTGTATCATCCGCATAATTAATCACACTGATATTATGCGCTTTAATGATTCCCAGCAAAGGTTACATATAGGCATTGAACAGAATGGGGCTGATTGACGAGCACTGAGGAACCCCATGTAGGACTTTCATTGGTTCCGATTTGTACGGGGGAGTGCCACCGCCTGCCGTCTATCAGACAGATAGGAACGCAGCCACCTGAGCGCTACTCCTTTTACCCCAAAGCTCTCCAATCTTGAAAGCTAAATGTCATGGTTCACAGTATCGAATGCGACCCCTGTCGGCCCGCATCCGAAGGTCATCCAATACCACCACCAAAGCTGACTCTGTCCCATGACCCGGTCGAAAACCGAACTGTTCCTCTTCCAGAATGTTATTAGTCTCCCAAAAAAGGGACAGGGTCCTACTGACCAACCGTTCCACAATCTTGATCGAGTAGGGCAGGAGGGAGATAGGTCGGTAGTTCTTATAGCAACACGGGTCAAGGGTAGGTTTTTTCCAAGGTAGCGTGATAACAGCCTGCTTCCAGCTAACAGGCACAGTACCAGTTTTGAGGGACTGGCAGCAAATCTGCCACAGAACGGGGAAGATCTCTGACCCAAATTCCTTCATCAGTTTATGGGGCAGGGAATCCGATGGAGAGCCGGAGGAGACTCCTAAGGCCACTCTAGTGAATTCCTCCTCCGAAGGGATCGGACAATTATCCTACGAGGGCCCTGGTGCAGCCAGCTTACCAGCTTCCTTTTTGTTTATGCCTCCTGCCCCTTCACTTTGAGCTAGCGAGGTGGGTTGAGAGACATCCTTCATACTTTCCACAATTTTATTTATTTTTTCTCGAAAAAAAGAGTGCCAGGCCATCGCACAACTCCTGAGAGGGTTTAATTTTGCTACTGGTACACTCAGGGTTGGTCATACCTTAAACTATTCTAAATATATCCCTGGATTTATTGGAACTTTTTAGTATAGTGGATGCAAAGTACTCTGCCTTGATTGACATTACTTCTTGCTTATATTTTATTATGATGCGCCTCCAGCTTATTTTGTCTTTTTCCGAGTATTCCCTCCTCTACTGTCTCTCAGACATTTTACACGAGAGCTTGAGACTCCTCAATCTCTCTGTGTACCAGGGTGCTGATGGATTTCCTCTTTTCTTAATGACTTTAAGAGGGGCGAGCTGATCCAGCTTCGTGATTAGATGTTCATTGAAAGTCGTATAGTTCTCTATGATCTGCTTCTCGGAATTAAACAGATCTCCTATATGAAACAGGGGGTCTCCAGCTTCTGCCTTTTTCAAAAGGCCTTTCCAGTCTCGTCCCAGAAACGTCCTAGCTTTTCTATCCCAATGCCTTCTCTTATTCAAGCCTTGAATCCTAAAATTAATAAGGTGGTGATCCGTCCACCCCATTGGTAGAATTTCCCCCATGTCAACAAGGCCTTCTTCTGCAAAAATCTGGTCCAGAATATGGCCTCCTCTGTGTGTTGATTCAGTAACCCAATGCTTCAAATTCAAATTAGCGCAGGATTGACTAATATTATGAAAATCTCCAGCCATACTCCCATTTTCCCATAAGTTGAAATCTCCCAGTGCCATGTTTTTAAATGCATTAATCAATTCCTTTTGTTGGTATAGGTTAATTAGCCCTGGTGGTCTGTAACAGATCATGCCACATTGCAGTCATGTCTGTCTCTCAAGACTTGAACTGCCCAGCTGCACATGTAAAGCTGGAAGTCCTTCAGCACCAGGCAAACAGCCTACAAATCGAGCATTTTCTGCTCTGTGGAAGTCCACAAGCCTCTGATCTCCATTGCATTGAGATAACTACTCCAACAGAGTGAGGCAGTATCAGTTGCTTCTATGGCTACTACTGGTGGTGAGAGTAGGCTGACTAGCTGCTGCCAGTGGAAGGGGGGGGCAGAAGGGCAACCCACACTTAAGGTGATCTAGCACAAGCCACCACCACAGGTCTTTAGCCTTTTCTGGAGAAAAATGAACTGTCCGTCAGGAATCCCCTAGTGTCATTCCAACTAAAAATAGTCACCACTGGAGTACACATATGTGTTACTGAGTATGGAGAATCAGATGATGCAAGAGAACTGCTCTTAAGAGTAAACAGTTGAAATATAGTAATTAAATATTTTTGCTTCAATAATGAAGCATGATATATTTTGGGGTGGGTGAGGGCACCAAGGCAAGGATGCACTGTCCCCAGGCATTATATTAAGAGAACGACTCTCTCTCCCCCCTCCTTCTATCACACTATTTTTAGGAACTGTGACTCCCCCGTACAACGAATCTACTTTTCAGGAGCACGAGTCACTGGACCTATATCCAACTCCTTGTCCCCCTGCTCTAATTTTATTATATTGATTGCTCTTCAAACAGTTGTTGGATATGCTATAGTGGAACAAACAGTTTTCACCGATTTCGGACCCCAATGTGAAGAAACAGAATAATGACATCCAAGAACAAATGTCCAATCACACTTACAAAATTAGTAGACACTGCTGATCTCGGGGCTACAAATACCATTGCTGTTTTCTGGAAAATTAAAGAAAATGTGATTAGACAAGTGCCAAATTTTAGCAAGTCATATGCAAAATATACAGCAGACCAGTCAGCAAAAGATGGTGTTATTAATGACTGTCACCATGTCTGAAATAAATATGGAAGGAATATATCAGCAATTTAATTATCCAACAGCAAGCTAAAACCCCAAATGATGTGGCCCAATGACATTCAGACTTACCTAAACCTATTTGGTACAAAGTTCAACAGGAAAATCGCATGCTGGGGAGTTGCAATGACTTCATTGCAGGTATTTAGAAGCGAACCTTGATAGAAGTACATTATAATCATAATTGAATTTGAGGATTCTGGTAAATAGAAACATCGGGTTTAAAAATGAGAATAAACTGGTTCTTAGAACAGTTTGCATAGTGGTTATTTAAGAAGCCAACGTTTCAACGCTATCATGAAAAAAAGGAGCAGACCCCTGTTATATCCTTTGGACATATATATACCGACCTACCTTTAAGTTTTCTCTCTGTATCCTAAATGAACCTGCACACCTTATTGACATAATTTTAAGCGATAACTTGTTTACCACATAACTTAAATGATATTAAGACCTATTGTTAAGATGTTCAATTTAAGCATAGTTCTAACCTCCAAAACATGGGACACCCATATAAAAGAAACTACTTGTCAGGCACTGGTCTGAAACTCCGCTGGATATATTAGTCTAGTGGTAATGTAAGCATATGCCAACCAAATCCCAATATCCTAAAGAGGAACATAGGTGCAGCTGTTGCGATCTTCTGGCTTCCGGACCGGTGTGACCTTTTGGAAATCACTCCTAATATTGGTGGACGCAAGAAAAGCAATTTCTAAGATGGTGGTGCTGCCCAACAACCTATATTACTTTAGCACATTCCACATTCCTTGTGATCCACGGATGGGGGACTAAGTGCCCAAGGCTTGGAAACCTACTACCTGGCAGCCCAGCAGCACTGGTATAAGCAATGGTTACAGAGAAAGGAGGACACAGAGAGGGCCCCCCCCCAAACACCAACCTCAACTGTACTATGAACCCTCCTGCTCGAAAACCGAGGGTCAGCTGCCGCAGGCCGAAAACCGGAAAGTGGTTCAGCACTTCTGGCTTCGAACACTGCAGAGGACCTGGACAGACACATCATACTCCCCAACACTACCATTCCAGACTTTGTTTATACATAGATAGAGGGTCAAGCGAGGACAGTTGCAGGACTGGTTGGACGCAGGACTGGTTGGACGCAGGCATGGAAACATCTGGAATGGACCTGCTGTCCTTTGAGGATTTGCATGAGGAATACGATATCCTGGCTTTGCAGTTTCTACTACATGGTACCATGATAGTGGCGGTGAGGAAACACTGGGAGAGGCAGGACATGGAACCCCTGATGCACCGAGGCTGCCCATTCCTCTGTGCTTACAGACTAGTGTCGGGACTCTATGGAGTGCTCAGGTCAGACATGACTGCCAGTTACCCAACTGAAAGACAAGTGGGAAGCAAACTTAGGGACTCCCATAACTGATGGGCATTTGACCAAAATGCAAGAAGTGGCACCGAAAATACCCTGCAATACACGCTTCAACCTCATACATTACTATGTCTCACATCAAGCTTACCTCACCCCTTGATGACTTAACACCTTCTTTACTTGCACCTCACACAAATGCCCTAGGTGCCACTTAGAAGGTGCATGCATGGAGCTGTTCATACTTGACCTCTTACTGGACAGAGATACTACACTTTCTGATAGATCACAGATCGATCCCTCAACGTATCCCCTAAGATGTGTATACTTGGTATTTTTCCACGCCCGGCCAAAAACAAACTGACCTTCTGATTCATTGATCTGGCATTGATACTGGCCAAGCGGCATAATGTGATGAACTAGAAGGCCCTGTCGGACCCCTGGTCCTAAAATAGGCTGACTGGGAGGGGGAGCCCTACTTAAAGAAGCCCATAAGGGCAAGCAAATGCTGGACTTCGAAAGAGCTTGCGAGGAGCTAGTCGATGCAATGAAAGAAGGAGATAATGATGATGAGGCTACTTATTCTGGCAGAATTACCTTATGCCCACTAGACCAGCAGTCTGGGACTGAGCGTCTCCAGGTCTGACAATTTCCCATTACCAGATCATCTGCTCAAAAGCAGAGAGTTAACCGTGACTCAGAGCACCCAGAACAGAATCGTCGCAGAATAGCAGAGACGGCACCTTATCCCATGTTCATTTTCTTAGCAGTCAGTTTGGTGGGAGACTAGGACACCACGGTGATGCGGGAAGGGAGGGGGGGGGAATAGATATTGTTTTGTTGCGTTATGTTATTTGGGTATGCCTACTGAAAGAGTGATTTCTGTACATGGCTTGCCACAGTTATTCTGACACTTGCGTACTTATGATTAACTCTTGAATAATGAAGATATTCCCGCTCACCCCTTGAACTCTACTCTGTACTGACAACTCAATATGAGAACTGCGGGTCGGGTCTCCTACCTCCTAGATCTTTTTCATCCTTATTCGTTGTACTTGCTTAGTGCTTATGCAAAACTCAAAAAGATCTATTTAAAAAAAAGTGTCCTGACTGAAGGACATGAAAAAGCAGACAAGTCAATGTCACTGATGCTGGCGCAGAGGATATAAGGAAGTGAACCTTGTTAAGCATAAAGCCAAGCTGCAGATTTATATGGAAGCTATTCTGAAAGCCAAGAACCCCAGCATTATTGATGTAAACAAATGCTGCTTAAAAATTGTTGTCCGTTTTAAAAGGATTTTTTAAATCCACCAGGTTTGGGAAATTCAATGGAACCTTATCAAACCTTTTGAAAGGAGTTAGCCCACGTTTTCCATTCCAAAATACAGGGTATTTATATTGATTTTTGATCATTTGATAGAGGACACCTCAAACACTTCTTTATCCTTATTTCCATTGGGAACCCTCTTTAATAGATGGTCATCTTTCACAGAGGTATCTAGAAAAGAGGTAGAGAATCTTGTCTTCCATATTCAGCCCTTTCACTGTGGAAGACCCTTTCCCTGCTGCCATCTAAAAACACCTTACACTATCAATTCTTGCCAACATTCTGTCCATCATTAACTGCTCATTTGCCATAGACATTGTTCCTAAATGCTGGAAATCTAGGACGGTTACTCTCTTTTGACTAAAAAAAACCTGCATATAAACAGATCACCCCTCATGTCTGGCAGATGTCATTGCTTACTAGTCCCCACTCCGACTACCAAATAAACACAAGAGATTCAGTAGTCACAGGCCCAATATTGTAAACAAAAAAAAAACATGAGATGGAAATAAAATGTTCACAAAAGTACATGGACCTTGCTCTGTGACCTTGCATTAAGCAGTTCACCTTAAGATGTAAACACTGACAACTGCTGATTTTTACAAGTTTTAAAACGACAGTGAAAGACCTAAAAACCCACCAGAACTCTCAACAAATAGAAACGGAAATCCATTTATCACATATATTTGTTTCATTTCTTTGGTTCCAGCTTTCGCTATCACGAATAATTATTTTTATCAGAATTTTTCAAAATATTTGTATCAGTATTGTGGAGAGCGAACTATATTTGCTTATGTCAACTACTCAAGTTAGAGGCGGTTTTCACATTATATTTCCAGTATTCATAATGGTTTTACTGTTTCACTGTGTCCAATCTTCAACATCATGGTCTCTTAATAAATCATAACAAATACGTATATTTCATTATTAGCCGTTTGTATTGTAGTATTGATCTTTCAAAATTATTTAGACATAATTTTTCAATGTACAGAATTTTCTTTGTTCGCATTTGTTGCACAAAATGTTCCTCATCTTTTTAATGTTCAAGGGCTGTTTTAAGAGTCCGTGGCAATCCTGCAAGACTTTCATTATGTAAGTATTATGACTACAAAATTGTTGATTTTCTGTACTCAGAAGCTATAGAACAGTAATCGTATTCTGATCATTGCTCCCATAAACCCTTATTACCGGCACCTTGAACCCATCGAGCAGTGTCAAAAGATATTTAACCACCCTGAAAAAGATGGGATCTACGTCACTTCATCTTAGCTGTTTATTCCATGCTGTGCTTTTTACTGCAAATTTACAGGCTACAACAGTATCCCAAAAGAGGCGTATGGGCCCTATGGAGTCCTTCGCAGCTATAGCTTCTAGCCTTGCCCCAATCCAAGTAATTGAAGAGGCTGTCCATTCCCTACATAGTACCTTTCCTGTCTTGTTTAGCATCTTTTTTTCTGGGAGGGAGATATAACATCTCATCTCTCACATCACTGACTTGACGTCTGCAAAAACTATAATACCAGAAAAACTCTTCCTCTATTCCTAGATTAGAGAAACATCAAATGGTTGTGAATGTATGCATTAACAGTCGTTTTGAGCGACAGTCGGTGAAGTTTAACATGAGGCGACATCAGATGGCGCATAGATTATTTGCATACAGTAGTTTTTACCCTTAAATGCAGTTGTGACACTGACCCTATACAATTTGACATAGATGTAATCGTTTCCTGAGTCTTCCTGGGGACAAGCCTTGCAAATAAACTACCATAGGAATAATTCTCGATACGAGGATAATGCTTAGGACAATTATGAATAAAGTGATGAATATTTGTAAGCACCACATTACTCCAGGTACTTGTAGAATGATGCTCTCCTAAAAGGTGTGGTTGATGAGAGAACTGATTGATTTCGTTCACAAAGGAAAGTCCCTCTCCACCCGAAGTGATTGATTTTCCCCAATCCCGGCTAATGGGCACGGTCACTTTAACCCGAGTCATCTTTTAAAATGTATCATTTTGAGTTCATAACAATAATTAACTACACACACATATTTGTTTATATACATACATATAAATACCATAATAATTATCTACATAACCTGATTGTTTGTATTAAGAAAACAGTGAGTTCAAGCAGGATTAAAAGTTCTCATAAAAAACATTTTGCTATGAAATAAAGACCAAGGTTTGGCCTTGTGAAAAGCTTAATGATGTCATGATGTGAGACAAGGGCTCCCGAGTGACCACGCCACCACCTTTGAAGGTATAGTAAAATAACCTTGGTTATGATTTTTAGACCGGACATCCCTGGTGAGGTCTTCCCCCAAATGTTTTTCCTTCACCTTTTCCTTTTCCTTCTGTTGGCATTAGAACTCTGTGCACTTTAACACTGCTAACCAGTGCCAAATAGATTGTACCCTCTCCCTAATACCTAGTACAATGTGTTTACACCTGATTGGCATATATAATTTACTTATAAGCCCCTAGTATGTGGTATTACATGTACCCAGGGCCAGTAAATTAAATGCTACTGGTGAGTCTGCAGCGCTCACTGTGCCACCCACTAAAGCAGCTCTTTAAACCATGTCTCAGGTCTGCCAGTGCTGACTGTTGGGCAGTTGTAAAATTGCCATATCGACCTGACAAAATAAACCTATTGCCAGGCCTACACCTTCCTTTTTAATACACGTAAGTCACCAATAAAGTAGGCCCTAGAGGTCCATAGTGCATTGTATTTGAAAAGTAGGAAATGTGTTTTAAGTTTTACATGTCCCGGTATTGAAAGACTCATAATTTCGTTTTTCACTACTGTAAGGCCAATCTCACACATTAGATAACACTGAGTTACCTAATTACATTTAATAGTATACTTGACAGATGGACTCCATTGATCCTTGTCCTCCCCGATCTGTGAGCAACTTTTCACAACTTTCTCCCATCGGATATTGCTCGACAGATTAAGGGGGATCGGGGTGAGGGGTAAAGTTCTTGATTGGATCCAGAGTTTTCTATCGGGACGGACACAGAGTATCCAGATGGGGTCATTTGTATCCCAGACTGCAGGGGTAGGCAGGGGTATTCCGCAGGGCTCAGTGTTGAGCCCGACCCTGTTTAATGCCTATGTGTCACCCTTGGCAGATATCATCAGAAGTTATGGGTTTAAAACCATCTCATATGCGGATGACACGCACCTAATTGTTCCCATTGAGGAAGATATCATGTCAACCCAAGGGAAATTTAGAAGCTGCATGTCTAGTATCGCTGTCTGGATGAGGAGGAATTATTTGCAACTGAACTCCTCAAAAACTGAAATCCTGCTTTTTGGAAAAGCGGAGACAATCTGGTCCCCTGAGTGGTGGCCGCCCGAGTTAGGGGAGGCCCTTCCCCCCAGGAGTTGGGCCAAGAATCTGGGTGTTAGGATAGATGATCAATTATCCATGGAGGAACAGGTTAAGATAGTATCCGGTATGTGCTTCGGCACTATGAGGATGCTAAGAAAAATCTTCCCCTGGATTCCTCTGTCGGTGAGGAAAACTCTTGTCAAGTCACTCGTGGTGAGTCGGCTGGACTAGGGCAACACGCTGCTGGTGGGGACTAGGGAGGACTTATTAATGCGCCTACGGGTGGTGCAGAACACCACAGCCCGTCTGGCCCTAAATAAGCCAGCACGGACTCCTTCAGCCCCCTTACTGAAGCAGCTTCACTGGCTCCCGGTGAAGATACGAGCCATTTTTAAGATGCTTGTTGTCGTCTTTAAATTATTACAGGGGAAAGGACCTGTTTATCTGAGTAATAAACTCAGGCGATATCTACCGGCCCGACAACTGAGATCCAGTAATGCCAACTTTCTGTGTTTACAGAAGATACAGAGGGCAAGACTGGGCGGTAGAGCCTTTTGTCATCTGGCCCGAGACATTGGAATAAATTACCAGCAAATATTAGGGCTTGTAATGAACTACCCAGGTTTAAAAAATTGTTAAAAACATGTCTGTTTTAGTTGGTTGTGTCCCCCTCATCTTTCCTTCAATGTGCCGAGAGATCCCTTCGGGGATGATTCGCTTGCGCTTAATAAGTCCACAAAGTAAAGTAAAGTAAATATGTGCCAATCTTTGATTGAGAGCAAGTGGGAAAATCATGTTTAGACTCAGATGACTTTTAATTTTAAAACCCTCTTTAATGGTAAAGTCGGATTTTAAGTCACAATTTTGATATTTTCAGATACTTTAGAAAGTTGTCATTTTCTGTTCCTCAATTTCTGGTCCTTGCTGCCAGTGCCCTGGGTCATGTGATTGTGAATAGCTTGGCTGTTGGGCTCTCTGTATTCCTCCAAGACAGAGAGACAAAGGAGGACAAGGTGTTTGCTTGATGGCCATCCAGCCAGGATGGCTGAGGGTAGAGCTGTTCCCTGCCCATTTACACTTCAAATGAAAGCCTCCAGCACACATACAAAGGAACCTGGACTAGCTTTTTGTCACCCCAGACTTCGTAGAGCCTTGGCAGGGGAACAGATTAACTTTTAAGAACCTGATGAGGGGGTAGGCAGGATGTTCCCCCTCTGCAAAGGCTGGCACCAGGTATAACTTTTCAACCTTCAGAGCAACTAATCTGTATGCTCCTGGTCCAGTGGACACTACAAAAGAAGGACTGCCATGTTCTACAGAGGACTGCTGAAATGCTTGAGGCCTGCCTGCCTTCCTTGTTCCTTAGAGGACTCCCCTGCTCCTACCTCAGAATGCCCTGCCAACTGGGGCCTGCTTTGTTCCCCAGAGGATTGCCTTGTTACTTGAGACCTGCCCTGCTCTCTGCAAAGGAAGACTGGACATGGCCCCTGTACCCGAACTAACTTGAGTGACTCCAAGGGTCAGTTGGTTGAGCTACAAGGACACAACAAGCTCCGGAGGCCATCCTGCAACTGCCCTGCTGCAACTAGACCTACTTGGTCTTGACAACAGGACCTGCCTGAGCCCTGCTGGCCTCTGCTAGAGTGAATCCCTGATCCCCGAGAAGTGCCTCCCAGATCCTGGACCCTTGGCTGGCATCAGAATGCACTTATCTTCAAGAGAAGAAAAAATCCTGAAGTTTTGGGCTCTTTTGAACCACAAACAGGCACATTCGCGCTAAGACTCTGACACCTGCGTCGAACACCAATGGCAAGCTCCTGTGAACAGCATTCTTCGTGCTACAGCGACTGCCACTGACTATCATCAACACAAGATGTGCACTTCACGCTACAGCAAATACAGCCTCCAGTGACCCCCAACGCTAAGCTCCAGTACGACCATCTGCGATGCCTGGCCAGATATTCCTACCAAAGCAACAGACATCCGCAACACCAGGCCTGCTATTTGTGCTATGAGGAACATCCGCAACACTCTCCCTGCTCTTTGCAGTCTCCTCCACCACGAACAGAACTCTTCACACTAAACTTTGACATGGTAACTTTTTTTACTGTGACTAACCTGGTCCCTGTACCCAGCCCAAGTTCCATCGTAGTCAACTTGAACTTGTGACTTTTACCTAGTCTAGTATGACCAGATGACCACGAGTGGCGCTTTGTGCATTTAGGCGCTATATCTCCCTCCAACGTTTAAATTGCATATCTCTGGTTCTACTGATTGGATTTTTGTCATTCGAGTATCATTTTATATATTAAGGTTTTCTCTATTTTAATAAATTGGTGTGGGAATTTTCTTGTGTTGTGTTTTCACTTTATTACTGTTATTGTGCTGCATAAATACTGTACACACATTGCCTCTAAGTTAAGCCTGACTGCTTTGGGGAAACTACCAGAGGGTTAAGCACTGGTTAATTTAGTTTCTTTTGTGGTTCACCCTGCCAGTAATTGTGTCTTTTTGCTTGAGAACGGTTTCCATCTATCTCAATCAATAAACGTATTTCTTACGTGTACTTTTGTTTAGTCCTTACACAATTATGCACCCTTTTAGGCTATACTGTCTGAAAATGTGGTTTGTGTGTAGGCAGGGAGTCAGAAAGCATCTAAGTCATGATAATAGCATCTATCCAGAAAAATAAAAAGAGGCGAATGAGAGGAATTTCCTGTCCATCGCACATTCTCCCTTACTTCAATATCATGGGGAAAACTGTGTGCAGTTCGCTGACAGGGTGGTCCTAACTGAATACGATTCTATCACTAGGCCATCCAGGTCGCTGGGAAGATTCTTTTCAAGATGCACAGACCCTCATCCTACAAATTGGCTTGCTTCGTTATCAGTTCTTGCTCCTTCTTTGGCAGGCATTGCAATAGCCAAAGGACCATACAAGTGAGCACTTTACTGGAGATCTTTTCTCAATTTCAATGGTCATTCCACTTACACACGTTTGCCTTTGCCTTTTTAAGCAAGAGGACGGAAGGTAAAATGGGATGGAAAATAAAATTTACTATGGATGTCCCGCACTATAGTTGGTCAGGCCCCCATTGGGTTTAAGTGGGTGGGAAACCACTTGTAGCAATCTTAAGAAGAGGAGTTCTAAATGCATAGAATTATTTTGTAGAGGAAAATGCATTTATTCCCCCCGGTTTTGTTTAACCTCTTCCGTGCTCATGACGGCCCCCAGGCCATCATGAGTCACGTGGGCATGTGTGCACGACGGCTAGGGGCCGTCCGAGCCACACCCAAGATTGGAATGTCCCAGCATAGCGGCGGAATATGCACCGTAGCAAAGCGGTTAAACCCTTCATCGTTCACTTGCTCAGTCTGGTTTCTCAACCATTAGCCTACCCGCAACCACGCTCCCAGATTTTAAATTTGCAATCTGATTATCAAGGCAACCGCTGTGGGTATGTATGTTGCACTCCTGACATAATAGTAGGTGTGTCTGTATGCGAATACTTCATTGGACGTGACCTCCATGCTGGATTAAGTTTTGCATCGAGTTGAGCACACCTTTTACCCCATGATATACCATATATCCCACAGCCAAGGACTATATGGTTTGCAAAAGGAGCTCCACCCAAGAAAAAGGATTTAGCTACAGGCGAGGGTCTATAAAGAGAGAGAGGACCTATAATGACAGACAGTATAGCCAAAGGGGCCATAATACTATTGCAACACTACATACAATGAGGGTAGTGTGCTCTACATCAAAGAGAGTGAAACAGAAAAGCAAACATTGCAATTTTAGAGCAGAACAACTACACCAGCCATTTTTAGTCCCCTGCTGCACCTTTGTTTTAATGGACCCTTCAGCATTCCAGAGTTCTAATAAGTTCTAATAATTAGTATTGGTGGTCCTCCATAATTTACAAATAAAATAGAAACTACTATACAGAATGAAATAAATCAATGCTGTCCCCCACTAACTAAAGGGCTATTGCTGTGATTCATGCACCATATTGCCCTAGTATGTAAAAACACAATTGCCATAATGTCTGGCTATGTAACGTACTGTTGCCATCTTGCCAGAATATCCTAACTATGTAGAGCTCACTTTCCATTATCCATTACAACATTCACATTTTCCATCCATATTAGAAGTGGAATTGCCATCATAGCTGTATACAGCCAATATGTAAATCACCATTGCCTTCATGACAGCATGCCTCTGAGTTTGTAAAACATCATTGCCGTCATGCTGTTATTCTCCAGTATCTAAAAGGAAATTATACACATATTTAAAGTCATATTACCATAATGTTGGTATGGCCCAACACCACCATCACCCACGTCAGTATCCACTTTGTCCCCATAGGTAAAGCAATATGATCATAATGCAGATATGCCCCTGGATAAAAAGCATGTATGCCGTTTCCCAATATTCTTTTGTATGTAAACCTGTGTTGTTGTAATCCATGCTAGCGTCACTTGTCCCCCAGTATTTAAAGCATCATTTCCATCCTGCCACCATGTTACCAGTAAAGCCCCTTCTCAGTATGAAAAAAACCTGTACTGTTGCCATTGTGACCCCAGTATAAAAAGCCCCATTTGCATAGTGACACTATGCCTACAGAGTCTTTGCCAGCATCTTGTTTCTCCTCAGTATGTGAAACTCTATTGCCAGCATCTTGGTAATCTCCGAGCATAAACTACTACCATAATGTTAATAAACTCAGTTTTAGTCGCGGGTCTCCAACCTTATTTGTAATAAAATCTACTTAATTTCAATGAAAACCTCTTGAGCTAATGTTACTATTAGTCTTGTAATAGCGACAATGGGACATTAGTGACCACCATGTACAGATTATCCGCAGCGATCACCTAAATGAATCAGGCAGAGTTGCCAGCAGTAATGTAAAAATAAAAGGCTTTATCGATGTTGTATTCTCTACATGGATAGCACATGACTGACATAGCTATAATGTCCCAGGCACCCAGGTAATAATATTAGTAATAATCATTTCCAACTCTGCATGAATTATCACTCCTATATCCGGTTCAACCATTTTTCTTCAAACATCGGTTTATGAGAAAAAAGAAAATGCATACATTTTAGTTTCGAATGCACACTTTTCAAGTTTGTGATACATATACTAATTCAAACAAGCAAAAACTTCTAATTTGGTAATTGGGCTGCACATAGGAGAGCTACGTACAGGTAGCTGGAAAGCTACCAATAGCTCACGAGCTACGCTTTGGAGAAGTTAAATCACACAGCCAGCTTCCTTGCCAGCATCCACAGTGTCCAAGATTTTAAAGCACAACTGTTCATCATGCCTCTGTTTTTAAAGCACCAGCATGTATGTATTTCCATAGTGACAACCTAGCCAAAGGCAGCAGAGGACTGTATACGCATAAAGTCAGTATGCGATAGCAGAGGATGCTGGGTTGTGGATGGTTACTGCATTGTGATGTAGTGTTCTTTGAAGATGTGGGACTTCATTGTTTGGGGCACTCCTGAGGGATACAGGGATGTTGTTCCAGATCCTTGGTGCAGAGAAGGAAAAGGCCTGCTGCCTTGCTTTTTTCTTTTTTTTTACCCTTTTTAGGCCCTGATTATGAGCTGGACGGTATTTTCCAACCCGTGCCTAAACACCTGCTTACACACGGGTCAAAATTACGAGTTCTTAGGTATTTAACACATCCGATAATTATCATATGCGTTGAGTACCTCAACCTTCTTTAAAGTTCAACAGGCCATAACTGCTGAAATTTAATGGGAGAAAAGCATACAGTATCTACCGTATAATGCGGATTGTGGTGTGTTAAACACCAATATCTGCATGTTATTCCCCAAAAACGTATAATCTGTGTTATTTATTGCATACAATAAATAACTATTCCTGTGGTATCGTTATTTATCAGGAGCGATAAATAACACCTAAACTTGTAATCAGGGCCTTAGTCGGCAGTCTGATGGTGTCTGGGCTATGGGAACCACCAGAGATGGTGAGCTTGTTTGCACGAAAAGCAGGGGGCTGGTCGTGATGGCTTTGTAAATGATACAGCATAGTTTGAAAATGGTGCAGGCTGGCAAGTGGAGCCAATCGAGTTCTACCAGCACCATAGCCTTTGTGTGAGTTTTTCTTCAGTTATATAAAGCACCTTTGTCTTCTTGCCCAAACACCAGAGTATGCAGTGAGCACTTGACATCAAGGCTGTATGGCTCAGTATGAGATATACTCAAATCAATACAAAAACCATTTGTTTAGACCAATTTCAGACTATACAAAGCCCTATGTAAACATTCTAATCAAAGCATAATCATGTATGTATCGTAATACTTTTTATTAAAAGAAGTTCAAATTTAAAATAAATGCATATTTGTCAGCAATCCATTAAAATCAATTACACATATTATTTACATTGACAATATTATGTTCAATTTGTATACATTTCATAGTGAATCAGTACATCTTTCACACTACACATCATTTCAAAAATTTGTACACATAAATAGGTCCGTATGTCGACGCGTTTCGGTGCTTCGTTTTTATAGAACACCTTCCTCAGGACAGTATGGTTTAAAAACATCAAATCTTCTTTTTCTTATTTATTATAATCTTACGGGTACCAGGTGAGTATCCCTGGGGTCACAATAGATGATGAACCTCAACTTCAACTCTCTATTTCATCAGAGAATTTAATGCATGGTGTGCCGTGCTTTGCTTTTCACTACACTTGTCTTGCAATACTCAGGCTTTATTAAGGCTCGCCTTTGATGGCAGGGGGTATTTTTTCCTCCTCTGTGATAAACACTGAGCATGGCCTGTGGAGCTCCCGATGGTCATCTGTGATGTGTCTCTGCAATGCCCACGTTCTTTTAATGCAGCTGTGTGTGCGCCTCCAGACGGACATAGCTTGCAGGTACACATTACATGTACCAAATAGACACCTCAGATTTGTGATATCCTGAAGCTTCTGGGTAGGGATTTAGACCCAGCTGTTGAAAGTCATAGTCGAGAGTAGGGGGCGCTAGGTGGCGCACTAGTGTATGGACGCCTTTCTGTGAGGCTCCCACATCCTGGCGATATTAATCCTTAAAATATCCTAATTTCGGCAACCTACCGGGCTGAAGCTTGTCCCATCTGTGCGGGGACCCCCCTGGTGGCTCCGGTTAAAATTTGGGTCCGAGGACTGGCCGACTTCAGCTGGGAGAGGCGATCTCGTCCCCACCGATCCTGACTGGCGGAGGTGCCTGCGCGGCCGAGCGGCTAGCCTGCCAGCGCGAGCCTGGGGACGCAGTGGAGGAGGCTAGGCCCCTTTTGGCACGAAATCACTGGCGGTTGCGGCGGCGGAGCAAGACGGACACCGTCCCACCGGCTGGATCCTTACACCTGCAAAGTGAGTGACTCGCTGTCCGGCACTGCTGAGCCCTTCCTCGCTAGCGCTTCGCTACCCTGAGGCCCCTGCTGCATTGAACAGCTCGCAAACCGCAGCCGATGCCCGGCCGCTACACAGGCAACATGGCGGCCTCCCCCTGCGCGAAGATAGCGCTGTGACCGGTGTAACTGTGCATTTGCCTACCGGATTCGCCTTTTGAGGTGCGGGGAGCGACGGAGATCCGCTGGGCTGCACACTGGGACTGACCGCTGGTGGGGGCTGGCGTCGACTGGAGGGATCGCCAGCACACCATATACCACGTGACGCTCAAGTCCCTAACAAGTACTCATCTTGCCTGCAGAGCGGCATCCCCCCCTATTCTAGCTGTTGGCATCAATCTCCGCTGACTGGAGCGGGGACGCCCAATAGTGTGGACAACGCTAGTCTGCATCGGGCGCGGGTGCGCTTGGAGGGGCCTCATCACCGCTACTCTGTTGGGCTACTATTACAGCATTGGCCTGGACGTATACACCTCGGCTGTGCTGTCCGTGGCCGGGGTGTTGTGCTGACACCTGGATGCAGATCGGCCGCTAGAATATGTGCGCACGCCCTTTTATGGCCTATCTGCTTCCGGTCCCTTTGCATTCATAAGTGTACACGATTCTGTACAGCCCCGCTCGACCCCAGCTTCAAGGGAACAACTACGGGAGGGTGCACGGTGAGCCTGATAGACCATACGACCTCTGGGGTGCTGTTGGGCCTAGATTGGTGGACTTGCCTTTGGCCCCAGAACAAGCCATATACACAGGCACTCGTGCTGACTGCACGCGCGCAACTTCTCACAGTCCCTATCCCGGCCAGCGTGTGCTTTCCACGGAATACGGCTATTGGACTTGCTCTTGCCCCCTGCACGTCCGGAAAGATCCACGCGACAAAGCCCATTGCTTACAGGGTAACGCCGTTCTGAATAGCAGCGGAGATGGGGAGACCAGACGCACGCCAACCGAAAATCACCTTTGACGCTACCAAAAAACCAACTCGCACCAGCCCGGAACAGCAGAAACAACCCGAGGCCAGTGGCTCTGGTGATGGCCAGCCGACCACCTCCACGGATGTCCAGGAAATCCTCCGAGAAATGCGCCAAGGATTTGCGACCATAGCGGACAAGGTAGACAGGATGTCTTCACGTATGGATGCTGTTGTCCATAAATTGGATGTGCATGAGGAGAGGCTCAAAGAGGCGGAACAACGGGTCTCGGACGTCGAGGATACCTCCACACAACACACAACGCGGCTTACTCGGATGGATGATCTCCTACGTACTATAGCAGCCAAGAACGAGGATTTAGAAGCGAGAAGTCGGCGCAACAATATACGCTTGGTGGGAATTCCGGAATCCACCAATGTGGGAAAAATGGAAGACTATGTGGAAAAACTCCTGATAGCGGCAGTAGGTCCGGAGGCCTTCTCACCTCATTTCATAGTGGAGAGAGCGCATAGATCCCTTGGTCCTGTACCCAAACCGGGCATGAAACCGAGACCTATCATCGCCCGCTTGCTGAATTATAGGGATAGGGATGCTGCCTTGCGGGCAGCCCGTACCTCCAAAACACTCTCCTTTGAAGGCAACAATTTCACGATCTATCCCGACTTCACGCCTATGGTGCAGGAGGAACGCCGTAAGTTCTTGGATGTCAAGGCGAAGCTTCACAATCTTCAGGTGGATTATGCTTTACTCTACCCGGCTCGACTACGGATTACTTTTCAGGGGCGTCAGAGGTTCTTCACGAAACCACAACAAGTGGAGGACTTCATCAAACACTACAAACGTACGGCGCATCAGCAGGGAGACGGAGAGGATGAGCCTGACCGGAGACGCGACCGTGTGGAGGAGGATGAACAATAACCTAACAACCTCCTATTTTGAGACTGTCTTGTATTGAACGGACTCCTGTGCGTGAGTACTGGCCGCTGGGCCATATATAGCAATGCCATTGCCTGCTGCCTTATTTTGTATTTTCCTCCTTCAGTGATGTTGGGACTGGTTGTAGGTCCGGGGGAAGCTGAATTGATATACCGCTCGCCGGGTACCCCCCTCCTCTCTCCCACTGGCTGGTTGGATCCGGTCTGGGGGAGCTAGTGGAGCAATGGGGGAACTGTGATGCCACCTGGAATGCTACCTAGAGGGTATGACCCACTCAGTTTTTGTTGGTATGGGGAATGTTCTCACCCGTTGTTGTTGAAAAGGGAGGGGTGGGTTGGGAGGGGAGACGAACCTGGCATGTTGGGGATGCTTCAGTGGGAGGTTGGGAGGGCGAGGGGGAATGTTAGAGGGTCGTATGTGTTGAATGGGTGTTGGTTACACAAACTCACAGCTGAAATGATCTGCAGATTGATTGGTACAGGCAGAAGCGTTTACACTTTGTGGATAATTGGTCTTTTGCAGGGAACCTTCGTTAAACTGTGCACAGCATACGTTTATGGGATCAGGGGAAGTTAACAAATGTACTTTTTTGTCATGGAATGTGCGGGGGCTGAAAGACACACGTAAATGCAGACAATTGGTGGCATATTGGGATAGACATGATGTACAGGTTGTTATGCTACAGGAAACTCACAACCCCCCCTCTGTCATATCCGCTTTCAGTAGGAGATGGGCGGGCGTAAGGGTTTTCTCGAACTATTCCTCGTATGCTAGAGGTACTGCAACCCTTATTCATCGCGCCCTTCCGTTCACGCTCCAGGGTCAACGTATAGATAAGGAGGGGAGGTATGTGGTGTTGGGGGGGAGATTGGGGGGGAGACCCTTACTATTGCCAACTGTTATGCTCCTAATGTTGATGACCCTCATTTTTTCACCGCGCTCTGGGGTATAGTGATGGATGTGGGTTCCAATCATCTAATATGGGGTGGTGACTTTAATGTGGCTTTGCTTCCGAGGCTAGACAGGGCAGATGGATGTTCAACGTATCACCCTGGGGCGAGGGGGGTCCTTCGAGGGATCTTAGACGAGGAGGGGCTGGTTGATGCATGGAGACACTTACATCCGGAAATGCTTGATGGCACACACTTCACCTCATACACTGGTACCTGGGCTAGAATAGATTATATTCTTGTGTCAAGGGATTTAGCACCACATGTCCTGACTGCGCAACACCTACCTAGAACACACTCAGACCACTGCCCTGTACTACTGACTATTGATATGCCCGGATTTAATAAGCCACGTCCACCTTGGCGGTTATACCCTAACATTCTAGTAGACACGGTATTCCGGGAGGAGCTCAGGGAGGACATTGCAGACTTCTTTCCTCGCAATAAGGATACGGTGGATAGTGTAGAAACGGTCTGGGAGGCCTCAAAAGTTACGGTTAGGGGGTGGTGCATCGCCAAAAGCTCTGGGGTACTGAGAGACATACAGCGTACACTCCGGAGGTTGGAGGATAGCTTGCGGACACTGGAGAGAGATATGGTGAGGGGGGGTCCAGGTGCAGCGCAGACCGAATTTAGGGCCAAATTATCGGAATATGAAGCGGAGGCGCACAGAGAAGTGCAGTTTAAGGGTAAATACTGGCAGGCCCGCGCCTACAATGAGGGGGGTAGACCTGGTAGAGCACTGGCCACGGCAGTTCGAGTGGCGCGTGGTTCGAACACCATCTTGGAATTACACACAGCTGACGGGGAGGTATGTAGGGATTCAGCTGGCATACTGAACACACTTCAAGCACACTATGAGCGACTTTATACGTCTCGGACGTCTGGGGCCCTTGGCCTGGATGATTTTTTGGGAGATATCGCACTCTGTTGGCTGAGCGATACCCATCGACAGTTCCTGGGAGCCCCACTGGAGGTAGGCGAAGTGAGAGACGCCATAATGTCCTTGGGCACTGGGAAGGCACCTGGTCACGATGGACTTCCCGCGGAATTTTACAAATGTTATGTTGACATCATGGCGCCTGTCTTGCGTGAGGTGTTCGAGGACGCCTTGGAAGTGGGTGTCCTGCCGAGATCCATGAGAGAGGTTGTAATCACATCATTGCTTAAGCCGTGTAAAGACGCCACGCAGTGTGACTCGTATCGCCCTTTATCACTGTTAAATTGTGATGCCAAAATTTTAGCCAAAGTGCTCGCTACGAGGCTCTCGCTACTCATGACCACACTCATATTGCCTGATCAATCGGGATTTGTCCCTACGAGATCTACCTCACACAACCTCCGCACAGTTTTCTCCCTGATCCAAACGGTTAGCCCGGAGATACCGCTCGCTGCTGTCTTTTTAGACGCATCGAAAGCCTTCGATTCCGTAGAATGGGGGTTCTTATTTACGGTGTTGCGGAGGATGGGCTTTCCCCCAATCTTTGTGGATTGGGTGCGACTACTATACACGGCTCCGAGGGCGAGAGTACTGGCGAATGGTCTCCTAACTGACACTTTTGCAATAACGAGGGGTACCCGACAGGGATGCCCCCTCTCCCCTCTGCTCTTCGCCATAGCGATTGAGCCATTGGCCTGTCGCATTCGGCAACTGCATAAAGCCAGCGCCTTTAACTGCTTCCAACGACAACTCTCTATTTCGTTATACGCTGACGATGTCACGTTATATGTCAAAGAGCCCCAAGTTACCCTGAATACTTTGCTGCGGGAATTTGTCGCCTTCGGAGGCCTGTCTGGCGTGTCTATCAACTGGAGTAAGTCCCAGTTTTTTCCACTGACACCTGCGGTTTCGGAATTTCCACTCGATTACCCTCTTGAATGGTGTTCCTCAGAGTTGCGCTACTTGGGGATACAACTCTCGAGGGACAAGGGAGACACATTGCGGATGAACTATGGCGTGGCTATAACTAAACTGGCAGACTCGGTGACCCGATGGATCAAACTACCCTTATCCTTGGCGTCTAGAGTTTCCCTCATTAAGATGGTGGTTTTGCCGCGTTTTCTATATATGTTCCTCAATATACCATACCACCCTGGTGCTTTTTTCTTCAAAACACTGCGCTCCGAACTTATAAGGCTGGTGTGGGGGGGCAAACAAGCGCGACTTCGGTGGGCTGTTATGACACAACCTTATCATATGGGAGGGTTTGATATCCCTGATTTTGAACTTTATTATTTGAGTGCACAGGCACACTTCCTGTACTATTGGGTGAAACCTGCTGCCTTCATGCCACAAATTGCGGCGGAAGACTGGATTGCCCACCCTCTGCTACTCTCTGGGATGATTCACGCCCCCTGCTCTGTACTGGAAATGCAGGCAAATACGGTCACTTGTACAATGGACGCATGGCATAGGATAGGGAAACGTTTACAGGCCCCGTTGCTTTATACAGCACGTTTGCCTTTGACTTATCACCCACATATGGCGCTTTATCAGGAACTGGGTTTTCGGAACATGTGTCGTCGGTTGAGAATCCAGACATTGGGCGATCTATTCCAAGATGGAATCTTTCGATCTCGGGAACACTTCTTTGGGGACACAGTGCCTACGCCCCTGGAGTTGTTTTATTTCCTGCGGTTGCGAGAGGGCCTGAAGACCGTCCTGCCGCAATACCCTCGAGAACCCCCTAGTGTAGCCCCGCTTACAGTTGTGCTGAGTAGCGCGGATGGTGCACATCTAGTCTCCAATATATATAAAACCCTTCGGACGGAACTGCCGGTCGTGGAGAGCACGGCTAGAACACACTGGTCCCATGACCTTGGTAGAGACGTCACAGATGACCAATGGGAATACTGCTGTAACCTATCTGGGGAGGTGATGTCTAGCTGTCGCTTTAAAACTATACACTATAAGTTCCTCCATCGGCTGTATTACACGCCCGCTAGGAAAGTCAGATTCGGCTTGGCTGACTCAGATAACTGTGAGAGATGTGGACAAGGAGGGGCGGACTTCCTCCACTTGGCATGGACATGCCTGCAGGTGCAGGAATATTGGTCGCGAGTGTGCGAGGGCCTCTCCCTTATGCTAGGCACTACATTAGAATTGGATCCTCTATTGTTTCTACTGGGCTATACGGCGCACATAGCGAGGAATGTCAGAAAATACACTAATGTTGCACTGTTGCTGGCGAGACGACATCTGGCCTGCAGATGGGGGCGGGGCCGGGCCCCTAAATTCAAAGACTGGTTGCGAGATATGTTATACTGCCAGGAACAGTATGGAATTTTCTCTGAGTTGCTGCCTCCGACATCTAGGCCGGCTGACATTTGGGGTCCACTGCAGACGTACCTTCTCCTAACTGCAGCACAAGAGACAGAGGGTGCTGAGGTGGTTGATGAGATCCCGTTAATGGCTTAGGAATGGATCATGGGGCTGTAAATAGGGAATGGGGCAGGGAATGATGAGGAGCCTATTAACCCTACCATTGGCATACATTCGGATGTGTGGGTATCCGCTCAATCACCGCTGCAGTGACTCTGGTGGATTCTGTGGGGTGGACGGACTTGCGCTATTGTGACTGCTTGATGTTGTGTAAATGTATCACTGATTTACTCTGACTCTTACCTACGCTGCCTTGGATCAGAACTGTGTAGCCACCCCTATTGGCAGGTGTGACCTTGTATCGTAGCAGTCCTGTGCTATATGTTTATAATAACTGTTATAACGGCTCTAATTACAAATCCACCGCCCCAGATGGTGTCCCCCCGTATATTGTTCTCTAACTAGTTCCGAACTTGCGATAACCCTGTCACAGGCTGACTCCTGAGTTACTGCTGTATTGTTGACAGAGCCCAAAATGCTCTCATTTTACTCTTTGTTACCATAGGTACCCCCTCTGAAGTGTATGTGTATCGCTGCCGGCCTGATATGGTTGTAGGCACACTGCTGTGTATGTAACTTCACTTAACAATAAAAGTTTATAACCCAAAAAAAAAAAATCATAGTCGAGAGTATTAGTATTGTATTATATTCTATTGTATTGTAGCATCTGTGTGACTACACAAATGCTACAATACAATTAAACCCTGAAGAAGGGTAATGATGTCACAAGTGCATGTTTCTGTTCTTTAATTTTTATCTTGTGTATTTCCAAAAATGTACTATTTCCCTTGTGATGGGTAGCAGATGAAAAGGCCAGATGTACAAACTATGGGTATCGAAAATTTCGACCAGTGCGGTATTTTGCGAACCGACCTTTGTATTAATAGGTCAGGTCACAAAATATTGAATTGTAGGGGGTCACACTTCGACCTGCCTCATGAATAATAATGACGTAGGTCACAAATTGCGACCCACTAGGATAAGTAGCCATCACAAGGATTGTGGCCTTCTGGAGTCAGCAGACCAAAACGCATGTGAATAAAGCATTTTTTTTAATGCATTTCATTTTCCTTAAAGGAAAGGGGGAATGCTTTTTTAAAAAAAACGATTAAAAGGTTCCGTAACATTTTATTATGAGGAGGCAGTGGCTCTTAAAAACATTTTTGTCAATATCCAGAAAGGCGAAGGGGTCCATGGGGTTTGAAAATGGGGTTACTGTTACCTTTGTGTTGTCAGAAAAATATTAATGTTTGCAACCGGACTTTGCACGCAAAAAATTAATAGATTCCACTCCGAATCGGTATTTGTAAAGAATGCTTGAAACAGGCCCCTCTTAAATACCGAATCTATATTTAGTCGCAAATCCAAATTGCGATTCGGTAACATGTTACTATATCGGAATTTGGGTTTGTTACATACCAAACGGCCTTCCTGGTGTCGCAAAACAGTCAGATTTTGCAAATCAGACCTTTTGCAAACCCAAAATGCCTTCGTGCATCTGGCTGTAAATTCTTCATGAAACCAGAAATGACCTCCATCATATCTGGAAACAGTGCAAACCTTTACATGCTCCCGTGATAAGATATATAATTTGCCAAGAAGGCGACTACTGCAGATAGAAAAAAAGGTAGTTCAACTTCTAAACAGTTCAGTAAATTTTAATGTTGCCATAAGTTAATGTATACTTCCTCTTAAGGCTGAGAATGGTTCCATATTTAGCATGTGCTGGGATGGTAACACCTTTTGAGCATCCGGACCAGGATTGGATTTGAACTAGTGACCTAGTTTTAAAACCACATTGAAGCCCTGTGACCCTGTACTTTGCCATATAACTTTGCCACACATTATTTAAGAAAGCGTCATGCACCGGACATGCTAACATGATAAAATACAGTTATCTCTATAATGAGTTAACCTCCCGATTTCATTGTCTGTACGATTTGCTACTCAAAATAAATCCAATTTCATTTTTCTTGGGCAACAACACAATTCAAGTGGGAACAAAGCAGAAATGTTACTGTTTGAAGACGAAATAGGAAGTTGATTCATATGTGCAAACAGTTAAAAAACGTATTCTGCAGAATAGTATGTGAAGGAACATATTTTGTGGCTTTTCTGCTAGACGGGGACTGCTTTGTTAATAACAGGCAGACATCTGTCAAACACAGCATGCCAAGACAAAGGGCCTGCCATTGTAATCTGCATACACAAATGAATATGCTGCACCGTGAAAATAGTAATTCTGGTGAGAAAAGATATAGTTTGGTGCTTAAATGCATCAGTTAGATCCCAGCTCCCTAAGGTGCTTTTCTTATCAAATGACTTATCTGCTACCCTTGGGTTAAAAGGATGATGTATACATTATCTTTCAAGCTCTTCCACCTACCTCTGGGACCATTAGTTTTAACGATTGAGGTATAGCCGCAGATTATAGTCATTCCCATATGTCGTTAAGCTCATATTGTATGCTGATGCTATTTTTCATTCTGATTGCATTTTTTGTTGTGCTCAGCACACATTTTTCTCCGATTCTACTTTTAATAACCAGGTTGACCTGCCTTTGTTATTTTTGATAGTGGCGCATTGCTTGTATGTGTTTAAATTGGGGCGTGGCAGCCTCCCTCCCTTTTGTCTATTCTCTTGCTAATCATGAATCTGAGGTGCATAATTATCAATTTTCTATTGTTGGTAACCTTACTGGGTTATAAGGACAACACTTCTGTCATTTGTGTGATGCAAAGTGATGCCCCTGCAGCATATTTTAAGAGGGGCCTGTGAGTGTACCATATCTCACAGATATTTATTGGACTTGGGTCTCATAGGGCCCCTGATAGGTTGGGGTTCCCCTAAAGGGGTCTGCGTTACGCCCCTGACTCATGACTACATTTTCTACTGCTCACACCAGAACTATAAATCCATCCAGCGTCAAACTCATGTTGTAATGCCTTGTGGGCATATCTTTTGTGACTTTTTTTGAGTAAGACCTATCAATGAGCCTTGTACAAGTAATAGTTGTTGATATGGTATTTGTTCAGGACATAGATGTTGGCTGAATAAGCCCATAATGTGTGAGTTCTGTTTACAAGTAATCTAGCTCAAGCAACTGTAAGTGGACAATGTGTGTTGTTTGCGACAGGAACAAGGCCCAGATCAAGACACCTCTCTGTTGCCTAAGTGCATGCAGCAGTTTATTGTAAAGCACCATAATTAGAGACTTGCTGCCACTCAATACAAAGAGTGGGAAACATGGGTTGAGAAATCAGTGTTACCGGTACAGATTTAGCAAACTATGGGTGACTAAAGATCTTTTCTTTCGCTAGCTCCTACAATGAGAACAGTGATGCACCTGTTTAGGGTAAATGGTAGATTTTTAATCAGAGTATGACATTGGTAAAGGAATACCCACAAGCACTGAAAGTGGAAGGAGACTGACTGGCTTCAGTTGGTAAGTGTGGCATTAGGGACCTGGCTTCGTGCTGAGTGGTAACATAACTCAAAGGAGAATTCACTGACATCATTTTCTCCATGACATGGAACCGAAAAGATAGGACTTCTGGAAGTTAAACAGAGATTATTTTGAGATCCCCGGGACCATTAGATTTTGTCACAAAGTGATCGTAGAAGGAAGGACTTGCGTGTTTTGAGACTTTTGTTGAAAAGAATTGCGGTTAATTTATAGGGACGGACTCGTGAAGCTCCTTGACCCCCAAACCTGAGTGAGCAGAAAACAAGAGAAATGGGACCAACGATAGTGGTACAGGCAGGTTTGAAACCACAGTGTCTCTGCCTTGAAACTACTCGTGAGCTTTTTGATGACAGTCATAATCAAGAGAAAAGGGTGTGAAGGAGAGCGGTGTTTGGACAGAATATCGGAAATAAATATAGTGATACAAAAATATTTTGTTCAGAATATGGGACATCAAAAATATCGTCGGCAGGTATATTGAATGTAAAAATATTTTTCTTTGTTTTTTTAATACCAATATTAGAAATATTGTGCGTAATAGCATATGTAAGTGTTCGTGTTAATTAGCATGTAATTTATTGTAGTGTTTGTATGTTTTTATTTATTTTTTCAGTAAGATATTTTATTTATGAAAATGTTGAAGTTTTTACTTTAAGTTGTAATAATGTATATCATTTACAGTTGTTTTTTTTATGCTCATGATATTTGATATTTAGGGGATAAGGGTAGGGAGATTTTGAAATAATGTATATTTCGAATTTAAAATGTAAGGTAAATATTTTAAAGATATGCAAATTAATAATTAAACATTCATTTATTCATTTTATAATATAATTTTTTATACATTTTAATTTGATAATTAAGATATATGTTAATGGTATGATATATATATATATATATATATTTTTTTTTTCCCCAAAAAATTTAGCAAGTAGAGGTTCACAAAAAGGATTGTTATCACCACCAGGTCTTTTATTCTCAGTCACCATTTCTTTTTTGACATAGTCTTCTAATGATGTGGCTTCCCACCATTTGGATGTTTAGGATTTTGTTTAGCTTTTCGTATCTTTTACATTTTTCTTGTAGCGAGCTATCTTTAGTGCTGATTTTTTTAGTTCTACTTTGATGTTTGTTAGGGGCTCTTGAAAAGAAACTTAGAGCAGTGTTTTCACTCACCCTTTCATTTCAGACAAACACAATTTTTTGATTCTCATAGACATTGTTTATCCCAAACACATCACAATTTAAGAAAATGAGAATGGATGAAGAAACAGAAAGAAGAAGTGCTGCTCTAAGTCTCTTTTCAAGAGCCCCTAACAAAAATCAAAGTAGAACCAAAGAAATCAGCACTAAAGATACCTCACTACAAGAAAGAAAAAATAATTACTAAGATATGAAAAGCTAAAAAATTCCGAAATATCCAAAAGGTGGGAAGCCACATCATTAGAAGACTATGTCGAAAAAGAAAAGGTGACTGAGAATAAAACACCTGGTGGTGATAATAATCCTTTTTGTGATCGTCTACTTGCTAAATTTGGAAATTGTGAAACCGGCGCGCTCCTCCAACAAATGACGATCAGCCTGCCATGGGCGGGGGAGACAGAAAGAGCAACTTGGATTGGGAAACTAATGGAGTCTCCCTTGGCCGGTGGTGAACAGCACAGAACCGCAGTTGTGGAGGGTTGAAGCGGTATTGAAAACAGTCTAAAGCAACTGAAGGGAGTAGAGGAATCGGGAGCGGAGCCATCGGAATATGACGAGGGTGCAATCTGGAGGTGAGTGCTCTGACTGGACTGCGGGACGAGCGGGGATGGCGGGAAGGAGACGGGTCGGAGGACATGTACCTTTCCCTCCGCCACGTCTCAAACTGCGTGAAACGAGTGTCTCCCCGGGGTAATCTGCTGCACCCTTGCAACACGAGGATCATGTTTACAAGAAAATACAAGTACATTGGACTTACGAAAAGAATTGTCATAGCACTTACTATGAACACTTGTATTAGTGCAATACTACCTTTTCAGAACTCCACTTCCAATCATCCCATGCTGATTAGAAAACAGTAGCCTAACTGATACTGTTACAGAACCAATAATATGCACACCAACGGATGCAACACCTTTACGAAACAGCACTGAACGTATAATCAGCTAATCACCGCTTCTTGAATACCAATTAACCCTCCGAAATTACATGTGAAATTGATGTTAGACCATGCCACAAACTATTTTTCGGCATGCACAGTGCTTTAACTGCAGCAGGATTTTTCTGTATTACACAGAAAATACTGAGGTTTGTTTTCACTCACCCTTTCATTACAGGCAAACACAATTTTTTGATTCTCATAGACATTGTTTATCCCAAACACATCACAATTTAAGAAAATAAGAATGGATGAAGAAACAGAGAGAAGTGCTGCTCTAAGTCTTTTTTCAAGAGCCCCTAACAAAAATCAAAGTAGAACCAAAGAAATCAGCACTAAAGATACCTCGCTACAAGAAAAAAATATATATATAAAAAAATACGAAAAGCTAAAACAAATCTGAAACATTCAAATGGTTGGAAGCCACAGCATTAGAAGACTGTCAAAAAAGAAATGGTGACTGAGAATAAAAGACCTGGTGGTGATAACAATCCTTTTTGTGATTGTCTACTTGCTAAATTTGTAAATTGTGAAGCCTGCGCGCTCCTCCGACAAATGACGATCAGCCTGCCATGGGCGGGGGAGACAGAAGGAGCAACTTGGATTGGGATATATATATATATATTTGACACCGTACATAGCATCGTCATTTTGAAATTTATATATTGAGACTTGGCTCGAGGAGTCTCTGCATGCGACGCAACTCTCGGTCAGGAGTGGTAGCGGATGCTCGAGTAACAAGTTGTTATATATATAATATATATATATATATATATATATATATATATATATATATATATATATATATCTTCAAAAGAATCGTGTTGCTCAACAAAACACGAAAGCAAAGGACACACCAGAAGTCTGTGTAGCAATCGGAGGTTTAATTCATCGATGGTCTTACAGGCAAAACAACTCGACGCGTTTCAGTGCTAGCGCACCTTAGTCATGAGTAGTGAATCTACCAGTGCAAGCATTTTTTAAATACCACGTGACACTTGTGAAAAAAGTGAAAACAGACTCATGTGCTCAGCCGAGCGCATGTCCCTTTGTGTGCAAAAAATAATAAATATGTGCAGAACCGCTCATTTTAAATAAACAAATAATCTGCTGAATACAATTGTCTGCTTGCATGAATAAATACATATGAGCAACATGTTATAAAGCACCCGCCGGTAAATGACCTTCTTAGAGTATACAGTGAAATGTTCCACTAGCCTTACTATTTACAAACTCAAGCCCAAGTGGGCAAAGTCTAATTTACTGCTGTCTGCAGAAAAATAATAAATAACGGTACTTATTGTTCATCTAGCCCAAGTGGGCTATGTTGTGTGCTAACTCAAAAGTTCCTTCATAAACAGCAAATGTCATATTGATTCAGATTCCTTTCTTCATGTCTAGCAGTTCTCATCTAAAATGAAAAATGAAACGAAATACAAAGTGTCACTTCAGTCCTAAAATCATATAAAAAACATGACACATAGATCAACAAACATTCAACATAAAATATGTACTACAGTTATCTAAGCTCTGCGGCATCTACGCGACTCTGGATCTGACATTGGAACAGCCTATACTAACTAACCTAGATGGACGGCTAGCTCTTCATCAAAATTGTGGCCAGAGGGGGTCAGAGTCCTGTATTGTATAATCATTCTAGACTCAAGTCTGCGGAGTTCTTTCAGTCTGTTGCCTCCACGTACGTCCGCTTTAACATAGTCTAAAACTGCAAAACTTAACAAGTTTGTGTTTTGTTCGTGATGACTGCGAAAGTGGCGTGCTACGGGATATGCTTTGTCACAGTTCTTTATTGCACGGAGGTGCTCAAGAATCCGAATTTTAGCTTTGTGGATAGTGCTGCCTATATAGGCAAGACCGCACGGACAGAACAGTGCATATACTGCATAATCTGTATTGCACGATGTGTGCTTTCTGATAACAAATGGTTGACTTTCTGCTGATAAGATGCACTGTTTTTTGTTCTTACTATTCTTGCAAGCTTTACAGCTTCTGCAAGTGTAAAAGCCTTGGATCCCAGTAGTTCCTTTCTTTTCTGATTCGACTGCTCTGCAGAGCACGTCTCTCAGTGATTTGGCTCTTTTGTATGTAATCTGGGGATTCTGTCCTACACAGTCTATCAGATCTTTATCAGTTCTAAGAACTGGCCAGAATTTTTTCAGACAATTACGTACTGCATGTGTTTGTTTGTTGTACGTGGTTACGAACCTAAGTGTTTGATCTTTCTCTTCTTCGCTCTCTCCTACTACCTTGAGTGTTTTGTCTATAAGCAGGGATTCTCTTGAGCGTAGAGCTACTTTCGCAAAAGCCTTACTGACTGTTTTCTTAGTGTAACCTCGTTGAATGAAGCGTTCTGTCATGATCTTGGATTCTGTTCCAAACTTCTCTTTCGTGCTGCAGTTGCGCTTGGCTCTGAGGAACTCACCCAGAGGAATACTCTCGATGAGTGCTACCGAGTGACAGCTGTCAGCGTGCAACAGACTATTACCTGCTGTGCTCTTCCTAAAAAGGGAACTCTCAATCTTACCATTTTCGACAAATACATTGAGATCAAGAAATTCGATCGTGTTTCTGGACCAGTGAGAAGTGAGCTGGAGATTAAAGTTATTGTTATTTAATTCAATTACAAAATCTTTCGCCTCCTCCTCTGTCCCTCTCCATATACAGAAAATGTCGTCTATATATCTAATGTAAATAGGAACTTTGTCTTTAAATGTTGCTAATTTGCTTACTACTTCCTCTTCCCATAGGCCCATATAGAGACCTGCAAATGATGGCGCAAAGCAGGTCCCCATTGATGTACCCAGGGTTTGATGGAAGATCTTGTTGTCGAAGAGGAAGTAGTTTTGTTTAAGACATATAGATATCATCTCCAACAACATATCTGTGTGGGCTAAGTATGAGGCTGACCTGCTGCTCAAAAAATGCCTACATGCGTCTACACCTTTGTCGTGAGGTATGCATGTGTATAGACTTGTCACATCCATTGTCAACAAAGAGTATTCGTCTTTCCATACAACACCATCAAGTCTACGCAAAAAGTCACCAGTGTCTTTCACATATGAGGGTATTTTTTGTACCAAGCCTTGAAGAAAATAGTCCACGTATCTGGACATATTTTCCAAAAAACTTCCTCGGGACGACACAATCGGTCTCCCTGGTGGTTTCAGTGGCTCTTTGTGGATTTTGGGCAACAAGTATAGGGCTGGAAGCTTAGGGAATTTACAGTCTAAAAATTTGTATTCATTATCTTCAATAAGTCCCTGCTGCTTCCATTCGAGTATCTGTGTACTAGTTTGTCTCATAGCATGTTCATACTCCATTCTATTGCTTCTCGAGTATTTGTCTCTCTCACCAAGTTGTCTAAGACCCTCATTAACGTAATCGACTTTGGACATGATAACAATGTTCCCGCCCTTATCGGACTTCTTGATCACAATCGAGTTATCATTTTTCAAATCATCAAGGGCTGATCTTTGCACTCTGCTCATGTTGTTCCATTGGGTGGGATCTCTGCGTTTGGATATTCTCCATAGTTCCTCACTTACTCCTTTCTCAAATACTTCAATAGCTTCGTTTTTGATTTGGGGCAGGAAGACTGATTTAGGTCTGAAGTCACTTTTGGCACTGAGATCAAATGGAATGTTCTCTAATTCTAAACTGGTTGTTGGATCTTCATTGGAGCTAGTTAAATCTGCCAATACATTCATCGTGTGTAACACTGCAACATCACCTATACGTACATCTGTAACTATGTTAGTGACAGTTGGGTTATTAGAGTGGACTTTAGTTGCGTGCCATTTCTTTAAACGCAACTTACGTGTGAAATAGAACAAATCTATACGACTTTGCGTGTAGTCAAAGGTATTGGTGGGGCAAAAAGAAAGACCTTTAGATAACAAATCAATCTCAATCTTACTTAGAGTTCTTGATGACAAGTTGATCACCGTTTTTTCATCCATTATTTTTTCTTGGCTTGGCCCCTTGTTCGGCTTCCCACAGGGCTGCATTGATTTCCGGATGGCTTGTTGTTTCCTCTTTTTCCTTTCCTCTGGTGTGTCCTTTGCTTTCGTGTTTTGTTGAGCAACACGATTCTTTTGAAGATTTAAAGAGGCTGCCTGCCTCGCAAAAAGGACCGCCTTCACCAAGCGGCTGGGAAAGGTGCCGCGGGTGCATTGCACTCGCTTATGGGATATATATATATATATATATATATATATATATAATATTCTAAATTAAATACTAACACATATACATTTAAAATAAATAGAATCTTAAAAAATTATATTTAAAAATAAATTAATTAAAAATAGCATTTGTCGTTAATTGTTTTAATGAAAAATACTTTTTAAATGCAAGTTATTTTTTTATACATTTACAATAAAGATGAAATGTATGTAAATGTTTTAAGAAATATTAAGTTTTTTTGTAGCTAATGGAATGTTAAAAAAATGTCATTTGTTAATTGTAATTAAAATAGTTACTTTATAATTTAAAATATAAATATGAATATACATTTTTGTAGCTAAATTAGTGTGTTTTTAGACATTTACTAAAAAATCTTACTACACAAATGTTCGAATATGTAGTATTGATTGTCTTTGTAATATTTTTATTTTGTAATATGTTATGTAAAATGTTTTCTTTTGAAGTGGTTATTATAAATTTCAACCGTTTAGTGTCCAACACCTTCTCCAAATAGAAAACGCCAAATATAGGATTTATTTGGTGCATTTTCTTTCCGCTTTCCCACAACAAGGGGCATGGTTTGAGAATCTCCCTCCCTGCCCCAGTGAAATTTGTCAAGGCAAAACACATTGCCTTTTCTACTTTTATGCGCACTTTATAAATTAGTGAGACCGCTTTCTACTCCCTCTTCGTCACTAATGCAGCTTCATTTCTTTTCAGCAAGGTTTTGGATTTTTACAGCACCTGGACTCAGCAGAGATCTGCCATGCTGTGATCAGCTTTATCAGAGGGGCACTTAACATCAGGAAAAGATATTGTTAGCCTGGGTCGGTTTTATTCTTGATTTTGGGCTCTTCTATTGTGAGTGATATGTGTAACCAATATTTTACATATTGTGATTTTAAATGTTTTTACTCGTATGCGTTATGTAATTTGTCCTTTTATAACTTAAGTCAAATACATTTTTTTGACTGACTGACCTTCACCCAATAAGGTTTGATTGGAGTCCGAACAGTAAATGTCACCCCTTTAGTGTCCAACACATTCCCCAAATTGGTTTAGATTGGGTGGCAACATTACATTTCACCCTTTTACTGTCCAACACCTTCCTCAATATGGTTTAGATCGGAGAGGGAATAGTATATAACACCCCTTTAATGTCCATCATCCTCCACTATATGGTTAAATTGGAGTAAGAATAGTAAATGTATCCCCTTTCGTATCCAACACCTTCCCCAATATGGCTTAGATTGGAGTGAGAATAATAAATGTTATCTCTTTAGGGTCTAACACTTTCCACAATATGGTTTAGGTTGGAGTGGGAATAGTAAATGCCCCCCCCCCTTTAGTGTCCAACACCTTTCCCAATATGGCTGGATTGGAATGGGAATGGTAAATGTCATCCCTTTAATGTCCAACATCTTCCCCCATATGATTAGATTGGAGTGGGAATAGTAAATGTACCCCCTTTAGTGCCCAACACCTTCCCTAAAATAGTTTAGATTGGAGTGGGAGTAATAAATGATACCCCTTTAGTATCCAACACCTTTCCCCAATATGGTTAGGTTGGAATTGGAAAGTAAATGTACCCCCTTTTGGCCATAATTACGATGTTGGGCAGACTTGAGTCCAACAGACAACGTTTCAGTGTGGGAATTGACCAACTGTAGATAGGGAGCCTGTGTTGCAGGTGGTTTCCGCCTGCAGCAGAAGCTCCCATAGAGAAATGGGAGTTTGTGTACATCTCTGCATCGTATAGCAGGCACCTCATGGTGACTGCCACATCTTGTAGGGATTTACAGGGGGGGCAACATAGGTGCCCCCCATTTCCCCAACCAGAGGCCGCTGAGGGATGGGGGCCCTGCTATGGTCCCCCTAAGTCACTTTCCAAAAGGTTTTCCATGTCGGAAAGCCCAACATAGAAATCCTGTTGGAAACAGACATCACAATCCCTACGGCAGAAACACCTTCCTCAAGGGATTATGTGGCTGTTTCTGACTGGCCCGCCATCGAAGCCAGCCGGTATAAACTCCGACCGCCTACTTTGTAATTAGGTGGTCTCACTTTAAACTATGGATCTTGGTCGGGAAGCCTCCGACCACAGGTCGGAGCCTTTCAGACCGACATCGCCTCCGACCACAGGTCGGTGCCTTTCAGACCGACATCCAAATGAGCCCCTTATTTTCCAACACTTTCTCTGAATTGGTTTAGATTGGAGTCGGACTAGTAAATGCCACCCCTTTAGTGTCCAACAACTTCCACAATATGGTTTAGATGGGAGTGGGAATAGTAAATGTTTCTTCTTTAGTATTGCAACGCCTTCCCCAATATGGTTCGATTGGAATGGGATTAGTAAATGGCTCCCCTTTAGTATCCAACACTTTCCCCGATATCATTTATATTGGAGTGGGACTAGCAAATGCCACCCCTTTAGTGTCCAACAACTTCCCCAATATGGTTTAGATTGGAGTGGGAATGGTAAATCAGACCCCTTTCATGTCCATCACATTCCCCAATATGGTTTAGATTGGAGTTATAGTAGTAAATGTCATCCCTTTAGTATCCAACGCCATCCCCAAATGGGTTTAGATTGGAGTAGGAATAGTAAATTTTCCCCCTTTAGTGTCCAACACCTTTTCCCCCAGTATGGTTAGATTTGAGTGGGTATATTAAATGTCACCCCTTTAGTGTCCAACACCTTCCTCTAATATGTTTACAATGCAGTAGGAATAGTAACGGTCACCCATTTAGTGTGCAGCACCTTCCCCAATATGGTTTGGATTGGTGTAGGAATAATACATGATACCCCTTTAGTATTCATCACCTTTCCCCAATATGCTTAGATTGGAGTGGTAATAGTAAATGTCACCCATTTAGTTTCCAACACTCTCTCTGAATTGGTTTCGATTGGAGCGGGAATAGTGAATGTCACCTTGTAGTGACCAACACCTTCCCCAACATGGTTTAGATTGGAGTGAGAATAGTGAATGTGACCCCTGTAGTGACCAACACCTTCCCCAATATGGTTTAGATTGGAGTGTGAATCATGATACCCCTTTGTTGTCCAAGACATTCCCCAATATAGTTTTGATTGGAGTGGGAATAGTAAATGTCACCCCTTTAGTGTCCAACACCTTCCCCAATATGCATTAGATTGGAGTGGGGATAGTAAATGTCCCCCTTTAGTGTCCAACACCTTTCCCTGTATATTTAGATTAGAATGGGAATAGTAAATGTCACCCCTTTAGTGTCCAACATCTTCCTCAAAACACTTTCCTCAAACTGGTTTAGATTGGAGAAGGATTAGTAAATGTCACCCCTTTAGCCAATATGGTTAGATTGGTGCGGTAATAGTTTTTTTTTGCTTACAATTTTGTATTAGTCTATAGTTTCACAATTTGTATTATATATATTACAAGTTAAAAAAAAAATATATATACAAAATTAGGCCCTCATTACGATGTTGGTCGAAAAGCATTCCAACTGACTTCTCGTCGTAAACGTTTCTGACGGACTTGGGTGCGGGGAGTCCGACCGAACGATTACAATGCTACTGAACACCGTTCGGTCGGACTTTCATCGACTTCAATGGGAGCCTGTGTTCCAACCGATAACACAGGCACTCATTGAAGAAAGGGGTGGTTGCAAAAAAACATGCACCCTGTGGCGGGCACCCCATGGTGCCTGCCACACTGTCCATGGTTGTAAAGAGGGGTCCCATGGGTACCCCCATGGGCCTCAACCGGAGGTCTCGGGGTGAAGGGGGGCCTGCTATGGGCCCCAAAGTCTGTTTCCAAAAGCCATTCCGTGTTGTACAAACTGAGTTGGAAAGGATGTCCGAAACCGACCTCGTAATACTCTGAGTCTCCGAATGCCGGTCGGAACAGAGTTGACAGACCGAACGGTTACCTTCCATCGTATTCGGTCAGTCGAAAATGTTTCCAAGTCAGTCGGAAACAGGTTAGGAAAATCCGAATGCCGTTGGGAGCCTTTCCGACACCTTAATGAGGCCCTAAGTAAATTAAACATGTTTTCAGTTTTTTTTAATAATAAAAATATCAGGCAATCATATTTGTATACATTTGTATGTTATACACTTTCAAATTTTATTTTTCATTGATAACAATTGTTTCACGTTTATCAACTTTTTTACATGTTTTAAACATTATTTTCACGTTTTATTAGTCTGTATTAAATTATTGTACATATAATATATACTAGCTATTTCAAACTTTATAATTGTTCATAATTTTTCATATCATTGATATGTTGTGTTTTTTTAGATTTCTGTACTTTGTTCGCTATATATATTTTCAACATTATTTTCACGTTTTATTAGTGTATATTAAAAAAAATTATAAACTTTATCCTTTTATTTAATTTATACTTTACAATTTGTTCATAATTCTTTGCAATGTTGTTTGATATATTTTATAGGTTTAGTAATTTGTAGCAATTTTTTAATGTTTTTAACATTTTTCATATTAATTTCTATGGGGAGATAGTCTTTTTTTTCATTTAGCTGTCATTTTTTTTTCACTGCTACGTACTATTTTGTAATCTATTGGTATTATGTTTAGTCTATTTTCCAGGAACCAGGTGAAGGTAATGTGTTGCTGTAGGTCAGAACAGATAATTTCTTTTTTAATGATTTTTTAAGGGTTTTGAGGGTAGGGGGAATGTAGGAGGGAGATTTTAAAATTACTTATAGTGTTTGTGGGGTTTTGGTATATTTAGAGGTATTGCTGTTAGTATTTTACAGTGGTTTGTTGTTTTGCATTTTTTACACTGTTAATGATTTATTACTATGGTATGTTAAATTGTGTAGTGTTATATTTTCATGATGAATTGGTATGTACATATACTTTTGCAAATGTAATATGGGTATGTGGGTTTTGTCAATTTCTTTTGCAGGTGTTTGTTAATGACCGCATTGCATAGATATTTGAAGTTTTTGTTTTTTTCCCAGTTTTTTTAAAAAGAAAATTAGTTTGGTGTTTTTTACTTTATTTTCATTGTTTTCAGGTTTCCTAGAGCGGGTCTTTTTTAACCCTTTAGTGTGGCGGTTTTAAAAAACGGGCGGGGCTGCGTCGGCATTTGAACGTGCGCAGCACCAGCCAGGTAGTGCTCCGAACGTTCAACGGCCGACGGCAGCACTTAACGGGTTAAACCAGTTTTCATTTTTTTTATATAACCTTATAACCTAGATACCTTGAATTACTAAGAGGGATATATATTCATCACATTTTTACATTTTTGGGAGGATTTTTTAATTTATCTATGTAATTTTTGTGGAGTAATAATGTTTGTTATGTGGAGTCAGATAAGGATCTGCAGCTACAGAACAGTAAGATTTAATTCTTTCATTTATTTGATGTGAGAAATTTGATATTACATCGTATATATTAAATGTAGGTGATTGATATGTGAAATTGTTTGGATTATGCCTTATTTTAAGTGATGGATTGACTTTTGTTTTATCTATTTAAGTTGGTGATAGTTACATTAAAAATAATAATGTATCTATAATTTTATTATATGAGTCTTTATTAATATTGATATTTTAAACAGTTTGGTGTGATAAATATTATATCTTTGTTTTTAATAGATTTGGTATGTTGGTTTACAGTTTGTTGTACTTTTTTAAGACTTTGCTAGGTTAAGATTTATTTTATAGTATGCTTTTGGCTATCACTTTTAAGTAATGCAGTCCTTTGTTATTTATGAAGAGATTAACTTTAAGCATGTTGTACATTCTTATGGTTTGTTTGCCAAGTGTAGGGCCAAATTGAGTAACAGATTGCACCATTCTTAGTTATTGGTAGCTTTGCTCTTTTTGTTGTGCTTCTATACATTTGTGTAGTGTAGGTTGAGTTCTCCCTCGTGTGGATTAGAAGGCATTGTGCCATCCTTCCACTGCGTTGTTTGTTTTGGTTTCCTGCGCAAAGGTGTTGTCATAGACATTCCACCATGGTATCTGGAATTTGGATTAGCGTCTGTGTCGAGAAGGATGCAGTCTACCAACCCAAGTGTCTTCAAAATAGTCCATCAGAAGACTAAGTTTATCTTCATTTCGTTGGTAGAAAGACTTTCTATTAGAGGTTTGCAGTGGTTGGCTACATCTGTGACAGGAACCTAGGCTAGTGCTATAATTTTATTTATTTCAAAGACAAATTGGTTGTTTGAATAATATTCTACACTTACGGAGATTTTTGGAGATGTTTCCATATACTTTGATTGAAATGTAGTAATAGCAATTAATAGCTTTGTGAGGATATTTTTTTTGGATTGGTTGAATCATGGCTTTTTCAAAGCCTGTGATTATTTTTGGGGGAAGTAGCTACTAGTTGCATGTTTTATATTGTTGAACAGCTCGTAGTGAGTGCTGCTTTATTTATTTGGCATATATAAAATGGATATTTGCGTTTTGATATTCACAATGTATGGTGTATATCTGAGTAAATGGTCTGAGATTCATTTTAAAGGCCCCATCCTTCATCCAGGTTGGCACTGGTTAGGTTTCATTAGGTTGTTTGCTGTAGAGAACATTAGAATTTGTTTCTCATTATTTCGGATTTCATGTTTAACCACTTCTATCCGTCGGATGCGTGGGAGCCGTCCGACACATAAGTGCTCATGTGCGTAGGACAGCTCACGCGCGTCTGACACCATGGCACAGGGAATCCCTCTGGTGCGGGCAGCAGAGGGATTCCCTTTAACCCCCAACAGCCTCTGGAGCTGGGGAAGAGCTTCCGCAGCTCCCGAGGCCCCCCTGGTTTCCCTGAAATGACGATCGTCCGCACGTCGCGCTGATGTCATTTCAGTGAAACCGAAACTGAAATGAGCCAAGAGGCTCATTTCAGTTTCGCTTTCTATGTACTCAGGGGGCTATCTCAGCACCACGAGCACGTAGAAAGAAGGGAGAGGTGTCATTGGAAAGGGGGGAGTCTCCCCTTTTCAATGGTACCCCTCCCCAGTGGATCGCTATATATTCCCTAGCAGGTTCTTTGGATCCTCTCCAAATTATAAAGAGGTCATCAATGTACCTATTCCAGCCGACAATCCCCTCAGCCAGGCTACCTGCTTCTCCCACCAGCCCATGAAAAGGTTTGAGTAGCTAGGTGTGAGGCAGGTACCCATGGTCATTCCATGCTTTTGTCTGTAGTGTTTGGCCCTGGAAAATGAAGATGTTATTCATCAGACAAAAAATCACGAAATCAATCAGCATCTTGTTGTGTTCTACATATTTCAGTAAACGACCCTTCAGGAAAAACTTAATCCCTTTTAGCCCATCTTTGTGTGAGATGCTGGAATATAAGCTTATCAAGCACAATCCTCAAGAAATTTGGTTCCCATACAATGTTCTCTAAATAAATATCCTTTGTGTCCCTAGTGTTAGGAAGTAAGGTTAGTAACAAATTCAAAGAGAAAATGATCAACATACATGGACATATGTTCTGTAAGACCAGATTGAGAGGAAATGATTGGGTGTCCAGGTCGGTTCACACTGTTTTTATGTATCTTGGGTAGGTGGTAAAATGTTGGTGTTTGAGGGTGAGGGCATCTCAGAAAATGGTATTCATCTGTGTCAAACATACCCCTGTTATACCATTCAAGAATAAGATAATGGCATTCCTTAATACTGTTAGTGTACTCTTCCTTGGGTATGGGTAGATAACAAGTTGTGCCTGTCAATTGCCTCAATGCCTTTCTACAGTAGTATTCTTTAGTCAGGCCATATAGCGGAGACCCACGCGGTACCTACGGGTGCCCTGCTATGGGACCCCAAAGTCCCTTTTTGACAAGCTTTCCATGGCAGTGGGGCCACCATGAAAAGGCTGTTCCAAATGGACATCGTAATCCCTACGGTGGTGACTGCGCAGGTACCGCCGTAAGGATTACACATGCAGGGACTACCCTTGTAGGAATTACCCTTGTAGGGATTACGGTCGACCAATGCCCCAACTGGCTCCATAAGCCTGGCGGAGGTGTAGATCTTTCCCTCAGACCGCTGCGGTCCGACCGACCGTATCATAATGCAGCGGTCAAGCTGCTATCCTGGATGTCAGGTTAACCGCCACCGATGGCTGTCGGTGGTGGTCCGCCCGAACATCATAATACTGCCCTCTGTATTTATACTACCTCTTCTCTAGTCTGCTGTCAGTGACTAGGGTGGTATTCCCTTCCAAAACTGGCACACCCACTGAAGGCAAGGAGGTGGTGTTTCCTGTGACTTATTCCTTGGAAACAATCAAACAAGTTTACTTAAAACCTCATGTGACCGCAGCAAGGATAAGACATAAGATGTAGGAACAATGTAATTGCAGCACTGGTTGGATGCATAACCAGTTGTTTTTCTTCAAGCTTAATGGAGAGTAGTAGCACATGCCCCACTGCAGGCTACAGAGGACCATGTTGTCGCGACAGTACGCGTCCCGGGAGGGCTCTGGGGCGCGTACCAGGGCAAACAATTAAACAAAAAAAATATTTACACAATTTAAAATTCGTTATAAAAATTATTACTTTTCATACCTATAGAGATTTGCTATTAAAAAACCTCTGAAATTCAATGAAAAAACCATAGGTTTCACCCCAGTTATAGTTAGGAATTAGCATTTAAAAAACCTATTAAATTCACTGAAAAAATCATAGGTTTTACACCAGTTATAGTTAGCTGGAAATTTTACTCGCATAAAACCATTGAAATTCCCACGTTATAGTTAGTTGGACTCACTATAACTTGCGCGTGCAATGCACTGCTGATGACGTCACATATTACATCACTCATGACATGGTCAGTGACATCACTCATGACATCACTGATGACACCATCATTGTGACAGAGTGACAGACCTCCTTTCACTGTAATGTAACCCTTGAAACACATATTCAAAAATAGAAACTAAAATTTTCAAACAAAATAGAGATACCCATACCAGTTACAACAACCAATTCAATAATTCCACCATCTATATATACATCCACTCATTCACCAACAGTTCTATATAGTCACTCATACATATACTCACTCATCATATGTAGTGATACACCTATACATCCTGTTACACACTGACAGGCATCCAAAAGTTACTCACACACATACTCACACATGCAAATAAACTATTGAACATCTATTCATTTGCATATATAGCTATACACACACTGCCACTTTACTTCTAAGGAAACTTACACATACTTACCCTCTTAAACAATCACTTATAGAAACACATACTAATTTAAACCGGAACTCTTAGAATCCCTCACTATCACATATACTCACTTATATACATCAATCTTCACATATACTAGATTAAAACATATGTAGTTACTGATAAAGACACTAGTGAGACAGTCATTCACTCACTAACACACACATATACACACTCATCCACCCATACAGTCCTGCACATATGCTGTCTTCAAAACACATACAAAGAGAGAGTCAGTCATTCATGCATCTATGTGCTAAGTAATACCCCCACCAAACCATACAAACACTCATACTAATACTAAGAAAAACATCTAATAACCCATATACATACACATGTAGCTACTCACCAACCCATGCAGCCACTTATACACAAAGTGAAACAATAACACATATATTTAAATATTTAAACATTACTCACTATTATTTATTTTTCAGAAAGACACACATTCACTGGATGGTGTCATCAGTGATGTCATGAGTGATGTCACTGACCATGTCATGAGTGATGTAATATGTGACGTCATCAGCAGTGCATTGCACGCGCAAGTTATAGTGAGTCCAACTATCTATAACGTGGGAATATATATATATATATGAAAAACCATAGGTTTCACACCAGTTATAGTTAGGAATTAGCATTTAAAAAACCTATGGAATTCACTGAAAAAACCATAGGTTTCACACCAGTTATAGTTAGGAATTAGCATTTAAAAAACTTATTAAATTCACTGAAAAAACTATAGGTTTCACACCAGTTATAGTCAGCTGGAAATTTTACTCGCATAAAACCATTGAAATTCCCACGTTATATACGTTATGTCACGACATGGTCAGTGACATCACTCATGACATCACTGATGACACCATCCAGTGAATGTGTCTTTTTAAAAAATAAATATGTGTCATATATATGTATATGTAAAAGGTGATGGAAGAATAAATGTTTAAATAAGTGTTTACATGGATGTTTTAAAAAATAAATGATTGGTTAACTGGTTTATTAAGTGTATCTTAGTGAATACATATATTAGAGAGTAATGTTTAAATATTCAAATATATGTATTAGTGTTTCACTTTGTGTATAAGTGCCTGCATGGGTTGGTGAGTTGCTACATGTGTATGTATATGGGTTATTAGATGTTTTTCTTAGTATCAGTATGAGTGTTTGTATGGTTTGGTGGGGGTATTACTTAGCACATAGATGCATGAATGACTGACTCTCTGTTTGTATGTGTTTTGAAGACAACATATGTGCAGGACTGTATGGGTGGATGAGTGTGTATATGTGTGGGTTAGTGAGTGAATGACTGTCTCACTAGTGTGTTTATCAGTAACTACATATGTTTTAATCTAGTATATGTGAAGATTGATGTATATACGTGAGTATATGTGAGAGTGAGGAATTGTAAGAGTTCCTGTTTAAATTAGTATGTGTTTCTATAAGTGATTGTTTAAGAGAGTAAGTATGTGTAAGTTTCCTTAGAAGTAAAGTGGTAGTGTGTGTATAGCTGTACATGCAAATAAATGGATGTTCAATAGTTTATTTGCATGTGTGAGAGTATCTTTAGGATGACTGTCGGTGTGTAAGAGGATGTTTAGGTGTATCACTTCATATGAAGAGTGAGTATATGTATGAGTGACTATATAGTATAGAACTGTTGGTGAATGAGTGCATGAGTATATAGATGGTGGAATAATTGAATTGGTTGTTGTAACTGGTATGGCTAACTCCATTTTTTTGAAAATGTTAGTTTTTATTTTTGAATATGTGTTTCAAGGGTTACATTTCAGTGAAAGGAGGTCTGTCATTCTGTCACAAGGATGGTGTCATCAGTGATGTCATGAGTGATGTCACTGACCATGTCATGAGTGATGTAATATGTGACGTCATCAGCAGTGCATTGCACGTGCAAGTTATAGTGAGTCCAACTAACTATAACGTGGGAATTTCAATGGTTTTATGCGAGTAAAATTTCCAGCTGACTATAACTGGTGTGAAACCTATAGTTTGTTCAGTGAATTTAATAGGTTTTTTAAATGCTAATTCCTAACTATAACTGGTGTGAAACCTATGGTTTTTTCAGTGAATATATATATATATATATATATATATATATATATATATAAATATTCTTGAGCATGTGTTAGCTTCTTCCTCTTCTGAGTTCAAGCTGAGACCGGATAACCACTGGAGACACCTTTGCTAATTTGAGATTGGTCAGGCCATCACTTCCTTGTTTGCTGCCATGGCAAATCGAACCACAAGGGATAAGCTGGCTCCTCGCCAGTTGCCTCACATTGTGCACTCTTCTCAGTCACACAGAATCTGAGCAATCTTAATGTGGAGGCGAAAGAAAGCTTGTCAGCTGTGTTGCAGCTGATGCCCCTTCTCTCTCTCTCGACAAAATGTCATCTACCAGTGCCTGTGTTCTCTTAACAAGCTTAACTTAGGTATCACATTGGTTGATATTGGCAAGTTACCCTTTGTTTATGTCATGAGGCCACACAAGCGTCCATTCTACTGTCTTATGAATTCCATCCAATCGGACCATTCATTCATGTTCTGCACTATATGTGCATACCTTCTCAGTGCTTTCCTCTTGTTTTTTTCTTCTTTATCTCCCCTTGCCTTTTATCATTTTCTCTCCTCGTCGTCTCCTCTGTTTCTCACACTTATTTCCTCACTCCATCATTCTTCTGCCTCTGCATGGTTCCCCTACCGAACCTCTCCCTTCCGTTTACCCTCTTCTCTTTTCACTCTTTCCTTTGCTTTCTCTCTCTCTTACTGTTTCCTGTTCTTTCTTCTCCCTCTCTCACACACACACACACACACACACACGCACACACGCACGTACACACACACGCACACACACATGCACACATACATTGTGTGTTTTTTCCAACACCTCAAAACTGGGCTGTAACAGACAAAAGGGGAGTGCTTCATCAGGTGAATGTAATAATGTGAGATGGCTTTTCACACTCTGGTCATGCTGTGCCTTACCCAGAAGTGTTTTTGTATGGATGAATATGGTCCTTTTCCAGGTATAAAGAGGGGGAAGAGGTGTGGCGCCGCAGCCAGGGTGACTGACGATGGACGCCCTGGCTCCAGCGGCAGGGGTCTGCCCAGCACCATGTGACTCTTGGCAATAGCTCGCTTAATCTTCCCAACAGTCCCCAGCACCGAGATACCCCTTCGGGATGATTTGTGCGCTATACAAGTACTGGATTTATATATTTTTTATATCAATCAAATCAAGCTTTATTCGGTTTCATTTAAAACCGTGAAAGCACAGCAACCAATGCAACAGACCATAATTATAAAATACAGTTAAAAATACATAATACAATCAAGCTTCCCGGATTTGCCTCAATCTCATTGTAGTTTTTAAAAACACAGGCAACATTAAAAATAAAGAATTCATCTGACAGCAATTGTAAAAACATGAGAGAGGATCGGATTTGAATACATTTCACTGCCTTATAATAGCTTTTCTGGGCTCATCATGTAATCTACAAAACATTGTAAAATGCATTCTTTCTTGTGGAGACACCTGGTCATAGCCACAAAGGCCCATTTTTACGGTCATCCTTTACCATATCACACAGGTTGGTTAATACGTCTACCCTCCCAATACTTTGAAACAACACCTTAATGTATTAAAGCCAGTGAATATTGAGTACAAAATCAAGGAAAATATAATCCTTTAAAATATCTTTATTGAACTAAGTTTCCACTCTTGTCCAGACACCAATCTAGCAAAGAAGAGAGCGCAGGGCTAGCAGATCAGTAAGATAATTAACACCCAATTCCTCATGAACACAAATTGAGGGAGTGCTTTGGGGAACACATAGAAGATGCCTTAAGAATTTATTTTCTATCATTTGGAGCTATTTAAGATCAACAAACCCCCAAATATCAGAGGAATGCGAGATCTTGGAGATATATTTGGCCTGGTAAACTGCACTAATGCATTTATCGGTCAACTCCCCAATGACAAGGCAAAACCAAACACAGCTGCATTAGCCCTTATAAGCTCATCTCTTTTCCCTTGTAACAGTGGTTTCCAGTTGAAATTTAGGTCAAACTGAATTTCAAGTTATGGGAAAGCTTTCACTTTTGATCAGATATGCGTCCTCAGGGTTAAAGTTTTAGACCTGGTTGAGCGGGGTCCCACCACCATAACAAAAGATTTATTAAAACTAACTGATAAGTCCAGCTGATCCATAAAGGCCACAAAGTGTTCAGTAGAGTTTCTAAACCTTTTGCTGTCCTAGCCATTAAAACTGCATCATCTGCATAAAGCAATACTGGAAGAGACGGTGAACCTATCTGAGGACAAGCTACACAGCCAGCTACTAAGACCTGTTCAAGCCTGTTTATGTATAAAGCAAATACAAAAGGGGCTAAAATATACACTTTTCTAACCCCTTTTCTGGTTTTAAAACGCCAGTTACTGGCAAAATCAATGGTGTATCAACCTGCCAGGCCTGAATCCATATTGTAAATCAGATAGTATATTGTTTTCATCTGCCCAAGAGGTTACTCTATCTAACAGTACACACCCAAGGACCTTTGCAACTGAGTCAATTAGAGATATTGGCCTGAAACATTGTGGGTTATCCTTATCTACTTTTTTGAAAAACTGTACAATGATGGAGAGGGCCCAGGACAGAGGCGGTCCCTCTCTGACCGCAGCATTCAGTGTCTGAGTTAAATCTGGACCCCATATCACAGTATTGCTTATGTACAAGTGAAGTAGGATCCCACTGGGGCCCGGGGCCTTGTTCTTAGACAGACCTAGAATGCCCTTCTTGACTTTATCTAAAGTAAGTGCCAGGTTCAACATGTCCTCTATAGGTTGCCCAGCCTCAATGTCAAGTGGAGAGGACACACAGTTATATATCTCCTCAAAATGAGCAACCCAGCTATCAGCAGTGATATGATGACATAGTGCTGCTGCATCGTCTTGTGAAGAACCGGGTTATTTAATACCCAGCGGCGCCAGGGGCATGCCCAAAGCCTTCGGGTTCCACCTGTCTTAGAAGAATACAGAGACACAGGACTCTTCTTGGTGGCGTCAAAGATCAAATTTATTGGCTGCAGCCAGTAACAGAAGTCCTAGAAGTCATCACGGTATGAGTTCTCAGAAGACTGCTCAATTTTACAAAGCAAGTCATCCCTTTTTATGCCAAAAATCACATTCCAGACAAATACCTAACATTTACAAACTGTCCAATCACATGTATCCACACCCAAAGTATCGCATGACGGTAAAACCCACTTTTCAGTTACCCGGCCCATGATCAATCATTGGTCAAACCCAACATTCTTCTTAAGACAGGTCGAACGAACCCATAATAAAAAAGGGCACATCCCCATCGTAAACAGACCATAAAGAAAGGAGCAGAAACAGGTGCGAGTAGAATAAGGCATATTTTGTGCAATAAAGGTTTACGATGTCCTGTGCTCTGATCCTTAATCTTGATCAGCTAAAGGGCAGGAACTGGTTTAACAAGGTCAGCTTCAGGCAACAGGGTCAGTTCACTCAGGTCAAACAGGAGTCAGCACGAACTAGAGATACATGTACTTAAAGGACTTGTTTAGCCACAGTCATCGGCCTATGTGAGGGCAACCACAAAATGGCTGCCATACACAAAATGGAACCCAAGGGTTCAGAACGAAATCCCTAAATACGTAGTGAATCCATCAGTCTAACGTGATGAAAACACTCATACTTGTCGTACTAACTAGTTACGGTTCGCTAATATCAAATTCGTAACGAAACCATGACCTTTATGAAACGGGTTCAGAATTCACGGAACCTCAGACCCTCCTTTTGCCATTACATAGGCAATAACCTACACTCACTTCAATCTGAGTCCAGGTTTATATTCATCAGATCATCAAGATGTTGCTGGAGCATAATCCTATTACTTAGTACCTCTCTTGGGACAGGTCTCCTTGCACACATATTGCACAGAGGCCACAGATAGCAGGAGCGCACTGCACACAAAGACAGAACAGGAAAATAATTGCTAAAGCCATCCCAATGATCATCAGAATCTTCCATCCCCAGGTCGATAACAGTTCCCAAAACCATCCAATCAACGACCAATCTCCTTTGTCCAAATGTATAGACTCGGAGATCTTATGTAACCTGGAAATGGCCTCGTAAACTGTTGGAGCATTATCTGGGATAAAAACGCAGCAACTCGATTGGATCACTTTACATACTCCACCTCGATCTGCGAGTATAACGTCTAAAACCATACGATTTTGTAACGTCATAAGGCGATCCGCTTGAAGCTCAGCTGTCAGATTACTAAGGGCACCAGCAGTTTCGTTTATGGTGGATTCAACCACTCTCGTCAACTGTCGTAAACCTCTACTGTTAGCCATAGGTCCCCAAAACGGTAAGAAACCCTTAAAGAAGTCTCCCACTTCTTGTCCAGCAGTATCTTCCTGATCGAAGACACCTCTAACAACTCTCGTCTTGTGGTAATCTGAAGCAACAGTATACGTAGGAGGCAACAAGTATCCAACATAACACGTTCCCGAAAAATCAGGGGGCAACCATGTATATGCTCTGTTGTAACAAACAAAATATGTGCCCTTAGCTGGCAAAAACGTCGAGGAAGATTGAGACGTAAAAACGTACGTCTGAGTACAAACACTCTTACCCAGCTGAGCTTTCGGATTTTTGCCAATACCTTGCAGACAAAATTGACCTTGGTGGGGTACGACCCAAATTGGAGGTGACCTCTTTCGTTTCTGCCTTTCACTCAGACTAACACTGTAACCAGTCGTGTTCCATCCAACATAAGCCACTAACTCTTCCTTAGGAATAGTCCTATACGTGTCGATATTTCTGCTCATATTCATAACTCCCTTCACCAAAGCTTGATTACTTAAGTTATCTCTCATGGAATGTAGAGGATAAACTTCCAGGGCGTAAATGAACATAGTCTGAAAAGCCCATATCGACCCATTCTGACTAAACGGTAAAATCAGATAAGGAACAACTCTACCTGTAGTATGTGGCATAAGACCACACACCCAGCAATTAGTAATGTTCACTACCAACTGATGCTGGTGTAGTAGCTGTATGAATGTGTTATGTACAAATTCTGACTTCTAATCTGCTCGTGTTCAGGTAGGACATGAAAAGAATGCACAGAAGTAGCAGTAGAAAAAGACATAGGCTGGGAGGTGGGTGCAGAAGTCAATTGGGAAGAGAAAACAATCCCACCCGCCAATGCTAACGTCATGCTTAAAAACATCAGGACACATGTTATCAGAAAACATTTGCTGTACATTAATTTACACAGTTTCATTTTAGTGTTCTTTCTCTCAGCAGCTCTCTCAATCTCAAAAAACTCCATCCTCTAACCGATGCCGTTCACGGCGGTTGGTTTCTTCTGCTAAGGAATGCTTCTGTCAGCCCAGGGAACTCCCTTAGACCAACCAGAACCGTTGACCTTGCGTCTTCGGCTTGCACTCTCTAGTCTTTGCACCGTGCTCCTACATCTGAGCTCGGATGGCAGCTCGAAAAAGAAAAATAGGCCAAAACAGTTTCTTGGATGAGAGAGTGCAGTTCTCCAAAAGCAAAAGGAGGAAAAAATTAAACTTTAATTGTCAATTGTTTCTCGGTCGTAAATTATAAAGGCCTTTACCAGGACTGTGTGATATGTAAATAAAAGTTCAGGCTCAGTGGTGTCCAATCTCAATTGTGGAGGTACAGCTGCTTGTAGAATGTCCTCGTCCTCTCGTTCAGAATTTGTCCCTACTAGATGTGCATCGCTAAACGGCATGAACTTCGGTACTCGTTCTGTCTCTGAATCACCAACACCATCACGGATCCACTGGTCGTACGGCAGAGGTAAAGGCACCCTCTTACAATGTACGCCGTGAATCCAATTTTTCTTCCCGAAGACTTTCACCGAAGTTCTTGTGGACAGGAGCACTTGGTGGGGGCCGGTCCAGCGGGGCTGCTCGTTTTTGGTCCGCTGAAAATTCCTCACTAGGACCCAGTCACCGGGATTGATGGTGTGACCTGGATCCACAGATGCTGGTGGCAAGTTATCATGAACCTGTTGATGCAAGACACGCAATTTAGCCGTCAAATCATACAAATAGTCCACCAACACAGGATATTCGATGTCACTAAACTTCACTGACCTCGGCACTCCCCACACATTCGCCGGACGGCCAAAAACAATTTCATAGGGACTAAGGCCAATCCGGGAATGTACTGTAGTTCTAGTTGACAAAAGTGCCAACGGCAAAGCATCTGGCCATTGAAGACCAGAACTCGCCTGAATTTTGGCTAACTTTAGCTTCAAAGTGCCATTGTAACATTCCACTAGTCCAGCTGATTGGGGGTGATTAGCAGCATGGAACTTCTGTCGGATTCCCAAACCCTCACACACTCTCTTCATGATCTTCCCCACAAACTCACTTCCATTATCACTCCACACCATCCTTGGCAATCCGAACCTAGGGAAATATTCTTTGAGCAAGACTCTAGCTGTGGACAAGGCCGTATTGTCTTTTAGGGGGTATGCCTCTACCCATCTAGAAAAGGCACAAACAACTACAGGGACATATTTCAGGTTGTTACACCTTTCCATGTGGATAAAATCCAATTGCAGAACCTCAAACGGATTCGTCGGAGGCGCAAAGTGACCAGCTGGAGTTGGAGTTCCCTTGCCAGGATTATACATCAAACACACCATGCAATTCTTGACCACATTCTCCGCACATTTGGGAATTCCAGTATTCTGCCACACTGGAGCCAACAACTTACAAATCCCTTTCACACTAATGTGAGACAAACCATGTGCCATCGTAACTACCGCAAGCACGTACGCATCTGGCAACATCCATCTTTGGTGTTCTGACAATTCAACCCAACAACCAGTCGAATCCAATCTACCCGTAGTTTCTCTCCAAACATTCTTCTCACTTTCAGTAGCTTCAGCCTGTATCGATTCCACACTCTCAATCGTATCTTCGCACATTCCAACATCACCAATCCATCTCGCAGGGCCTGCCACATACATTCGACTCATCAGATTTCTTGCTGTGTCTTTCGCAACTTCTTCCGCAAACGCATTACCACGGCCAACATCATCCGTAACCTTCCGATGAGCACTACACTTCACAATCGCAACTTTCTTTGGCAAAGTAAGTGATTCGAGAAGCTCATTCACCAACTGTCCATGCTGGATTTTAGTTCCATGGGAAGTAAGGAACCCATGCTCTCTTCACAAACTCCCAAAACTGTGAGCAACACCAAACGCATACTGACTATCGGTATAAACATTCACTCATTTTCCTTCCGACAACACACACGCTCTAGTCAGTGCAATCAACTCTGCTGCTTGCGCAGAATTCTGTGGTATACGTGCTGTCTCAACAACTGTTTTTAAAGTTGTGATAGCATACGCTTCAGTCGTCTCACCATTCGGAAGCTTAAAACACGAACCATCAACCCACAGCGTACCATCCACATTCTCAAAAGGAGTGTCTTTTAGATCCACTCTAGCTTTTGTTTCTTCCTCTGTACGAAGAAAACAATCATACTGTTCTTGAGCATCCGTCTCTGTAGAGATCGGCAATAACGTAGCTGGATTCAACACGTTACATCTTCTGATGTGGACGTGGCTAGCCAACAGTGTCAACTCGTAGCCTGAAAGACGTGCACTAGTAAGGTGCTGTGTCTTAGTCCTGTTTAATAAGGTATCCACTGCATGCGGAACCATCACAATCAACGTATTATCCATCACCAGTCCAGCAGACTGTCGGATAGAAACAGCCGCTGCCGCTGTAGCTCTCAAGCAACTCGGCAACGCTCTAGCTACCGGATCTAACGTTGAGGAAAAATACGCGCATGGACGCTGCTTGTCCCCAAAAGATTGTGTCAACACTGACAACACACATCCCTCTCTCTCGTGCACATACAACTAGAAAGGCTTGTTATAGTCTGGAGTACCCAACACAGGAGCAGAACACAATGCATCACGCTACTCAGAAAACTTTTCTGACAATCGTCAGACCACGGAAGAGGATTCGGTGTATCTTTATAAGTCAAAGCCAACAGAGGTTTCGCCAATAGAGAGAAATTTGGCATCCACTGTCTACAATACGACGTGATACCCAAGAAAGCACGCACTTCTCTCTGTGTACTTGGCACAGTCATTCTAGCAATCGCTTGAATTCGTTCTGGGGTCAACCTTCTTCCCTCCTTTGACAAGAGATGACCTAAGTAGGTCACTTCTTGGCGACAATACTGCAATTTAGAAGGTGACACTTTATGATGCAAGTCCGACAAATGTCGCAACAAAGAAAAAGTAGCTACTTTACAAGTTTCCTCATCATCAGCAGCCACTAACAAATCGTCAACATACTGAATAAGAGCACTACCAGCAGGCAACGCAAGAGTATCAAGCTGAGTTTTCAAAGCCTGGCTATAAATAGAAGGACGTTCACAATAGCCATGAGGAGCTCTCTTAAACCGGAAGCTTCGGCCTACTAAAGAGAAGCCAAAAATATCTCTACTTTCCTCGGCAATTGGAATGCTGAAGAAAGCATTCTTCAGATCTATAACCGAAAACCTAGCAGCTGAAGCAGGAATCAAAGTCAACAAAGCAGTAATATCCGGAACAACTGGAAACTGTGGCACGACAATTTTGTTAACCTCTCTAAGATCGATCACAAACCTGTAAACAGGTGGCTGAGAAGAGTCAGTGCGCTTTAGGACAGGCAAAACCAGACTGTTACACACATTACCTCTCGTTTCTTCAATCACATCTTTCTCAATCAAATCATAAATGATTGCTAAAAGCGCTCTTTCACCATCGCTAGAAATCCTATACTGGGGGATACGTGGCAATTTGACATTCGCTTTAAGCGTTACAACGTAAGGTGGAATCTCCAAAAGACCCACATCATTAGGACCAGTAGCCCAAAGAGTATCAGGGAGAGAACGCAATTCCAGTGGAAGCCGATCTTTAGACAAATACATCGGAGAGATCACTTTCTTACCCAATGTAAGCTGTACTCCCGCAGGAGAACAACGTAATGTTGCATGCAACCTTTTCAACAAATCCAAGCCTAACAAATTCTCACCACAACTTGTCGTTAAAATGAGAGGTGCTTCCAATTCACAAGGCCCTATAGAAAGAGACAAAGGACTAGAAACTGGATTACGAACTGCGGCGCCAGAGAATCCTACCAAAACATTCGTTAAGCCAGACAAAGGTGCGCCAGGGAGTTTAGAGTGCAAGATAGAACTCTTCGCTGCACCAGTATCCAAAAGAAAAGGCTCTACCACACCCGATGTGGCTACTGCAACATAAGGCCCACTCTGATCTACTGGAACCGACCCTACTCCCTCTCTTTGTCCATGGCTGTCCTAGTAATCATTATAGTCAGCATTCTCACTTTCGACATAATAGTCATCAGCATAGTACTGAGGCGACCGACCAGATGTCATTTTCTGTTGATCAAAGCAATTCATAGAATTTTGTGGGGGAAAGGAACGTTCGTTCTGAGGAAACGCACCATGTCCTCTACCCCTTGACACTTGCTGAAAACCACCACGGCCTCTCGGGCCGGCATACCACTCGCGCGTTGTCGTAAAACAGGGCACTCATTTTTATAATGACCTTCCTCCTTACAATACGCACACTGATTCAAACCCAAGGGTGGTCTTGGAGGAAAATACCCAACGTTCTGTTGCGGTCTCTGAAATGGCGGAGGTTGCTGAAACTGTGGGCGTTGCTGTGATTCTTGCTGATTCGAGCGAGGCGGATACGCCTGCTGCAAAAGAGCCTTCGTCTTTAAGTCTTTAGTCTTTTTCTCTACTCTATCTTTCTCGTCCTTATCCCTATTCTCATAGTACTGTGCAGTTGCCAATATCTGGGCCGACGAAGAAACAGCCCAAGAACTTTCAGAATCTTTCAACTTATTACATAGTTCAGGGAGCAAATTAAAGACGAACTTATCTACGAACAATCTTTGCCCACCTTCCGTACTCATATCCTGACCACTATGATCTATAAATGTCTCTTCAAACCTAGTGAAGAAATCAGATACACTTTCGTCCTTCTTTTGCTTACATGCTGCTAACTTGTCCCAATTTACTCGTAACGCTGGCATCATCGTATTCATAAGATCTATAATTCTGCCAAGTAGATCTGCCACTAAGGCCTCAGGTTTAGCACCACCAACCTGTCTAGCGTCTGCAGCAGCAATATTGAGCCATGTGTCACCTAATTCAACTGCATGATCCTCATGACGAATTTTTGCCCACAGAGGTTGAGGTACTACATTACCCAACAGCATATCTATGTCGGTTAAATTCATGATGCATGCGTCAACTGTCTGGGACAATTCTTTGTAATAGCCAGCTGGATTTTTACGGGGATCAGGTAAAGACTGTTTAAGGGCCAAAACTTCTACTCTCTTCCATGGCACATGTACCCATACTTTTTGAAAATGTGCTGGTATAGCTGGGGGAACATTATTCGGACCAGCAGCTACCTCTTCGCGCATTACTGGAGGATCTTCTCTCATCGGATACTGTCTCACTTTCCTCCTAACTGCGGAATCAGGCTCAAACAGTCGCTGAGAAGGGAAATCGCTCCTTAACGCAAGTACCATCGCAACTGCATTCTCAATTCCGGGAACCACTATCGTCCCTTTCGCAAACTCAGACTGGACATTTAGCAATTCTACAGGAACTGAACCCAAATCATTATCTTCCCATTCCTCACGAAGGAAAGAACACATAACATCAAAAACGGACCTTTGTTTCGGTGCCTCCCACTGTTGTAAGACATCCATAACTGATTCTAAGTTATACCTCGAAACATTCTAAACCCATCTGCGAGCCAAGAGATCTAACACTGCCCGTTCTTCGGGACCAGGTAGCTGACTACGCATTTGTTTACGTGCAGAAACAGGGGTCATACTCAATGACCCAAAGAAAGGAGACAAAAGACCAGTAACAGTATCAGTCATTCGTTGTCGAGCAGAAGGAGAAGCTGTCATAAGGACAGGAGACAAAGTATTTTGAGGTGATAGAAGCGTAGGGTTAGTAGCAAGAGAAGTTGAAGGTACAGGAGAATAAGGCAAAGTAGTTCCAGACAAAACCGATAGCAAAGTCGGCGGCCCCAGAGGAGGCTGCGCCGTAGGAAGAAGAACCAGCTGAGGAGGAGCCGGTGGCGGAACAGCAACAAGAGGTTGTGCAACTGCAGGTTGCGGAGGTGCCGTAGAACTCTGTGCATAAGGGGGTGGGAATCTCAACAAATGTGACATCAAAGGATCCTTCACAGGGTCCTTCGTTGCATTCTCAAGAAGAGATGGCAATGCTGGATAACATTTATCAATAGCCATATTATGTTGCCTATCTGACACCTCAATTGCTTTATCTTCTTTGTTTTCTTTAAACTGCCTAGCAGCTTGCATTATTGATACATCCTTTTCTCTTTCTCTCTTTTAGCTTGTTTAATTTCTCGTTGTCTGGCTTCTTTACGCCAAAGGCGAAAGGAGTCAAACATTGCCGGCCGGGCTTTCTTCCTAAACAATTTAACTTCCAAATTATCTAGAATCTCTGTGTCATAGCTACCATGATGTGGCCATTTTAAAACACCGTCTTTCCTAGTGTATCGGACCCATACTTCATTAAACATAATGGGTCCCACGCCGTGTTTAGAGTAGAGCTCATACGTCGGAGTTCCAACTGGAGGTATCGGACATGAATCCTCCAATCGGGAATCCCTGTTCCAACCACAACCAAACCAAGTACCAAATTTGCTACGATTAGGCATCTTCGCTCACTAATCGAGCTTCAAACTTCAAGGGATTATCTCTATCGATACACTCGTAAATATACAAGACCCTCGGCTTTGGAAATTGCAATTTTCAAATCAAAACTAAGGACCAAACAAACTAAGAACCAAAGGACCAAAAACTAAGGACTGGGAGCGACCCACTTATACTTAACTGAGGTATCAGTCACGCCACCAGAAGACCCGTCTATCGTCTCGCCGTACAAAGCATCACAAATGGGTCCAAGACAGGGCGACAGTCAGGGCAGCAGTCCTTCGTAGCCGTCAGGAAAGCGGGAAGCCTCGCAGAAAAGACCTTCAGTCCACATTCGAAATGCCGGGGTAGATGAAGTGGTGGCCGTCCTCCAGAATTTCCTCACGAAGCTCCTCACGATCTTCAGGCTTGGACCGGTACCGCTGAAGTCGCCCCACGTTGGAAGCGCCAACTGAAGAACCGGGTTATTTAATACCCAGCGGCGCCAGGGGCACGCCCAAAGCCATCGGGTTCCACCTGTCGTAGAATACAGAGACACGGGACTCTTCTTGGTGGCGTCAAAGAACAATTTATTGGCTACAGCCAGTAACAGAAGTCCTAGAAATCATCACGGTATGAGTTCTCAGGAGACTGCTCAATTTTACAAAGCAAGTCATCCCTTTTTATGCCAAAAATCACATTCCAGACAAATACCTAACATTTACAAACTGTCCAATCACATGTATCCACACCCAAAGTATCGCATGACGGTAAAACCCACTTTTCAGTTACCCGGCCCATGATCAATCATTGGTCAAACCCAACATTCTTCTTAAGACAGGTCGAACGAACCCATAATAAAAAAGGGCACATCCCCATCGTAAACAGACCATAAAGAAAGGAGCAGAAACAGGTGCGAGTAGGATAAGGCATATTTGTGTGCAATAAAGTTTTACAATGTCCTGTGCTCTGATCCTTAATCTTGATCAGCTAAAGGGCAGGAACTGGTTTAACAAAGTCAGCTTCAGGCAACAGGGTCAGTTCACTCAGGTCAAACAGGAGTCAGCACGAACTGGAGATACATGTACTTAACCCCTTGCATGCTGATGACGGAACCGCTCCGTCATCAGCTGCGGGTACGCTGTGCTGATGACGGAGCGGTTCCGTCATGGCCCGCCCCGCTCGATAGAACGCTCATGCGCGGCGCGAATTCCGCGCCTGCGCTGAGGGTTCTATTGAGCGGGGCGGGCCATGACGGAACCGCTCCGTCACCAGCATAGCTCAACCGACGCTGGTGATGGAGCGGTTCTGTCACCAGCATGCGGCCGCCCCGCCCCCTTACCACTGCGGCGGAATAGCCGCCGCAGTGAAGGGGTTAAAGGACTTGTTCAGCCACAGTCATCGGCCTATATGAGGTTAACCACAAAATGGCTGCCATACACAAAATGGAACCCAAGGGTTCAGAACGAAATCCCTAAATACGTAGTGAATCCACCAGTCTAACGTGATAAAAACACTCATACTTGTCGTACTAACTAGTTACGGTTCGCTAATATCAAATTCATAACAAAACCATGACCTTTATGAAACGAGTTCTGAATTCACGGAACCTCACTTGGACAAAACAAGGTTGATTGATAATCCGCCAGAAGGCGACGCTATTTTTCCAACAACTAGCTTGCAATAAATTATCCCAGGCTATATCTCCTAAGGCATTCTTGTGTCTACTGAGTTTGGACTTATACATACTACAGCAAACTTCTGTACGTGCGGTGTCTCTAGGTATAATTTTCAGAGCTTTTTAAATCTTCTTAATGCCTGAGAACAGTCTCTATCAAACCATTTGGGTGCAGACAAAGTTTGTGTGGCTACTGGCAAAGTGAGGAGATCTGCCACTTTTTGGGAAATACTTTCAAAGGCGCCTAAAATCATCTGGTTAGGGCAGTGGTTCCCAAACGGTGCGCCGCGGCACCCCGGTGCGCCGTAATGAAGTTCCATGGGCGCCGTGCGCACGATGAGGGAAATTGCATGCTAGCCAGTAATGGGCAGGGACGGAGTGGGTATCAGAGGCTCAACTAGAGCCAAATTTCGGGGGGAGGGCTGAAGCTTTATGCAATAGGCTGAGTGGAGCTGCGGGGGTCTTAGAAGGGGTAAAACAACAAGGAAGCCTCATTCACATGCAAACGGTCTTTTAAAGACCTGTGAAGTCCTCGGGCGGCTGTTTGTGTCCTCGGTAAGCTGTCTCAGCCTGGGCTGACACACACAGATGAGAGAGGCGGTGGGGGGATGTGGGGGGGATGGGGCTGAAGCTCTTGGAGTACAATGGGTGTTGCGCCGGTGGGTATATGTTGTGATAGCCCACCAGCTCGTTTTGGGACAGTGGGGTCACTGGGTCACACTGTGACTGACTGTGTGTGGTGCCCCTGTCTCAAATTACTTTCCGTGCCAGCAGCATCATCAAAGTCAGCAGAGCCTCTGTGATAGTCTGTGAGTCATGGTGTGATCTGTGCCACTGACTGCATAAATAAGACTGCTATTTGTGACATGAGAAATAAACCATTAACCCAGAGAGGTCCGCCCCTGTTTGCGCGCATCTTATTAGTGTTTGAGTGGAGTTCACTTTTTAAATATTACAGTTTTGTTCACAATGCGCTGTACTTGTTTGTGTTAAGTGTTATTAACTCGGTCCTATGCCTATTTTCCTAGTCTTCATTGCTTGATATTGTGCGAGAGAAAGTGCACTCATAGTCACTAAAATGTCACTCATAATTAAACTGAATATGAATATGTCACACATAGAAATCTGAATCCTTGGCAGCTATGGTCGAGCGTTGTGTTGGTCAGGCAATTGCTGCTCAAATCTGCGTGCAGTGTGAAAGGTTCTCATTTCGGAGAGAGAGAAGACTGGGTGACAGTATCAGTGGGTAATGGCGGCATTTGTGATTTATAGCTGTACAAAGCTGCAAGTGTGACTGTGAGGCAGCGAGTGCGTTGATATTTATTTGGCTGAGAGGTGCCGTTGTGTTCTTGAATTTCAAGAGCAGAAAGAAATGTATGCGAATGGCTGGATTACGAGTTTGGGGTCAATCTGAGTGTACATTGCGAGGTGTAGAGGCAGAAGGCTGACTACCCTAGGCTGCAGGGGTCAGGCTTTAGATGGGTGCAGGGGCCTGTCTGCGGGTTCCAGAGTGGCCAGGGGCCCGGCTGCTGGTTCCACAGTGCCCAGGGGCCAGGCTGGGCGCGCCGAGCTGCAGGAGTTAGAAGCCTGCAGGGGTCACGCTGAAGTGCTACAGCCTGCAGGAAGTTGATGGTGCGGGGGTCAGGCCAGGCGATCCAAGCTGCAGGAGTTATATTTATATTTGTCAGAAACATGGGTTGCAGAAGTGGGCTGTGTACAGAGTCTGTCCACGGTGGGAGGGAGGTAGGGTGGCAACAACCGGCAGTCAATCGACCATGATGGGGATTCTAGAAACAAACACCTGTTACTGGAATTGTAAAAGGTCGCCTATCAAGGGACTATTCATGGATTCTTCTGAGAATGAGATTTAAGTTCTAAAAGGCCACACTGCGGTGATGGGCCTGTGGTCTTTGATCTTATAGAAAGCTGCTGTGGGCCCTAGCTCAAGCACGAAAAAGGTCTGATACCTTGGGTTGGCAGTTTAAGAGCACCTACAGTTGGGGTCGGAGAGCAGTGGGTCCCTCAGAACTCTGGGCCCTGGTGCACCTGCCCCGGCGGCACTATTGAACGTTATGCCCCTGCCGTGGCATCTGAAGAGCAGGAGGAAGTGCACATTGCCTCAGCTCCCCGAAATAAATCCAGGAATACAGAGAACCTGGAAGGTGAATTTACTCAATAAACAAAAGTCAGAAATGAGAACTGATGTACACATTCAACATTGTTCTAGAACATGGTGATAGTGGCAGCACGTTATAAAGCATGGGGGGGCTGGGGTTACCACAGACACCAGAGGCCTCTTCGTACGAATGGAGGGGTTTAACCAGTGTTTTAATTGGGATCCAGAGGGGGCTGTGGGTGTGGGGGGAGTCTCTTAAAGGGGCGAGGTAAAAAAATGGTTGGAGCCACGGCCAACTGCCGATAAGGTCAAGGGAGCCACAGGACAAAAAAGTTTGGGAACCACTGGGTTAGGGGATTTGGTTTTTATACAGGTAGAAAAATAATTTACACAGCTAGAAAACAGGGATCACTTAAAACACTCTGGTTCCACTTGGGTCCATCTAAGGGGCCTATTTCAATGTTGTTAGGAATGGCTCCGACCCTCGTTGGAGCCATGCTAACCACCTCGGAGTCTCCGAATCGGATTCCATTCTGACCGAGCCGTTCCGATGGGCTCGGTCAGTAAGGAGTTCGTCTCAGTTTTCCGGATGGCTTCCAACAGGCTCAGAGAGCCCATCCGCCATCCGGAAACCCTTCAGCACTCCCCCAGCCAGCTCTTTCCGTCCGAGGGAGTACGATGGCAGTTTCCCACTGCCTTTCTGTGCAGGCCTTTCCAACACAGAACAGCACTGGGAAACTGTCTTTGGGGGCCCCCAGCAGGGCCACCATGTTTGCGAGGCCGCCATGTGGCAGACTAGGGGGAACCTATGGTGCCTCCTGTTGATCCTTGCACCAGCTGGCAGGCACCTTGGGGTGCCTGCCGCGGGGTGCATGGATGAAATGCACCTCCGCTCTTTCAATGAGAGTATGCAATCTGGTCGGAATGCATGCTCCCATTGAAAGGTATAGGCATGCAACCGAACAGGGTTCGATCGCATCCTACTTGCAGGTCTGGAACTGACGACAAGAGATCGTTCCGTTCTAGTTCCTGACCGAGTCCTGACCAGAGTCCGTCCGACATTGGAATCGGCCCCTTAGTCTTCTACCCCGGCAAGTTGCTGACATATTTCCCTGATTCCCTTGTCTCCTCATGATATAGGGCCACATCCAACTAAATGATAGATAAACTGGGTTGTGGTCACTATAAGAGTTTGCAGGATTTCCATATTAGAGATATTCAGAAACAGAGGCTTCAACAAAGATAAAATCTATTATGAAGACACAACATCTACCGATAGAAATTGAAGAAACAAATGGTGATACTGCAGTAACCAACTTATCCAGGGAGAACACAAGATTACACTCATTCTTGATGGTATTAAAGGGTACCCTTCACTAGAGTGTTCCATATGTAGTCCCTCTGAGAACATTCATCTTAAGTGCTTGCTTAAAGCAACTTGGGTGCTTTCGCATAAATGGATAAAAAAATCCCTACGACAATTAGGTTGGCCACAATATTATTCCTTCCTTCGAGTTTACTAATATAAGAGCCCAATTGACCATATTACGTGATGCACTTCTCGCATTTCTGAAGTTCAACAAAGCTCTCATCATAAAGCCTGTAAAGGTAATGTTCAATGCCTGCAATGTGGACATCTAATAGGTAGGATTCAACTACAGGGATAAGAATGGATTAATATGAGTCCAAAAAAGCTGGTTAGTGGTGGCCCAAGTCTCTTGTAGACCGATCATATCGTAATTCATAATACATTTGAGCCAATTCACTCCTTGATCATGGATACAAGTCCTGCAATGTTCCAACTTATCAGCTTAAATTCATAAAAATTTCACATGAGTGCAGGTAGCTCAAAGGTGCATATCTACCAGATGTCTTCAATGGTGGGGGATAGGGACCCCTCTCCATGGAACATTGCCCTCATGTTTTACAAACTTCCAAGAAGTAGGGCAGACCACCTCAGGCCTATAAAAATAGCCTAACAGAAGGACCAGTATATATATGAGGGTTTGTTTGCTTTTGACAAAATTAACAGAAGCCAAGACACGTACCGCCTCCGTGGGCCTATTAAAGTCTATCACCCACAGTCTCCAGCAAATGTTTTGTGTCTTTCCCCAGCCAGTTCACCCTTCTAACTATATTGATCCGCTCATAGATATTAGACCCCAAGTTAGAGTGCGACCCTATCCAGTGCGTAACCTTATTTTGTGTTGTGTTTGACTTTCGAGTACTTTTAGTTTAAAAGGTGGCGCCTTTCCTAAGACGACCACATAGGGAGTGGCTTCGGAAGGTAAGTTAATAACAACTCTGGAGTTCGCACTGTGCAAATGATCTGGGTTAGGTTGGTGATGGTAGACTCTGGGCCCAAGATAGCTCCATCCCTTGTTGGCAGTATCTTGATCGTCCAAGAAAGAAGCTTGGACCTATTTATGTTCTTTTGAAGATCCTGTAAGAGAGGGCTTCTCCCTGGGTTATCTGGACTGGCATGTAGGTCGTTATGATCAGGCGCAGGGTTCAACGCCCTTTCCTCATCTTGTTACCCCACCTTGGTTGGTACTCTAGTAGGTCCATTGTCAGATTTATTCTTATCTGGATCCACTGTGGTATTAGGCGTTAAGTCGAAATAGGTCTGAACATAGGTTTTTGCTTCCCCTCTTATGGTCAGAATTTATTGTTCAATATTGCCCGGACGTTGATCATAGATCTCAAAAAGGGCCTCGATAAGCAATTAAAATGTAAAATAAAACTTGTCCAGAAGCACTTGAACGTGTTATCGACCAAGGATTCCACCAAATCAACCTTACAATTGTCATTATTCAAAATACTTACATGCAGATTTACTTTTAGAGGGGACCATCCTTTTATTTTTGCTTCCGAGGTGGGGGTAGTGGATCTGTCACGATCTCATCATGAAAAGAAACAGCCTCAAGGGGTGGCTGGTGGACTCCCACTTTAACCTGCACATTATTAGATTTACAACATGAGGCCACATCCCTGGAACTCACATTAGCAATAACAGAAACAGGGACATTCAGGGATGACAGACTAGGGTTATCGGAGTTGTTGAAAACGGAGGGTGCCAAGCCTTGATTGGAGATAGCCTGCCCTGTCTGCACCTGAAGGGCCAGCTCTTCCTCCCTATTAGTGATCTCGTCAGTAAAGGCCCCCACCACTGATGATATAAAAAAAGACAAGAGAATGCACTTACCCAGAGAGTACTTAAGCATGTCCATGTCGTTCACCAATGATACCTCTGGACAAGCAGCTGCATTCCGTTTTCCCATCAAGTCTAAACAGACCTCCAATAGTTATAATAAGCATAAGGGGTGGGGACTGGTCCGGTCTCACCTGGGCTTGGATTGGTGTTGATGGGCCCGCTCTTGCCCAGGTCTGCGTCCGAGCATGTGCCTATGTGCATCCCACGTTACAGGTGTTGTGAAGGCTTTTTAACGCAATGAAGCTCCTCCTCCTGCACCTGGTAATGACCTATAGGGGCTGGAGTCCTTCAGAGCTATGGCAGCTTGTTGTTTGCGTCCGGTGCCGTTGGCGTCATGAGCCCTTTGTAGCGCCCAGAAACCCCTCCTCTTGGGCTTGGTGATGTCCTCTGTCCTCTGGGGGCTGGGGTGTCTCAGAGGTTTGGCAGTTCATTGTTGGTGACAGTTTCTGTTACAAAGGTAGAATCCACATCAAGGGTAGTAAGCATCATTATATAAATACAATTTATTAGCAAGTTGACTTGCTTTTAGTGATCTACTCTGGATTTCAAAAGTGGAGTGTCCTGAAATTACTTTTTGATTTCAAACCTCCACTTCCAGCAGGTAAACACAACAAAGTGCTTGAAAGGGTAGGGCTTTGTTCATAAGAAGAGGGTTTTGCACCCTGCACAGCAGGTCTACATAAATTGCTGTTATTAGTGATGCTTTCCTTAGTGAAAGCATACCACATTCATGCATCCAAATACACACACCCATAGATCTACATACTTAATACCACAGACACACATCCACAAGTACTACGGCAGAGCTTTCCCAAACTGTGTGTCCTGACACAGTACTGTGTCGCCTGCAAATGGTGGGTGTGTCGCGGGCACTTAGCACATAACTGCTGCTAATTAAGAGGTATTCCAAAACACTCTGCTCCATGGTCTTTTAAAGACCTGTGAAGTGCTCGGGTGCAGCTGTGTGTGTGCCCGGGAAGCTGGGGTGGGGTGACAGAGGGTGACAGACAGAGTGAGGAAGACAGAGGGAGGGAGACAGAGGGAGGGAAACCGAGAGAGAGAGACAGAGGGAGGGAGGAAGAGGGCGACAGACAGAGGGAGACAGACAGAGGAGGGCGACAGAGGGAGGGCGACAAAGGGAGGGAGACAGAGACAGACAGAGGGTGGGAGACAGAGGGTGGGAGACAGAGGGAGGGAGACAGAGGGAGGAAGACAGAGGGAGACAGAGAGGGAGGTAGAGGGCAACAGACAGAGGGAGACAGAGGGAGGAGGGCGACTGAGGGAGGGAGACAGACCGAGGGAAGGAGACAGACAGAGGGAGGGAGGGAGACAGAGGAAGGGAGACAGAGGGTGGGAGACAGAGGAAGGGAGACAGAGGGTGGGAGACAGAGGAAGGGAGACAGAGGGAGGGAGACAGACAGGGAGGGTGACAGAGGGAGGGCGACAAAGGGAGAGAAACAGAGGGAGGGAGACAGAGACAGACGAGGGTGGGAGACAGAGGGTGGGAGACAGTGGGAGGGAGTCAGAGAGAGGGAGACAGAGGGCGACATACATAGGGAGACAGAGGGAGGAGGGCGACTGAGGGAGGGAGACAGACCGAGGGAGGGAGGGAGACAGACAGACAGAGGGAGGGAGACCGACAGAGGGAGACCGACAGAGGGAGACAGACAGAGGAAGGGAGACAGAGGGAGGGAGACAGAGGAAGGGAGACAGACAGACAGGGAGGGGACAGAGGGAGGGAGACAGAGAGAGAGAGGGAAACTGGGAGACAGAGAGAGAGGGAGACAGAGGGAGGGAGACAGAGGGAGGGAGACAGAGGGCGGCAGATAGAGGGAGGGAGTCTGGGATAGACAGAGGGCGACAGATAGAGGGAGACAGATAGAGGGAGCCAGAGAGAGAGGGAGACAGAGAGAGACAGAGAGAGAGGGAGACAGAGAGAGAGAGACAGAGACAGAGAGGGAGACAAAGAGGGAGACAGAGACAGAGAGGGAGACCGAGACAGAGGGAGACAGAGGGACGGAGACAGAGGGAGGGAGACAGAGGGAGGGCGACAGAGGGGAGGGCGACAGAGGGGAGGGCGACAAAGGGGAGGACGACAGAGGGAGGGCGACAGAGGGAGGGAGACAAACAGAGGGATACCATTTGCCCACTTTTATTACAAAATGTTCTTCTGGGGAAAACCCATAACCCCCCTTAGGTGGTTCGGGCTCGCTCGCTGCACTGCCTTACTGTGTCACAGAATGATGCATCTCCAAAAAGTGTGTCACCAACACGAAAAGTTTGGAAAGCTGTGTACTACGGGCTCAAACACATATCACAGGCACGTCTGTACACATGCCATAGCCACACGTACATCATTTCACATACTACAAACACACCACAATCACACCTTTGTAAACACCCATATCATACCCGTAGCATAAATGTACACACATCCAACAGAAGGGCACACCTTATTCAATAGTGATGGTTCAGTAGCTCCCAAAGTCTTCATATGCAGTAGCCTTTTGTTCCTCCAATATACAGCCATAAACATAAAGAACACAGTCTCCTAAAATTGCCCAGACCTATTGGCTTTGCAAATGCTTGCTATCCTTTCAATCCCTTTAAAATTCTCAATGTGACCTAATTCTTGATTTTTCTCAATGTGAGGTGTCTGAAATTTGTAATCCTTATGTATGTTTGAGCTTCTGCTCTTATGTACGTAAAATAGTCTATTGGACATTCAAGGTGCTTGGCTCGCCTATTAAGAGACAGAGAATTCTAGACTTTTTATCTAAACTCAAAGTTGATGTTGCTCTTCTTCAAGGAATCCGTTTAAGTGAAAATCAATCCAAGAAACCTAATATTGGGTTGGCAATGTTTTCTTTTCACCTGTTCAGGAAAAGAAAAATTGTGTTATCCTTTGCTCAAAATCATTGAATGTTGTGGTATTGTCTCAAGAAAATGATAGTGAAGGACAATGGCTAACTGTGAAATTGAGAATTGATAAGATTCAAGTAGTATTAAATAATATGTATGGACCAACTCTGGATGATAACACTATTTGGATTTCTGTCTCATCTAAATTGATGGAATATGCGGATGATCATTTAATACTTGATGGTGACTGCATTCAGATAGTTGACACATTTTCTCTCTGTGCCCTTGAGCCATTCTTAGCAAAGATATGTCAGAACAACCACATACACCATATGGTGACAACTAATTAAAATTATCGGTTTATGCTGCTGATATTCTTTTATTTTATTTTTATAAAATCCTTAAACTTCACTTTCTCCATCTATTCAGGGAGGTCAAGCCTTTTCTACTATTTCAGTTTATAAATTAAATTTGGAGCAGTCTGGTATTTTACCATTGAATACATTTCATTTTAAACTCTTGTTTAATGATTCCGAATTTTCTTTGAAACTTAAAAAAATTAGATAATTGGGTTTATGATTTAGTACCTCTATTAAAGACAGTATGAAGTTACATTTTGAAACAACATTGGGAATATTATCAAGTTTAATATTCAGATGGACTCTCTTTTGTAATGGTCTGGTCATCTGATTCCATAAAAATGATGCTAGTTTCTATCATTATCTATATTCTCTCTATGATACACTTGAAATTTCCAATTTCTTTTATTGAAAAGTATGACCCCCTCCTTTTTTATTTTTTGTGGAATAATAAAAATGGTGCATATCACTGTCTAGATTAAGTCTGTCTAAAATGAAGGTGGAGTTAAACCTTCCTGATTTTCTTCTTTATCATAGAGCTTTTTTAATGTAAACATTCATTTTATTGGCTTTATGAATCCAGTAATCATTTTCCCCATTAGGGTTCGAGTCAGAAACTACCTTTACGAAACCCTTCTCTTTTTATTTTTATTGTTTACAATTTACACATTAAAAATTGACTTTACCTATATTTGAACGTCTCTACTCTAGTCCAGCCTCTGTACTCAAAAAAACACTAAACTTTCAGAATTCCCCTATTTGGTATAATAAATTAATTATAATTAGCCAAAAATCTATTTTACATGGGAAAATCAATTTATCTGTATTAAGACAATAATCTCCTTTTAAGAAGCTCAGAAATTCTTTAATTTACTAGCCTCCAATAGAAATAAATACCTCTTACTGTCACGTGTATTGTTGGATGCTCTTGCTAATTGCACTACTGATACGTCCCCATGTACATTAGATAGTCATCTTTTGCAAACTCTTTCTATTGCTCCAAGAGCCTCATTGAGATATAAAAACTAAAGATATCCTCACATGAGTTCAGACCAAAATCTAAAAGTGAGCTACTCTGGAAACAAGAATGAAATGTTTCATGGCCTATTTCACTATGGCTCAAAGTTTAATGTAATTTGCATAAGTGATCCCGTACTGCCAATGCTATACAAACCTTATTTTTGACATATAACAGATTGTTATTTACCCCTGATAGTAATTAATCCTACATTAAAAGCTAATTTTAGTCATGGTTGCAGATCTGAAGCATATACTTTTTTATTGTAAAAATATGTCAGATTTTTGGGTTGAGTTTCGTCTCAAATTAATTGTATTTTTCACATGTCTATACCATTTAGTGTCAGAGATGTATTTCTGGGCAGTTTATTAGACAAATGAAATCGTTTTTCGTTTGATGTGCATATAATTGATCTTTTGATTGCGGTTACATTACATCTGATAACAAACCATTGAAAAGATACACGTAACCTTTCTACAGGGGCGGCTCCTCCGCAATGGCGGAGGAGTGTCGCTTCACTGCCAGCAGAGGCAAACCAAAAATAAAATGATCTTAATGCAGATCATTTTATTTTTTGTCCTGCAGCAGTGTCTTGGGGCGGGGCCACAGGATTGCAGTAGGGGGCAGAGGAGTGGTGGGCCCTGCTGTCGGTGCGCATGACGGTTTGGCCAGCTGTCTTAGGACGGCCAAACCGTCATGGGCACTGACATCTCACCAACCCAGCTGTGTTGCTGGGTGGAGAGATCAGCAGACACAGGCTCCCAGCTCCCGATGGAGCACAAAACAAGCCCACTCTGCCCAATCCCAACACTGCTCTCATAGTGAGAGCAGTGCCTGGATTGGCCGCAGGGGAAGCTGGGAGCTTCAGCCTTTGCCCAGAGGAGAAGACCGACCAGAAGAGCAGTGAGCAGAATAATGGTAGGTATTTTTTTTATATTGTTAGACCCCCCCCCACGCTGCCCCACCACATTTTCATTACACCAGATCCTACTGCCTTTCTAGCTAGATGTTATGGGGTATGTTACACTCATAGACTGGATTCATCATTAGTAACACCTATTGCACCTTCCAATAAACAAATTATTATGGTGTCCCGTAACTTCAGTTTCATCCAATAGCATAAACCACCTTGACATTTGGTACATCTATTTAAATATTGCTCTACTATACAATTATGTCTTTAATATAATGGTTTGCCTGTTTTGTAGTTAAGTACAATATGTATTATTGTGATCAATTTCTATAGTAATTATTTCTTAGGTATCACCTTTCCCTCCCACATTTACTTATGTTGACTGCTTTACTATTCAGCAGTATCATATGTATGAAGTATCAATTGTATTTGCATTGATTTATATTGTTTACTATTTACGTTTCATACTTATATATTAATAAACTCTCATTAAACTAACAAAAACAAAATATGCCATGGCCTTTACTATCAAATGTACCGGTGTCGAATACCAAGGCAGCGTAGTCTTTTTTCTACCTTGTGACATTTTTATCTGCCACTGAACACTCCATGGCTATCCCAGGCTTGCTGGGCTTTTTACATACCTACTCTGTTTTTCCGTCTTTTCTTTCCTTCTTCTTTCCACCTTTTGATTTTTTCCCTGTCGTTCTGTTGACTAAAGTATGTTGATGAAATGTAAGTAAAAAGACAATTCCAATTTTGTGAAAGTGCTCCTGGTGATGGCAGAGTTAGAGGGAAAAATAAGTGAGCAATGTGCAAATATCAAACACGCATAGTGCGCATAGTCAGAAAATGCCTTAACCATCGGAACAATAAATTCAAAATAGAACCTCATGAAAAATAAATTTAATAGGTTTCTCACCGTCCAGCAACCAGTGCGAATGTGGTTAAGACTAAAAAGTCGACGTTTCAACCTGTTATCATTTATGTATGTCTCTGGGGGGACTCGTTTAACTGTTCTCCCTGTTCAATTGGCTGCGTGGACTCTTAAGGATGAAACCGAGTGGTCCCTGCTAGCTTTTTGGTTTGGGTTGGTTATAAGGTTAGTTACCGCTCCCCTTCCTGGTTGATTCCTTGTGTTGTTCCTTTGTAACCTTTGGTCAGAGAGAATGTCACTGTCCTTTGACTTGTATTTCAGCAGCTTAGAGTTTTGAGACATATTTACCAGCCAATTTAGGGGACTCAGGGGCTTTCTTCCCTCTGATGGGAGACTCCGGGGAGAGTGACATTTTGTTTTAGATTAGGGACTTACTGGCCCAGTATCAGTGCACAAGTTCTAAAAAACAAAGTGGGGGGACTAGCCAAGTTAGGCAGTAGGCAAGTGACGTCATGGTGCATGACATCACAGCGTGACATCACAAGAAGTAGCATCACACGGCATGACCTCACAGGAAGTGACATCACAAGGAGTGACATCAGATCTTAACACCTCACAAATATGTTTCGCAGGTCTGTCATGAGTAGATTTGAGTGCATTACGACATTTAACAAATGAGAGTTTGCGTCGGGGTTGTGCCTAAAATGTGACACATCCCCCAACGCAAAATGTGGGCCTTAACTTACACATTTATTTTGTAAAAACTCTGCCACAAAGATGTTGACAAAAGGAGAAATGTGGCAGTAAATATATTCTGTTTAAATGGTTGCAAAGTCTGCATTTTTAATTAACTTATGGGGTTAAGGCACCTGCTGCACAGATCTTTGTGTGCCCAGTAAATCCCAAGGAACAATAATAATGGTAAGGTAATTTTGGAGGGTAATGCATTTGCTGGAGAGATCTGTGTTTTCTCTAGTCCCAGTTTTGAATCAAAGTAGCATAGAGGGTTAATGTGTCTCCTTCAAGTACATTATCTAATATGCAGATGAAAGATTTTTATTTTATGGAGCTAGGTAAGTGGATTACTTACAGCGATCATTTTGTTCCTTGCAGTACATAAATTGTAATCCTTTTAATATAGCACAGGGAGCTATAAAGGACATGTGACTCCAACGCCTTGTAACCCTGTCTTATGTAACACATCATGTACACTGATTTACAAATGTACATGATTTATTGTCACTGTATAATGTGCGTACGTGATATAAAGCTCTCTGACACCCTGCACTGGGATGATAAGTGCCTATAAAAAATAAAATAATGGTATTTAAAATGATATTTGTGTAAATACTGGGACAGACCAGCACATTTGACATTCTTACTGTGAATGCATAGCTCTTATATACAGGGATTAAATAAAGTGAAAAACAAGTCTCTCGTAATTGTGAAGAGCTAACAAGCTGTGGGCCTTTGTGTCCCCTCCCTTGCTCTAGGTGTGACGCTCAGATTGCTCCCAACTGAGATAGTGGACCAAAAGGAAGCCTGATGGCCGCTTAAACTCGGCCTTTGTTATGGGACAAACTGGAGTCCGAAATACAATAGCCCCCTCACCGCCTGCATGTTGCTGCTCTGAAAGAAAGCAGGCATGGTGCCATCGTGCTGCTGAATGTGTCCCGTTGCCGGAAAATGACACTGGGACAAGTTCAGCATATTTCAATGAAGCACACTTCTTGCAGGGTGAACGGCGTCCACCCTGTGAAAATAGTGGGTGGACACTGTACCGTGTGCACTCCCGACTTGTGCCCTGCCCAGTAACCACTTTCTTCCCCCTCCTTTTTTCTTTTCTTTTTTTTACCTTGCTCCCTCTTTCTCTCTTTGTGTCCTGTGCCTCTATTACCTCTTTTGCCTCCTTGATATATGCCCTAAAGCGATACGAGCTGCAAGCCTCCTCCTCTACCATTTTATCGGTGTTGTCAGGGTTATCAATACTGCAGATGTTGAGCACGACACCAAAGATGGCGGGAATGGGCTGGTGGTGTAAGATTTTGTGGCTGTGGCTGAAGTCGAACAGACCGTGCGGGAACAACCACACCCCCCTCTATGAATGTTATGGCTCCCTTGAGTTCCATCTCCTTATGGAGGCCTTGACCTGTGTCATGTGCCTGGTTGCATCACTGGTGTCACCAGTATTGCTGTGTGGCACTGATTGTCCTATGCGGCCTCAGATTCCTAGTCATGGTGGTGGTGGTAGTCAGGGACACTGGGGCGCCAGCGGCATCTGCTCCTGTGTTGGCCACTTTAGCACTTGGACACGGCGTCGCTGGACCAATCTGACTCATATGCCTGTGGTGACAGGATTTACTGAGACCTGGACTGTAGCCTGGCCAACGGCACACCACAAACTGGTGAGGCTATCCTCCACTTCTGATTTAAGTATGAAACTATTATGGACATACCACCCTCTTCTGGTGGAGAGCGAGTCTACAGAGGAAAGATCCACCCTTCCTCTTATAATGCCTGTGTCTATGTATAGCCTGGGTGCTGAAGTTGGAGCGAACTAGACTGTGAGTGCCGGGAGGATGGTGCAGGAATGCCTTCCAACCTTATCCCTCAGACTTAAAATTTTCCTCAGAATGTGCAGAACTGACTTGAATATTTTGGAACCAGAAGCAAAGTGGCTCCGCCTATAAGCTCAGTTAAATGCCAGGGCGCTTGTGACCTTCCTTAGCAAAAAAAGAGCCTGAATGGAAGAGAGAGTGTTCAGCTGCCAAGGTGCCACCCAAAAATGTAACTAATAGGAGTGGAGATTGTGTGAGGAGAGTTTCAAGATGGTGGAACTGGAGTGGGCATGGGCTCCTAACTTGTTGTATATGCATCTCACTGTCTTATTCATTCATTATCCTTTAAAGCAATAATAACTGAATACGACAAAAAGAGGCTTATAAACACCCCAGAGTTGAACACTACCCGGAGATGTTCGAGCCAGAAGGAAGGCAGGAATGCTAACATTTTTTGCAATCACCAGCTCCAACTCAAGTACCGAAAGCTCATTGACGATCATTTATCTGAAGTGAGAAAATTGTTCTGCAGTACTTTTCAAGTGTGCCAACCTTCACTTTAATTAATAGAGAACAAGCTTTCTGTTGGCAGTGGCTTCAAATGCGACAGCACTAAGAAAGGCTGGACTTCCCTTGACATTTTTAATGAAGAAATGTAAATCATATTTTGGTAACCGTGTAGTGTTGGATGTTCATTAACTAATGCTAAATTGCTTTGAAACACCTGTGAAAGTACGCCTGGCAGCCTTATGATTGTCAAGCGCTTGTGTTTCTGTAGAAAGCTTTTTAATGAAGGCCAAATTAATGTGTAAGGATTGTTCAGTGCACAATGTTCTGTACCCTACCAAAGGTCTGGTCTATTATTTCAACAATATTCATCAGAAGAGTTGACTTTAGCCCACAAATGGCATTACTAGCTTGTACACTTTCACACAAGAGGTAATCATTCATAATAACAGCTTCCAGGATATTTCTGCTTGTGCAGTCTTTCGTACATATTTTACCCCTACGCTTCAATATTTTCTTTTCCCGGGTGAACTGTAATAGTATAGTAAAGGACCAGTGGAAATGGAAAATAACATACTATTTACTCTACAGTTATATTACTTTCACGTAACCTCTCTTCCAAGAGATCACGTTAGTAAAAAAACAATTCAACTTTTCTGTCAGACCATGTGATGCTTCGATTGCACAGACAGCCAATCCACAGCTATGTACTTTTTCTTCCTGTGTTATTTGTTTATGCATTTTATTGGGTAGATTGTACTGCACGGGCTTGGCCCACCAAGAATTTTGCACACTTTGTGCCGCTCTTATATATATATATATATTTAAGGGATACCTGGTTGCAGGAAGTAAAACGATCCAAATGTTTTCATAGCAATTGCCATGGCTGGCAATATCCAGTGAATGGCGTGGGTTTGCCCTTTCTCTTTTGGGTGGAATCCCACAACAAACTGTGGAATTTTTGTTCGTGAACTGAACATCATCTGCGCCATCTTGCCCATTCCTCAGACTCACGTATGAACATGCACGACAGCCATTTTAGGTACCATGGTCTCCCTGTTCACGATCGATCATCAGTGCACTTCCCTGACCCTGCAAGCATCCCCCATGCACCCTGGCTGCCCCCGCGCTCACATGCACAAGTCATGAACCCTCCTCTTCCGCATGACTCTGTCTCTGGGAATCACACCCCGCGCCTGACCAACACCTCCTTTCCTTCCATGAATACCCCTCTTTTGATAAACCCTTCCTCTATGCTCGATTGTCCACACCGATCCTTTCTTTCATGAATATCTCTCCTTTTGATGGCCCCTTCCTCTGAGCCCGATTGTCTGCACGGACCGCTGGTCATCCCTTGGCTTGAGGATACAGTTTATTGCCCACTACTGTATGCACTCGTCCCTCTTCAAAGGAGCTACTATTGATCATGACCTCCCCACCCCCTGAGATTCGATCAGGCGCACACATTCCAAAGGAATCGGCGGAACACTCAGCTGCGTGATAGCCCCCTCCTATTGTATGGGGGGTGAGGACCTCTACTGTAGCCACGTGTTGGAATGAGCCGGAACTGGGGGGGTACCGGGGATGTCATTTTTCATTACTTCACAATGTCTTTATTGTAATAAAGAGCGGTCACATGTCGTAAACCAGTGTATAAAAGGCCAGGCCTCAGAGAGGCTGCTAGAGAGCACCTCGAGACGATACCTTGTTGTCCGATCTGATGTGTTCTGCTCCGTCGGAATAAAACTTGTTTCCTGTCTTCCTGTCTTCCTGTCTCCAGCGCCTGCCTCTTTATTTGATAACCTTCGTATGGTATTAGAGGCGTTTAACGCCGGGCAAAATTACTTAAGAAACATCAACTAAATCGCCTGACCATTTTCCTGACTTTCCTCAATTGGCGTCCCAAGCGTGGGGCCCATCAGCGACACGTGGATCCAGTGGGAGAGGTCCCGACGACAGAGTGAACGACTGCAACGATCGGGAGAGCTCCTGTCCGATAGACCCTCGTCTGACAGCCGATCATCTGAACTTCACTGGTTCCAAGCAGACCTCTCCCGAGTGATCTACGGTCCTGACTGGGAACCATTAGGAGTGCCGCGGTAGCAGCAGAGAGTAGAGGACGATCGGGCGCTGGAAGCGGAAGACGAGAAACTGTCCATGCGGTCCGGGTAAGGTCGTGACACACGACGAATTGCGAATTGATTGATTGTTTGATTGATTGAAATACTAGTATTTGCATTGTCGCTCTTTGAGATATTCGCTGCCTGCAAACGGGGAGGAATAGGAATATTCTATCTCCCTTTGCGGATAGTGAAGGGTAGGTAACGCGGACTTTTGTCCCCCATTGTAATCTGCCGTACCTATTTTTCTCCCCACTGATTGATTGTCCGAACATAGATTGTTTGGAGTATAGTTCTTTTGAGGTTCTCTGCTTGCAAATAACGTAGAATACCTATATTCTGTCTAGTCTTTGCAAACAGTGAGAGATAGGTAGTGCGGACCTTTGTCCCCCGTTGTAATCTGTCATGCCTGTCTTCTCCCTACTGATTGGTAGTTGGTACAACCCGGACCGCTTATTAGAGATGAACCATCCAGCTCCATTGGAGGGCACCCCTAATAAGGACATGTTCACTAAACAAGGACTAGTCGCTATAGCTTATAGTAAGTTATGGCATAAATATACAAAAAAGGACCCCGAAAGTCAGTGGCCACTGATAGGTTCCTTTGATGATCATAAAATAAAAGCGCTAGAAGCAGCTGTTAGAATAAATAAGGCAACACCCACCATGCTCGATAGTATCGGCATGTGGCGCAAAGAAGCAGAGCAACGAAAGAAAAGAGAAGAAGCAAGAATAGGGAAAGAGTTACGAAAGGCAGCCCACCTGGCCGCTAAGGAACTAGACGAAGAAATAAGAAGGAGAGAGGAAGTTAGACAAACGCAAGAATCAGGGTCGACAGGCCAATGCCCTGTTAGGACCCCCTCCACGCTCTACCCGGAGATGCCCTCCAAACAACGGGCAAACGACGAGTTACTGCTAGGTCCTCCGATTATCTACATGCCCCCTCCTTATGCCCCCTGCCAGCCTCTAGCACAGCACCTACCAGTTCTGAGTGCGGGCGAGGGTGACTCTAGCGCTAGTGCCCCGGCTCTTACGGCCTTCGCACCAGCCACATCGGTAACAACATCAGATGAACTCGAGACTAGCAAGCAGCTAACGGCCAGACCAAATAGGTTGAGCAAAGACGAGCGGGATGGGATTGACAAGATAGCAAAGACACTGGTAGAACGGAAAGAGAGCGAAGAATATACGATGGATATGCACAATTCACATGCCGGTAGCCACAGACGGCATTTCATTTTACGGTTCAGCTACCACACCCTGAACGCATATGAGGATAGGTATCAAACTAAGGGTCCTGCTAAGCTGACGGCCCTATATAGAAAGGTCGATGTTGGAGATGGGACTGAACGCGATGTGACGGACCTCTTCATGCAAACGCTTGAAGTCTTCCGCCACCTCACGGAACAGAAACCAGAGGTTAAGATCACAGTCCCTGAAACGGCTGAGTCCCCATTAGAAGTAGCCAACACTATGATGCCTATCAGAGAAGCCGCCCCCTACTGGGTTCCCCCAAGAGGTCAGGGAACAAACGACGATATCAACCACGCAGATGCAAAAGGAAGGGTTGTGTACAATTGGGTTTACCAACCCTGGGATCGACAAGATATTTTAACCTTTAGGCAAACCCTGCCTGATTTAAGGAAGAACCCGACAGCATTTTACACCGAATTAGGCACAGCCTTGGGCTCAACGATAATGACTCTAGCAGACATTGATTTGTTTTTCGGGTTATGTCTGCCGGCTGACGTGTGGAAGCAAATCCGGAAAGCCGAACACACAGATCTGTTCGGACATACCTGGAATCAACTCAGTGAGCTAGATAGACGACGAGAGCCCGGAAGGAAACCGATAAAAGACATACTGGAACTTCCGGACAAAATAGTTCAGAAGCTAAAAACCTTGATCCCAGAGAAAAAGGTAGATTGGTCAATAGTCACGGCTTGCCGTCAGAAACCCCAGGAAGACGTATCAGAATACTTCTCCCGATTTGAAACGGTGTTCTCCGACTACAGTGGCCAAGACATGACCACCGCAACCGGACAACACCTATTTGTGCAAAACTACGTAAAGGGTCTGTCACGAGAGGTTTCCGAAAAGTTACAAACGAGCGAGAGTAGTTGGGGGGCCTCCAAACCCGCCGCTATCCTCCAAATGGCTCAGTACTACAAACACCAAAAGAATGAGAATGATAGGGCAACCGAGAGAAAGAAGAAAGATTTGAAAGAAAGGGTGATGATAGCCCAGATACAAGGGGTGGCAGTCGGGAAAGAACTACACAGGGGGAGCTACCAATCGATCGCCCCTAGAAATCCACCCCCAAAGGACCGCACGCCCACTCCCTACTCTGGACGAAGGGACATAGAAGATAATCAGTGTGCATTTTGCAAAGGATTCGGGCATTGGAAGTCTCAATGTCCGGCTCTTCTGGAACTAATTAAAAATAAAGAAACGAGGGACATGACGAATGGCCCCAGGACTAGAGGACAGGGACGGGGGTACACAAACGACACCAACAGCGACAGACCAGGAAGATCGAACACATTTGACCGTCCCCGACAGAACCAGTACCAACTATCTGACAGTGAGAACACTCCTGACTTCGCATAGGACTGCCAGGGGCAAGGGAGGGATCCAGTCGAGCTCTGTGTTGACCAGCAAGGTCCTTACGTCACCGCTAAGGTCCTGGGTACAAAGTCTCCATTCTTGGTAGACACTGGAGCGACACGTAGTGTATTATCAAAGCGACTGATTCCAAGGGCACCCTTGTCTGGCTCACACATTACATCGATAGGTTTCGATGGAACGCCCTCCACTAATCCCCTGTCTGTACCTATCTCCTTTGACCTAGGAAACAACCCCACTGACACAACATTTCTGCTCTCCTCCAACTCTCCTGACGCCATTATGGGTATTGATTTACTAAAACATTTCCGAGCTACTATTAGGTGTTCCCCAGATGGAGTCCGAGTCATCCTGTACGACAACCCGAGCATGTCCAGATCCCGCCCCGCACGACATATGTACTCTATAACTGATGCTGACCTAACCTTGCTCGACACCCTACCCCTGTACCTATGGGCCAGAAACGACTCGGATGGAGGACGAATGATGATCGACCCTGTGCACATAACTGTTCGACCAGACGCAATACTCCCGAAACTCCCACAGTACCGGATATCGCCCGAAGGCGAGAAGGCATTGGTAGCGATTATTCAGTCCCTGGTAGATGCAGGAGTGGTAGAGGAAGTGGTTAGTAATGTCTGCAACAGCCCTATCCTACCCATTGTTAAGAAGCAAGGTGAGGGAGATGAGAAAGCGTACCGCTTCATCATCGACCTGCGAGAAGTCAACAAAGTGGTGGTGCCACAGTACCCCGTAGTCTCAGACATCACCACCATTCTGACCCTCATCCCGTCCACTGCCACCACCATCACCGTTATTGATCTCAAGAATGCATTTTTCTCTATCCCCATCCATCCAGACAGCCGTTATCTCTTCGGCTTCACTTTAATAAACCGTTTGTACCGGTTTTGTAGAGCTCCCCAGGGCTACACTGAAAGTCCCAGCATTTACAGCCAGGCTCTCAAAAGACAGCTGGACGCCGTCCAGCTACCAGATGGAGTGGTGTTGATCCAATATGTCGATGATATCCTTTTGGCGGCTGACACCACTCCACTTGCAATCACGGCCACTATCCAACTCTTGCACTTTCTTGCGGAGAATGGCCACAAAGTCTCCAAAAAGAAACTGCAGTTCTGCCAGCCTCAAGTGACATACCTAGGCCATCTCCTGTCCAAAGAAGGGAGGAAACTTACGCCCGACCGAATCCAAACCATCCTAGACACCCCCATCCCAAAAACACAGAAGCAAGTCCATTCATTGGTGGGCCTTACCTCTTTTTGCCGACAATGGTTACCAAATTTCAGTCTCATTATAAAGCCCCTACTTTCCCTGTTGGCCAAAGATGTTTCCTTCCCACTCCCTTGGACCCCCGAATGCCAAGCGTCCTTTAAGGAGTTGCGGGATGCCCTTTGCTCAGCTCCCGTCCTAGGGACACCAGATTACTCCAAGCCCTTCTCCCTCTTCACTCACAAAAGGGAGGGATGCGCATTGTCTGTTCTGACTCAGCCCATCGGCTCCAAACAATGCCCTTGTGCCTACTTCTCTGCCACTCTTGACCCAGTCGCCAGAGCTTTACCTGCCTGCCTTTGAGCAGTAGCCGCCGCTGCTGTCTCTATCCGTCATAGTGAGGGAATTGTACTTTCGAACTCTCTCACGGTGTTAGTACCCCACGCAGTTGACACCCTTTTGAACCAGACCAAGACCCAACACCTGACTAGTGCACGACTGACGGGGTACGAATTGACTCTACTTGCACCCCACATCACTCTGAAGAGATGCACAACTTTGAATCCTGCTACACTGTTGCCCTTGCCCGAAAATGACCCCGATGTGCCCCCTATACACGACTGTGTGACCCTCACGGACGAACAGACCAGGAGTAGAATTGACCTCCGAGACATTGCTTTTACAGACCCTGATGGAGAGCTATGGGTAGACGGCTCTTGTATCAAACTCCCAGACGGCACCACTTCAGCTGCCTATGCGGTGACGACAGCCCGAACAGTAGTTGAAACAGCCCGCATCACGCAACGATCTGCACAGGCGGCAGAGCTAATTGCCCTCACACGGGCATGTATCATAGCAGCAGGAACCACGGCGAACATTTACACGGACAGCCAGTATGCCTTCGGGGTGGTCCATCATTTTGGGCTCTTGTGGAGGGAAAGGGGATTCCTGACGTCCCACGGCACGCCCATCCTTCACGGAGATCTAGTCTCCGCCCTGATTGAAGCAGTTCTCCTCCCCAAACGATTAGCAGTGATCAAATGCCAGGCACACAAGAAGGTGACGGACTTAGTTGGACAGGGAAACGCACTGGCCGACATCACTGCCCGAACCACAGCTGAGAATAGGACAATGACACGCATATATGTGACCAGGTCACAAGCGGAAAAATGGACTGACGCTAGGGAAACGATTAGGGACATCCAGTCGGCCAGCACACCTCACTAACTGACTGAATGGGCACGGGTGGGTCTGAAGGACGATGAAGGCTGCTGGCGGACAAAAGACACTAACAAATGGTTGCTGCCTGACTCATACTTGATTCCCATACTGACTATGGCACACTCCCCTGCACACATAGGTTCTGCCCCCATGATTGAACTCATTTCCAAAGTCTGGCACAACAACAAAATCCCCGACTCAGCCAAACGCCTGGTCCAGCAGTGCCTTATCTGCCTACAACACAACCCCGGGAAAGGAACTGTGGTACCCCGGGGAGGGTTTGGGATCCCCGACCACCCCTTTGAGGTCCTCCAGATGGATTACATCCAGCTGGAGAGATGCCAAGGCCTGAAGTACGTATTAGTCATTGTATGCACCTTCAGCAAATGGGTGGAAGCCTATCCAACCCGTGATAACACTGCCATGACTACTGCCAAAGTACTACTGAAAGAGTTTTTCCCTCGCTACGGCCTTTGTCGAATTTTATGGAGCGACAATGGCCCCCACTTCATAGCTGAAGTTATCCAACTAATCTTGAAGGGACTGGGGGTAAAGCAAAGGTTCCATGCGGTCTTCCACCCCCAATCCGCTGGCCTAGTTGAGCGACACAATGCTACACTGAAACTGAAACTGTCAAAAATAGTGGCCACCACTTGACTTAAGTGGCCAGATGCCCTTCCACTGGCATTGCTATCGATGCGCTCCACTCCCACTAAGCACCACTTGACCCCCTACGAGGTTGTGTTTGGGCGACCAATGAACCTCTGGACTGCCCCCAAACCAACATCCATTCACGACGTCCCCGACGTCCTGCTGTCAGATTATTTATACAAGTTAACTAAAACGTTGTCTGTCATTCATCAACAGGTGCAGCAGGCCATCCCCGATGCTTCCAGGGGTCCCGGTCACGATATCCAACCGGGAGATTATGTTTTAGTCCGGAATTTTCAACGGGCAAAGAGTCTGGAACCCCGGTGGACGGGCCCCTGGCAAGTACTGATCACCACTCGGACGGCTCTTCGAGTAGAGGGGAAAAGGCACTGGCTGCACGCCCACCACTGCAAGAAGGTCTCCTCGACCCTGGCCACGACAGAAAACGTCGACACCCAAGAAGAGCTCCTGAACAAAGACCGGCCATCACTGAACTGCTATCCTGATACCGAGGCACTTGAACTTGCAAAATTCCCTGATCCCACTGTGCCATCCCGGGAAGGGTATTTCCTGCGTCGAAAGGAGGGAGCTTCGGCTAAGTAGACCACGGACTAAGTTAAAATCTCAGATCGGTGGCCTAAAACAACCAAGGGTTACCCGGAGAGAAGCTAAACAAAGTCTGTGGTTCTGCCCACTACCGAGCACCTTGAAGATGATGGAAGCGCCAGATAAGAAGATGATGGAAGCGCCAGATAAGAAGATGATGGACGCAACCGGAAATACCCACTACAGGAACCCAAAGGCTGACAATTTGCACAAATCAAAGACAATCGCCTTCTTCATTCTCTTCCTCCTTTGCCTCCTCCTCATGACTTCCTTCTGGATCTTGGAGGACAGCACACCCGCTCATCAGATATTGCTGACCACTGCACAGCCAACCACCATGAAAGAGCATCACCTAATCTCCCTTTCGCCTCAGCTCCGAGAAAGGCGTAAGGAGTTCTGGAACAATTCCTTCGTGCAATTATTGCACCAGCACAACCTTGCTGCAAATGCCACGAACTGCTGGGTCTGCGGGTTGCTCCCGCATGCCACTGGACACTCCATCCCCTTCATCCCTTCTCCTTTCTCAGTTCACGGCTCCTGCCTCGCCTGGTTGATCCTCTTGCAGGAAAGCCACAAGGACAACGCCGCTTCTGGTCAAACAGTGTCACACTTCTACTATGGGTTCTGGCTGAACAAAACAGGAAGGACGTCTGCCCCCTTTTGTCCTGTGACCTCAGGTTCCGCCTTCCATATGAACATCCCTGCCAAAGAACGAGTTGAAATGCAAGTGCTCCACAATCCAGCTAGACCCACCTTTTCCTACCTGCGGAAGCGAACGGCTGCCACTCTGACTGTGGCCCTGTCTGTCATCAATGTCACAGGTCACGTGTGCCTCAAAGGCCAGGGAACACAGCTGGTGGGTCACAGTTCCTGCCACATCACCAGAACATTGGTCTCAGTTGATCCCCCATCCTTTGTTGCTTCTCCGAATATGTACTTTGTTTGTGGCATCAAAGCTTACACTTGGCTCCCGAAAGGTTGGAGGGGTACGTGCTACATCGCCTTCATTCTCCCCCCCACGTATGTGGCCCCAGCCTACCATCACCGGCAAAAGCGCGCCGGAGACATTGGACAAGCCGACTCCACCGAAGCACAGTTCCTGGATGCGGTGAAGGGACTTGTTCCTCTGTGGGGCCCAATGGCAAATAGCCGCGCTATCCGACACCTGACTCAGGCAGTAGAAACAACCATTAACATCACGGCTGGCATCCTCGCTAACAACACGGCTGAGCTTCAGGCAGTCCGCCTGGTGGCTCTTCAAAACCCCCTTGTTCTAGATGTGGTTCTGGCCGACCGTGGAGGAGCATGCCGCATCATCGGCTCCAGCTGTTGCACCTTCGTGCCAGATAACTCGCCTTCAGTCTACAAAGCAATCGAACACCTCCACAGACTATCCTCAGAGGTTTACCAGGAGCAAGAAGGATGGTCGCTTGGAAGCTGGTTTTGGGACACTTTGAAGGACTGGGGATGGAGGTTGTTTACATTTATACTGATACCAGTCGTGATACTGTGTGGGTGTTGCTTAGGTATTCAATGTTTGCCACCTTTGTGTTCACTCATTTCTAACTGTATGTGCCCTAAGACTTTGGACTTTAGAACTGAGCACATGAGTCCCCTCTATGAGATAGAAATACGTGGTCTTATGGGGATAGATCCAAATTGACAAGCTGGCGAGACATGTTAAAAGGGAGGACTGTGGAATTTTAGTTCGTGAACTGAACATCATCTGCGCCATCTTGCCCATTCCTCAGACTCACGTATGAACATGCACGACAGCCATTTTAGGTACCATGGTCTCCCTGTTCACGATCGATCATCAGTGCACTTCCCTGACCCTGCAAGCATCCCCCATGCACCCTGGCTGCCCCCGCGCTCACATGCACAAGTCATGAACCCTCCTCTTCCGCATGACTCTGTCTCTGGGAATCACACCCCGCGCCTGACCAACACCTCCTTCCCTTCCATGAATACCCCTCTTTTGATAAACCCTTCCTCTATGCTCGATTGTCCACACCGATCCTTTCTTTCATGAATATCTCTCCTTTTGATGGCCCCTTCCTCTGAGCCCGATTGTCTGCACGGACCGCTGGTCATCCCTTGGCCTGAGGATACGGTTTATTGCCCACTACTGTATGCACTCGCCCCTCTTCAAAGGAGCTACTATTGATCATGACCTCCCCACCCCCTGAGATTCGATCAGGCGCACACATTCCAAAGGAATCGGCGGAACACTCAGCTGCGTGATAGCCCCCTCCTATTGTATGGGGGGTGAGGACCTCTACTGTAGCCACGTGTTGGAATGAGCCGGAACTGGGGGGGTACCGGGGATGTCATTTTTCATTACTTCACAATGTCTTTATTGTAATAAAGAGCGGTCACATGTCGTAAACCAGTGTATAAAAGGCCAGGCCTCAGAGAGGCTGCTAGAGAGCACCTCGAGACGATACCTTGTTGTACGATCTGATGTGTTCTGCTCCGTCGGAATAAAACTTGTTTCCTGTCTTCCTGTCTCCAGCGCCTGCCTCTTTATTTGATAACCTTCGTATGGTATTAGAGGCGTTTAACGCCGGGCAAAATTACTTAAGAAACATCGACTAAATCGCCTGACCATTTTCCTGACTTTCCTCAAAGCAACACTCGAAAACCTCTCACTCATGCCCTAGTCACCAGCAAGTTGGACTGTGGGAACACCCTCTACAGTAGGATCACCAAACAACTCACTAGAAGACTACAAACCATCCAGAATGTGGCAGCCAGACTCATCCTCAACCTTCCACACAGAACTCACATCACACCACACCTCATGGAACTTACACTGGCTCTTAATACAGAAACACGATCAATTCAAACACCTCACACACACATTCAAGGCACTACATAACTCAGGCCCAAACATTTGTATCTCCTTCTGTCAATCCCCAGACACCTCTGCCCTACAGGACTCCTGTTTGCACACATCCCACATAGACACAGAGCCAGATCAGGACAATAGACAATCTCTTACATCGCTTTTAAAGTGTGGAATGACCTCCCACTCTAAATCTGAGCCTCCTCCTCTTTTCTTGAATTCCAGAAGAAGCTGAAGACCTAGCTTTAAAACTAACCAACTTTTTGTGTAGTTCCTACTAATCTGTAGGATCTGCGCATTGTTTGGACAACATAAACTAGAGGCTTGGTGCCAAGACTGATTCCGGACACCCACGCAGGATATGTTGGCCTATAGACCAACTAGCTCACAGTGCCACCGTAAGCACCCCTTACCGACCAGGGAGCGAATGGTTTCTGGCAACCACTGAACATAACAACTCTGACCCCTCAGGGATAGTGGAAACAGTGCAGAACCTTTTGCTTAGTCACTCGGATCACTTATTCTCAGAAAAGTATACAGAGAATACACAGTGGGACGTTGTCAATATATTAATTGAACCAACGTTATTCTTTTTTTTGTTTTTATTGAGAGTTCAGATGTAAATGTAAATGTAAATAATATAGACACTTATGTATAAAACCAAATTAAAGTGCAGTGTGCATACGTGCTCAATGTAAATTACATTTAGCAACCCAACAAGAATACCTAAGTGCGTCCTTCTATATACAATAAACTTAATATACTTAAAAAGCACAGATTCTATATATAGTCGGATATTGCACAATTCCATATTCCACAGTATAGAAGTATAAAGAGACGTGTATATATTCAATATAAGATCAAATTAAACCACTAAACAGATACATACATATACATATATCAATCGACTTTTTCAACATGTGTTTCTAAACGAAAAAGGGCTATATTTTGTAGGGTTGCTCAGAAAGCAATACTATTACCCAGATCTTTTTAATTTTTTCCGATAGGCCCCCAACTTTTCTCAAATTTCCTAAGAGATCCTGTTCTTGGTGCATAACACCTGTCTAGTTCTTTGACTTTACACAGTTTTGCTCTCCATGCTTGAAACGAAGGTATATTTTTGCTTCGCCAATTTTGTAAAATTAAAGATCTTGCCATTAGGGCGGATATATATAAGCATTCTTCTTGCATATTATTTAGTATTGAATTTGGAGAGCATCCCAAAACTGCAATATAATTGTCAATCACTATAGATTGGCCTGTGGTACTTCTAAGATATTTTTCAATTTATTCCCATAGATTCTCAATTTTTGAGTAATCCCAAACGATATGCGACCATGTGCCTCCTCCTTTTTTGGCGCAACGAAAACATCTGTCTTCCATTTGGGGATATATACTATGTAGAATCAAGGGGTTCTATAGAGTAACCATTTTGAATAAAATTGCATTCATTTAAAATTATCTCCTCTAATTACTTTGGCATTAAGTATGTTAATTCTCCTCCAAGGTGTTCTTGGAATCTGCATACCTTCTTTTTTATGCCATTTGTCCCGCATTTTCTCATATATAGTAACTGATGTATTATCATTAAAGATTTCATCCAAGCACTTATTGACCACTTTTCAGGGTTTTCTAGAGCTTCAGTTATTCCAGAACTTGCTGTTAAAGTTCCTGCATCTATATTTTCTAGAAAGTGCTTTATTTTAATGTATGACCATTTAAGCATGTCCTTGGAATAGAGGAGCCCGATTTATATCTCAGCCACTTTTTCCATGAGTCTAGGTTAGGGAAGTCTTTAACTTGCCTATACCCATATCCTCCCACTTTCTCAATACGCCGGACTGTAGTAATTTAACCTTCCCAGTATATAGATCAGACAGACTCGTTGTACGATTTATCCTCGGAATACTAAAAAAAGCTAACAGTTGAGCTCTTTGTTTAAGTATCCATTGGAGTACTTTGTACCACACTTTCTTAGGATCCTTAACTACTGTGGTTGGGTCCTTGATTCTATACTCTATTAACATTTTATTCATAAAAATATTATCTATTTCCGAGGTATCAAGTTGGGAAAAAAAATCTGCGTTTGTTGTGCGCAAAATTTGCAAAATAGTATTCTCTTATGTTTGGGAGGGATAATCCTCTCCCTTCCTTCAAAACATTTAAAGTGCCTAGTGCTAATCTTGGTGTCTTATTAGCCCACATAAAGGATGAAAACAAACTATCTATCTCCTTAAAAAAAGACATTTGTGGGGCGCACAAAGCTGCTGCGAATAAGTAGTTGAACAATGGTAAAAATTGACATTCGAAAGTAGTGCCACCCGCCCTAAGATTGATAATGGTAGTTGGTTCTATTGTGCTAAAAGGTGCTTAACTTTTTGTATCAGGGGAATATAATTCAAGTAGAACAGCTCCTCTACTTTTCCTGTCACAAATATTCCTAGATATCTCTTCGGGCGTGAGTTGTACGTTGGCAATAATGTATCTGCAGAACAGTTGCATAGAATAATTCCCGTATTGGCCTTATTTATTTTGTACACACCTATTGCTTGGAATTCCGAAAAGATCCCTAGGATCTCCTCTTGGGTATGTTCCCTGGAGTTTAAAAAAAGAACAATATCGTCAGCATAAAGTTTTATATTAGTCATGTCTTGCAGAGGTGGTATATGATGTTTTTTGTCTAATAGCTATTGCCTAAGGTTCAATAAAAAGGCCGAATAAAATAGGGGAAAGGGGGCAACCTTGTCTTGTACCCCGATTATTCGACAAGAGCCTACGTTTATAGAATTAATTAATATTTGTGCCTGTGAGCTTTTATAAAGTTTTCTTATCAATTGTATAAAGTCTGCTGGGAAACCAAACTTTTCACGAATAAAAAATAAGACAGTCCCAGGATACTAAATCAAAGGCTTTCTCAGCATCTAATAACCACACCTGAGCCTTAATACTTTTCTTATGGAAATAATCCATGGCTTCTATTAAAAATGTCGTATTTGTCGAAAGCTGTCTCCCAGCCACGAAACCTTATTGATCTGCATGAATAAGTGAACCCACAATTATATTAAGCCTATTTGTAAGAAGTTCGGTGAAGATCCTGTAGTCAACATTAAGAAGACTAATAGGTCTGTAAGGTTTGACATTTTCCCTATCTTTATCTTTCTTCAAGATGCTGACTACCACCGCTGTATGGAAAGATATGGTTGGCTAATTTTAGGATTTGGATATTAAGGGTTGGGGCTAATCTTTCATATAATTCTACAGGTAGTCCGTCATCCCTGGTCACTTTACAATTGGCTAACGAACCAATCACCTATTCAACTTTCTCAATAGAAAATTCCTAGAGTAATGATTCTCTGATATCATCGTCCAATGACGGGATCTGCAATTTGTCAAGGAAACCTGTAATAAGTTCTGGCGACGTTTGCCAATCTGACTGATAGAGTCCCCTATAGTGTCTCAGAAAGGCATCTTCAATGTCTTTAGCATCTGTTAATTGTGTTTTAGATGCCTCATTCTGAATACTTTCAATTCTGTTTTGGACCTGCTTCTCTTTTGCCTGCCACGCAAGCGGCTTCCCTATGTACTCACTCTCTTCATATGCCTTTTGAAGTGAAGTCCTACTTACAGCATCCCCCAGTTGATAATAATAGTCCTGCATCTGCTTGCAGTAGTTCCTGTTTTGTTTTACAATTTCTATACTGCACGTGCTTGTTATTTACCCACGCAAAGTGCGCCTCAATTTTTAATCTTTCTTCCTTTTTGGCGTTGCAGAATTTCTTTTGACGTAATTATTATATTGTAAAGTGGACTTAAATGCATCCCATACTATATTTATTGGTTCTGAATCTGTATTGTTGGAAAAGAAAGTATTAATCTTGTCTGCTATTTCCATACACCAGCTCTCATTTTCAAAATTCAGTTTATTAAGATACCATTTCATGGGCATTTTCATCCCGCTATTTCCATCTTAATTTAAGCAAGGTCTGAAAATGCATTTGGGATGTGATCGTATGTATTGAACCTGAGGCCAGGTGAGATTAAAAAAAATCTATCCTAGAAACTGTATCATATTTTGACGAAAAGCATGAAAGTCCTGTTTTCCTGGGTTTTGAAAGCGCCATTGATCTATCAAATCTAAGGACTTTTTACAGCTAGCCAGGTCACCTGGGGTTTATTTTGCTTTCGAGCCTTCTTGGAGGAATCAACTGAAGGATCCTGGAGAAAGTTAACATCGCCCCCCAACGTTATTCTTGTATAGAATACATGTGCTGCAATGATTAATAGAGAATAAGAGACAAAAATTATTAAAATTATTACAAGCACTAAAATCGAAGATGTAGTTCTACCATGATGTTAAAACAATGTATATATGCTGCCATATAAATCAGGGCAGTAATCGAAAGTACTCCTACTATGCAAACCCTACTCTAAGTGTTCCTGGAGTGTGTGCAGGTGTAGAGTCCAGAATCCCCCCAAGGGACGATCCAACCCCATTACCTGGTGGGAGAGAATGATGGACCCAGTCTTGGTCACGAACTGGACACCCTTCACGAGATGTCAGACCGCTGCGTGGTGAATTTTCAGCATGCAAGGACCTCCTATGTCAGCTGGAGTGCCTCCTCTGTTAATCTATTCGAATGTTCATCTTTTATAACAGAAAGCAGCCTTGTGATGTGCGTATACATGAGTGATGTTGTGGACATGTAGATAGCCCTGTCGCCCCGTGGATAAAGATAGACATTTGTAAATAGTGCAAAAAGAGACCTTGTACAGGATGTTCGGGGCATTGTGATAATGTTGTGCGAAGCTAGGTTTATTAACAAGTTTAGTTTCAGGGAAACTAGTCTAACATTGTTGTGCTTGCAAATATGTGCAAAAGGTTACTGCTGAAAATAGGACAATGTAAGAAATAAGCTGCTTCGCTACATGGGCCTAACTTGGGAATATAATAAACCCACCACAGGCATAGAAAGGCACAGACACCTGCTCAGCACCATGATACCCTTAAGGGTTATGCACTTTACAAATATACATACCAAAACATAACCAGCACTAACCATGCCTGCCGTTAATCCAGTGCATTCCAGTGGATTTCTCTACTACAATTAAAAAACTAACACAGAATTGTAACAGATTGTAATGTTTGCTTGTCAAGGATGATAGGCAAGTCCACATACACAGGTGCCTCACACTGCTTCCTTCCGCCTTACGCATAAACACAGCTACATGTTTGCTGCAACAAAAGGAGTACATTCTCATACACTTGCATGACAGTAAAGCAATGCCCCTCATCATCTCCACTCCTTCATCCAGAAATGACTATGAACTAATGTAAAGCGCAGGTGTTCTGTGCCTTATTCCTCTACAAAATTTGGTGCTTCAGCGTATGTCAAGATAAGAGCACCACTATAGCCAGTTATGCAAAATATGAAAATGCTTCCCACAAGCGCCACTCAGCAATCCAATATTCCTACGACCAAGCACTACTCCATGGTGTAATGTGCTCTCTATCCACCAGTGTGCTTCAGCACCTCATCAGTGCTGTTACATTATTTATTAAGGCATTCACATTGCAATATAACCCTTGAGTGAGTGCTGGATTGTTGATGAGGTCATAGTCACAATGAGTCTGTTGGAGGTGATAACTGGTTTTGAGTTCCTTCCTGAACTTTTCCACAAGAGGGAACTTCGGACTCTTGGGGAGCTAGCAGCTTTGTTTTAAGATGGCAATAGGTGGTCAGAATTATGCTGACTGGTGAGCATGTGTGGCTGCATGCAGGACGATTTTGAGTGGAAACCACATTGTAGCACTGATGCCAATTTAATATAATGCTATAGTGGCGTGCCATATACAACTCCAAGACCAACTCAAAGCACATGACAGCAACCATAAAGGGCTTTTCGCACAACCTCATGATTAGTCCTATGCTTGCTTAAACAGCCAGGTCTTGAATGCATTTCTGAAGCATTCATGGTATTGCAATAACTGAATGGATGCCAGTAAGGCATTCCACAGACAAGCCCCCCCCATGAGGCCTCCCAAACAGGCTGTGGAGAATTTTCGGATTGTAAGCTTTATCTGCTCCCTCCATCTCAGCTGTCTTATGGGCTGAAAATCTTCATCAACTATTGAGGGCTATGATCCCAGATTGCCATAGGGGCCATACACGTTTTTTTTAACTCTACCCTTTGCTGATCCAGGAGCCTGTGCAATAGCTTACAAGGAAGGGGTAACATGGGCATTCTTCTTAAGGTTGTTAGTGAGATGGATGCCTCAATTTGTTATCTTATCTTACTTAAATACATGGATGGACAATTTTGCAGTGTACTAGGACATTACCTTAATCAAGATGACACAGAATTATGGCCGTCATTATTGAGGCCCTCCTACAGAGGTACAAACATGGGTTGATATTCTGTGCAAGCTTAAACTGAAATCTGCACCTTTTAGCTACTTTTTAAATCTCTGAACACTTCACTTGACCATTGTCCAAACACACTGCCAGACTCTAAATATAGTGTTTTGTTAGTGGGGTGCTCTCTGGGCTACTGGGCTGACAAACGGAAGGGGAGAGGCAATTCCCTCTTCAGCAGCGGAATCTCTGTTTTGCCACAATTGAAAGGAAAAGTGCTGCTGTCCAGAATGCAGCTGTAGTTCTAATTTAAACAAGTGTGAAGGCAATACTCAGACTAACTTCCCTTGTCAAGCTGAAGCAGCAGTTTGGAGTTATCAGCATAAAGCTGAAAGTCGAATTTTGAGGATCTAATGACCCCCACTATAAGTAACTTTTAGGAATTAATGAAAAAAGGGGCAGTGGCAGATCTATGCTGGGCCCCACAGCTTAGCACACAGGTCTAAGTGTAGAAAGTGCAAAGCTTAACTTGTTGCACACACCATATCAGGAAGACCTCAAAGGGTTTAGATAACCCAAGGAACTGACAATGTCAATCCCTAACCTTTCAAAGGGAACCCCAACCACTGGAAGTAGAATTAAGGGCATCCTTGGGTGGCTACTTGCTTTGACCCTGGCTAGGCAGGTAACATAGGAGTTGCAAAACTCCTTCACCTTCTGGGACATCCCTGGGCCGTAGAAGTGGGTGACTAATAGACTTCAAGTTTTGCCCTGGCCAAGATGCCCAGCTAAGGGGATGTCATGAGCCAAAGTGAGTAAGAACTCTTTATACATCTGAGGCACTACCACTCTCCTAGTGGCACCAGGTTTGAGGACTCTCGCCTCAGTGTAAAGGACCCCTTCCTCTCAATAGGTCATGTGGGAGTCACTGACATCTCCCTTTTCCTGATCAGCAGCTTGCTGTCTCAGGCTTTCAAGAGTGGGACAGGTCTTCTGTCTCAGGCACAGATCTTCCCTAGAGGGTCTGTTTGAGCCCCGGAACCCTGCCGTGTACGGCCCAAATTCCTGGGGCTCAGTACCCTCTGGAGCCGACAGGTCTTCTCCCTGAGGAGAGAGGGCCTGAGCTTGTGCCTTTTCTCTTGGCAGGTTGGGCCATTATTCCAGACTCCAACTCCTCTTTTTCATTCTAGGCTCTGGGTTTCAAATACACCCATTTAGGTATACTCAACATTGCTGTTTTGGTTTTTCTTTCAACCTCAGCCTATGCTGAGGACTCCAGATCGTTGCCTAGCAGACATTCTACAAGAATTGCAGAGGATACCACCACCTTCTGCTGGCAGTAATCCCTCCCCATTCTAAGGACAGCATCCCCAAGGGATGGACCTTAGCCTGATTATCTGCATTGAGGACTGTCAATGTCTCACCACTTGGGTATTGTTCAGAAGATGCCAGTTTTACCATTGTGACACTTGCACCATTTTCTCTCAGTGCTCCAACTCTGATCCCATTTTTATGAGGCTGTTGTCTGTATTTTTCCATAATAATGGGCCACACAGCCAGGGCAGCTACATCCACCCCACCCTCTGAGCCTAAGGTTGCTTTGCTGACCTCTCTGACATGGTGAGGGCTCACCCGGGATCCTATCTGGAGACTTACCACTGCATGTACTGCAGGTGCACTAAGGGGACTATTTTTATTGGAACAGTTACGATCTTTAGTTTGGTGCCCATTGGCCTTGCATTTAAGCACCAAGCCTTTTTAGGATACCAGTTCTTAACGTGGTATCGACCCTTAGACTGTGTTTTGGCTTGGGGCTCCCACTCTTGAACAGGTTTTTGAGGGCCTAGAGAAGACTCTTGTTTTTTGACTCATCATCCTGCCTTTGGAGGGCTTCGCAACCCCCTTTTTTTGGTCACCCCCACAATGAGTTGTCTTGGTGACCCTTGTCTTGACCCAGTGATCCACCTTCTTCTTCAACTCTTGAGGAGAAAGTGGACCTAGGTCTACCAAGTACTGATGTAATCTCCCAGAAACACAATTACTCAACAGATGCTCTTTCATAATAAGATTATTAAGTCCATCATAGTTGTGCACATTGTTACTTTTCACCCAGCCACCTAGTGTTTTCATTGAAAGATCTACAAACTCTACCCAGGTCTGACTCTAGGTTTTTCGCGTCTCCCTGATCCTGATCCTGTATTCCTCAGTGGTAAGTCCATAGCCCTCAATCAGTGAATCCTGCATGAGGTTATAGAACTCAGCATCTACCTCATTTAGAGTCAGGGGCCTATCCTGGAGGTTGAGGGACATCCCCTCGACCCTATCTTTGCAGGAGGTAGCAACATCCACTTCAGCCACACCACACAACCCCCATGGATGGACCACCACTGCATACACTTCCACGTCGACAAACCCACGGCGCCAAAACCTGCACCCCGTCCCCCACAAAGAAACTGGAGCAAGATCACCGAGGAGCAGCTCAACTCCATCCTCAACCGCAATGAACCCGCCACCTTGACCGCCAACCTTGCAGCCAAAGGACTCCACAGATGGATCTCCAACTGTGCAGATGAGCTCGCACCCCTACATAACCCTGACAGATAGTGCCCCAGGAAAGCCACCTGGTTCACCGCCGACCTCCAAGAATCCAGACGCACCTGCAGAAGTCTCGAGAAGAACTGAAGAAACAGCAAATCCCCGTAAGACCGCACCACCTATAAGAATGCCATGACAGAATACCACCAACGCATCAGATCCACCAAAGGACCTTCATCCAGAACAAGATCCTCGCCAACTCCAGCAACTCCAAGGAACTCTTCAGCATCATCCAGGAATTCACCAGACCCCCAGCGAAACCACAGACATCACCCCCTCCCAGGACCTCTATAACTAGCTTGGCTCCTACTTCCACCTGAAAATCAAGGGCCTCTACGACAACTTCAACGACCAGACACCTGACTCCAAACCCACTCTCTCCTCCAGCAATGCCAGCCAGCCCACCATCTTCTCCTGGACCCTAATCACCACCGAAGACACCACATCGACCATGAAGGCATCCACTCAGGAGCCCCCACGGACCCCTGCTCCCCTCACCATTTCCACAGACCCGCCGCCATCGCCCCGGAACTACGACGCACAACCAACGCCACCTTTGAAACCGGCATCTTTCCCGATGATTGGAAATGCACAGAAGTCAGACCCCTACTCAAGAAGCCTTCAGCAGATCCCACGGACCTCAAGAACTACTGATCCATCTCCCTCCTCCCCTTCGTGGCAAAAGTCACAGAGAAGACTGTCAACATCCAACTAACGAAATTCATCGAAGAAAACTCCATCCTCAACCCCTCCCAATACCTGTTCCACAGCATCCATAGCACTGAGACTCGCCACCACAGAAACAACTGCACCCTCCTCGACCAAGGGCACACCGCAGCCCTGGTCCTACTCGGTCTCTCTGCAGCCTTCGACACCATCTCCCACCGCACACTCACCGCTAGGCTCCGCGAAACCGGCATTCAGGGTACCACCCTTGACTGGCTCTGCTCCTTCCTCACCAGCAGAACTCGAAGAATTGGGCTTCTACCATTCTTCTCCGAACCCACGGAAATCAACTGCAGAGTACCCCAAGGATCGTCACTCAGCCTCACACTCTTCAACATCTACATGGCCCCCCTCGGCCATCATCAGACTGCACTGACTCAACATAGTATCCTACACCGACGACACCCAGATCACCCTCTCCCTCTCCAAGGACCCAGTCACCACCAGACTCAACTTCCAGGAAGGAATGAAGGACGTTGCATTCTGGATGAGCAGCAGCTGCCTGCAGCTCAACTCGGAGAAGACAGAGGTCCTCGGGCCCTCCCCCTCTGCATGGGACAACACCTGCTGGCCCACTGCCCATGGCAGCCCCCCCACCCCCACGGCCCATGCCAGAAACCTCAGCACCATACTCGACTGCTCCCTCTCCATGACCCGACAGGTCAATGCCGTCGCCTCCACCTGCTTTAACACCCTTCACATCCTCCGAAAGATCTTCAAATGCATCCCCCGTGAATCAAGGAAGACCGTCACCCACGCACTCATAACCAGCAGACTGGACTTCAGAAATGCCCTCTATGCCGGGTTCAACAAGTCTCTGCTCCCCAAACTCCAGACCATACAAAAAACCGCATCCAGACTCGTCCTTGGCATCCCTCAACACAAACATATCACCCAGCACCTGCGTAACCTCCACTTGCTTCCCATCGAGAAAAGAGTGACTTTCAAGATACTCACCCATGCCTACAAATGCCTCCACAACACTGGACCCCAATATCTCAATGACAGAATCTCCTTCCACATACCCGAGGAAATTCCGATCCGCTGACCTCACCCTCGCCGAACCCATGCGCATCCACAGAGCAAGAACGCAGGGAAGAACCTTCTCCTACATCACAACCAAGATCTGGAATGAGCTGCCGATCAACATCAAACACACTCCCACCCTTCACATCTTTAGGAAGACCCTCAAGACCTGGCTCTTCAACTGACCGGAGCTGCTCCCCAAATCGCCTTGAGACCTTCACGGGTGAGTGGCGTGCTTTAAATCTCCCTGATTGATTGATTGATTGATTGATTGATCCCTACAGCTCCCAGAGAAAAGAGCCCCAATACTTTTTGCTGAGTTACCTCATTTTACAAGTCTTCTCTTTGGGGATCTTAAGGTCAAAAAAGTCATCTTTCTCCCTATAAACTATTTTGCTGCCACCAGAGATAGGCCCTAGGCCCATCTCAGCTCTTTCCTTTTCTATAGCCCGGATTTTGGCTTCTAAAACAGCCCTCCTGGCTTGTCTTTCTATAATTAGTTCCTCATCTAGAAGGTCATGTTTCCCTAGGGGAGGAGGCTCTACTGGCACCTTACTTTCACTGTCTCCACTCTGACCCTCAGTGAGATCCATAACTGCTGCATTGTAAGCTGCAGGTAAGGGATCAGGTTGAGCTCCTAAACCAGATCTTCTGTAGAAGACATCGTTACTAAATCTTGGACCTTTTTAGAAAATGACAAAAAATTCCCAAAAGTTTTGGGCCTACCTAGTGATATTTTTTTATTCTAAACAGTTTGGACTGGGGTACTTAAAATAAGGCCCCAACAGCTAGTTTAAACAATTTAGGAAAAGTATTGAAAGTAAAAAAAATGCTTTTTACTAAAAGACAATTCTGGATCCCTTAGTGGAATCACCCATTAACCAAGTGGTATAGTAGGTGTTAAGTCTTGTATCCCACCATTGCACCACCAATGTAGGAGGTAGGCTCTTTAGTTGGGATATCAAAAAGAGGTATACCGTACAAAGAGTCCAGTTATTCCCTTACTAGCAGACAGGGGCTTGCTCTAGCCATCCCAAAGTGCGCTTTTAGGGGGTAGTCTGGACAAGCAGCCTTAGGCCTATCAGAGAGTAGTATTAGACATCTGCAAATACGCACAATAGTCAATACATAATGCACAAGACTCAATAAGGAAGCACCAGAATCAATACAATCAGGTAGGTACATTTTTTAAGAGAAATACTTTTGCTCTTAAAAAGTCGACAGTGCATTTTTCAGAAGCAACAGCATTATCCAATAGAAGGAAAAACAAGTACGTCATTCAGGTTCAGTATAGTGACTTACAAGTCCAATCTCCTGGAATTAAAGTGAGTATGGTGCAACATCCAAGGCAGCACCAACAGGTCACTTGGGATGGCCGGGTGTAGAGATGCATGTCACCGTCGGGTGCCCAAGGTTATCCTCTTTGAGAAGAACATGTAGTGAATTCGGACACTTCACAACAACTTACGGGACCAATCTCCTGGATTTAAGGTAAGTGTGGAGCAAGGTACAAGGCAGCACCAACACCTCACTTTGGGTGGCCAGGTGCGGAGGTGCATATCAGCATCGGGTGCCCAATTTTACCCCATGGGGACCAGTCCGGTAGAAAAGAGGCTGCAGACTTGGACTGGGAAACCAGTTGGTCTGAACCAACGGGGGATTCAGATCTCACGATGCTTGGGTACACCTTTAGTCCTCTTCTCCACAGACTAGCCTTGGCCTTATTAGACATTATGTCTGTAGTGGGCCTGATCCAGTCGGTAGTAGGTCCAACCCATCAGGCAGGCCACACTTTAGATGGAATCTTTACCAACAGTTCTGATTTCAGGTTTCAAATAGCCGAACCTCTACCCTGGACAGACCATGGGGTGGTGCGGTTCGCCATCCTTATTCCTCAGGCTAAAACAGTGACAGATGAGGGTCATACTAGCAGTATGTGTAGGCCTTGGAAAAACATCAAAGGAACAGACTTGGAGGAGTTGCTCCTGGCCTCTGGCCCGGCCCGACCGACAGACGTAAATACAGCTACTTCTGAGTACACAGACTGGATTGATCACGCCTGCCTTAAGCTGGCCCCCCCCAAACGATGTCGACCCGCTAGGTCGGCGCCATCAGCCCCCTGGTACTCGGACGTCCTTAGAGAAGCTAAATTAGCATGTAAAAAACTAGAACGGAGCTGGAGGTCCACCTATTCCGAGTATGATAAGGAAAGGCTTAGAGCCGGCCAAAGGGTCTATAAAGATGAGATCAGGCAAGCGAAGAGGGTATACTTTACGGACCGCATTGAGAAGGCTAAGAACTCAACAAAAGAACTCTTTGATACCGTCACCAGTCTTGCCTCTCCGAAGGCGGTGACGGTCCCGCCCAACCCAGAACTCTGTGAGTCCTTAGCAAAGTTCTTTCAGAATAAAGTTCAGGTAATATTCACCTCTCTTGAACCTCAGGTGGCCCAGAGCCTCCTTGAAACCCCTCATGGGAATTCCCATGCGGGATTTACGGGGGCTACTCTCTTGACCTTTAACCCTGTGGAGGCAGAGGAAGTAGCAAAACTGTTGCTAGCCACCAAATCAGGTTCACCTTACGATCCTTGCCCCACCTCCATTGCAAAACTGGCGGTTGCTCCTATCGCGAACCAACTGGCAGGGATTTTCAATTTGATGTTTGAGAAAGGTAACTTCCCTAAGAGTTGGAAACGGGCCTCAATTAGCCCGCTCCTTAAAAAACCCTCCCTTGACATTTCGGACCCCAATAGTTACAGACCAATATCCAGGTTGCCACTGCCTGCTAAATTGGTTGAGAAAATTATGAACTCCCAACTCTGCTCCTTTTTGCGCAATTCTAAAGGTCTTGACTCAGCACAACATGGTTTCAGAGAGGGTCACAGCACCGAGACCGCTCTTATCAAATCCACAGAGGAGATCCGGAAGGTGCTTGACGAAGGGGGCCAGGCAGTGCTGATTCTTTTAGACCTGTCAGCAGCCTTCGATACTGTCCACCATGCATTGTTATTAGATCGGCTGGAGGGCTGCGGGGTTCGAGGCCAAGCACTTAAGCTCCTGGAGGCATTTTTAACGGAGCGGGTACAAGTGGTGGCCATGGGGGAGTATGAATCAAGACCTTTCGAGCTCCCGGGGGGGGTCCCGCAGGGATCATCCCTAAGCCCCACTTTATTCAACATCTACGTTGCCGCCCTTGCCCCAGTAATCAGATCCTTCGGGTTCGAGTTAACATCATACGCCGATGACACCCAGATTGTGGTCTCGGTGCTCCCGGGGACTGAGACGGAGGTGGCAGGCAGATTCCAGGATTGTATGTCTGCAATTAGCTCCTGGATGGCAAAAAGTTGTTTAAAATTGAATTCATCAAAGACAGAGGTGATCATTTTTGGCCCAAGCACTAATCTTTGGAGCCCTAACTGGTGGCCCACTGATATGGGGTCTCCTCCCATCCCTGTAACAAAGGTGAAGAATTTGGGGGTTGTCATTGATAACCTTCTCACCTTTAAACCCCAAGTCAATGCGATGAGTTCCTCAGTACATTACATTCTGAGAATTATCAGAAAGGTTCTACCCTACCTTCCTGAGGGCAGTAGAAAGTCGGTGGTGACAGCCCTCGTTCTATCTCGCATCGACTATTGTAATAGCCTTTTTCTTGAGGCACAACAGGGAGTGCTTAACAAGCTTCAAGTTTTACAAAATGCGGCCGCCCGCTTGATTGGGGGCTTGCCCAGATTTTCCTCAGTCTCCAAGGAATTGGTTAAACTTCACTGGCTTCCGGTACGGAAGCGAATCAGGTTCAAGGCCCTCTGCATTGTCTTTAAGGCACTGCATGGCCTTGGCCCAGTGTTCCTTCAAGATCTTTTTCAGTGGTATAGACCAGGCAGACAACTGAGGTCGGCCAGTCTGGGGCTGGTCAAAACCACCCGGATCAGGAGGGCACGCTGGGGCGGAAGGAGCTTTGTCAGGGGAGCTGCGATGGCGTGGAACTCCCTTCCTCTCTCCCTCAAACTCAATACAAATCTCCTGGCATTCAGGAAGGAGCTAAAAACATGGCTATTCTCCCAATAAGTACTTTGATTCTCGCTTCTCTGGAATTATCACTTCAGCGCCAGGACGCCGATTGGCAATAGCGCGCTTTATAAGTGTAAAAAATAAATAAATAAATAAATAAACTAGGGGTGACAGGTGCAGAGGTGTCTTCAGGCATCTGATTTTTGTCACTGGGAGCACTCTCTTTAGAGGGGGCCTGCAAACAGAAGCTGCAGACGGCATCGGAAAGTTCACGAAGGGCAAAACCAAAGTGGACGCTGTCTCTTGAGGGTTTGGGGACCATGCTGACACCATTGGTCCACTTCAGCTCGGGCTGGTAAACGCAGGTGCAATGATGCTCTGTAGTGTCGGACTATTGCGGTTGGAGGGTCTCATAGTCTTCTTTGGGGTGCCTGCATGATGCAGGAAAGCAGTGCTACTGCTTCTTGAGGCTTTATTGAAGGCAGGCAGTCCTCCTAGACTTTGGAGGCATGACAGCTTGCAGGATAAGATGACTTTGGAGCAATTTGATGTTGAAACAGCAGACAGGCTTACAGTGCTGGGGCAGACTCGGTTGCTCTTTCGTAGTCTTTGCTTTTGCAGCTCTTCTGTGTCTTCCTTCTTCCTAGGTTGTCAGGATCTGATTTCCTGGTGCCAGGGTTCTCCAAAATAATGAATTATGTGGCTTTAGAGGAGTATAGGGTAGGAGCAAATGGGTTACTTAGCCCTTGGGTCACTATGCCCACTATACGACCACTTCCTGGGGGAAGTGGGCATAACCCTCTCCCAGAGATCTTACATTTGCCATCACAAAGATGGCTACTTATGAAAAGTCGCATCAACTTCTGGTAGTCCAGTTCAGGGGTTGTGCTCACCTGTGGGAGGATATGCCTGTCTTGCCTCAATTTTCCTGCCTGTCCCAGTGCCAAGGGCGATGGACAAGGAGGTCAGTTTCCTCTCCTGGGAGAGAAACCAGATTTGGATGCCAAAGGCGGTGGGCCTCTTTGAAGCTCCCACAGATTTGCAATGCTAATCCTCAGGTCATCCTGTGCATAGGGGTGCAAGGCAACCCCTGCTCAAGCAGGCTTGGTTTTATGACTCCTGGAGAGTAGTGGCCCTCACCCTTGGGGGTGAGACACTTGTCTCTGGTGGAAGGCTGACCAAAGCCAGTCAGTCAGCACCTGGGGATGGTAGATTTCCAGGGGGCACCTCTAAGGTGTCCTCTGTGTGCATATATTACTATATCCGACACTGGAATCAGTGTGGGTTCATTAATACAAGATGTTTGATACCAAACACCCCTCTTTTCAGTGAAGTCATCATGTATGTGGGGAAGTTGTTTTCACCAGTGTCCAGCACATGTTTTTAAATTACTTCCCTGTTCCCTTGTACTGGCAGTAATGGAACGGACCAGCACAGGGGCATATTTGCTCATGCAGATATGTCCTCACATGTAATATGAGGCACCCTGCTTTAGGGCTGTAAGGCCTGCTGTAGGGGTGACTTTTAAATATTACTTGCAATGTTAGAGGACATGACACACGGGGATGTGTATCATGTCGTGTTTTCACTTTTTTCTGCACCAAGACACACAGCCTGCAATGGCAGTTTGCATGAGCTTGCTGAGGGGTCCTTTGTGGTGGCACAATTAGTGATGTGCCCTTAGAGACCCTCTTTAGGGCCTTAGGCACCATTTACTAGGGACTTACAGAAGGTACTAAAGGTCTTGCCAATTGGGAAAACAATTGCACAGTTTTGAGGAAAGAGATCTGGCACTGGTGACCGGGTTAGCACCTAGTCCACTTCCTGACGAATTCACATCATATATCAGGCAAAAAGTGGGGGTAGCCATATCAAAAAGGGAACTTTCCTACAGTGTCCAGAAATGTTGACTTTTAGGGGGGAGGGAGGGGGGAGGGGTAGAGCACATTGACAGTTGTGTACAATTTACCAGTTGACATTGACAACCGGTACTCTCCCACAGAGAGGCTTGACTTTCACAGCACTTTCACAACAATCGAGTGCTCTCCTTCAGGGGGGTATATCATCCTTGAGTGAATATGACATTACCATTTGCCACAAATTGATGAATTCTATTTCTTCCTTCATCATCCTTACACATCGGACAGGCTTATCATTCTATTTCACGGCCAGCCACTATGTTCCCCTATTACTAGAGTCCTGATGAGACACCTGTATGGAAGGAGAAGCCCTTTCTGCACATACTAGCCAGGATAACACATTAAACTGTTAGAGTCATTCTGGCTAAACTTGTTAAACCAGAAACTGGTGTTTAATGGGTGTCAATCAAGAACACAACAATGGAACATTATACCTGATGATGCAGCTTCTGTTCTTTCCATCCTACTTTCTTTGCTTCCCTCTTTCCTTCATTCTTCTTTTCTTTTCTTCTCTTTCCTTTTTCTTTTCTTTCCTTCTTTTTCTTTCTTTCTTTCTCTTTCCTGCTTTCATTCTTGCCTTCTTTCCTTCTCTCTTCCTCTTTTTTCTCTTTCTCTATCTCTTTATTTCTCTTTCACATTGTTTTTCTTTCCTTCTTTCTCTTCAATTTTCTTTCCTTCTTTTCTTCTTTTTCTTTCTTTCTCTCTTTCACCTTCTTTCATTCTTGTCTTCTTTCCTTCTCTTTCTTTCTGTTTCCTTCTCCCTTTCTCTTTGCTTCTCTCTTTCTTTTGTTCTTTTTTCCTGCTTTCCTTTTTTCTTTTCCTCTTTCTTTCTTTCTTTCTTTCTGTCTGTCTTTCTTTCTTTTATCCTGTCTTGCCTTTTTGTTCTATCTTTCTTTCTTGCCTGCTTTCTTTTCTTCTTTCATTCCTTTTTTCTTTCTTTGTTCCTTTATTTTTCAAAGGCAAGAGGCTTGCAGGCAGACTGACTGATTTTTTAGGTCTGGGTTAGCGAAGACCTTTTGATTTTACTAAAATGATGTGTATACCATAGTCACTTATAGGGGTTTCAGCCAGACTTCATCAGTTAGTGTGTGGTTGGTGTCATTTACATTTTTCTTCCATTCACACCAGCATGCATTAAGGGGCAATGTATCAGCCCACTTCAGCCACTGGCTGACTTCACTAAGAGTAACAGCATGCCACCCTTTCACAATGAACACACCCACACAGTTGCCTTCATTGCTAGCAAGTGCTCTGGTAACGTGTGTTTTTTTTTTTTTTTAGACCTGAAAAAACTAATTTGCCTGCAGCAATTTAATTTATTTTGTTGATTGACGAGGGTCCGGCATATTGCCAAACAATAAAGTTTTGTAAAAACTGACAAAACCAAAAATGAATTGCCAGAAGGCTTGCGACCAACGCTGGACCTATTGGCTTTACCAATGTTTGTTTTGTTAATTGCCTTATTAATTGATTGATTGTAATATCGCAACGCTGGCTAGTTGCAATAGGTGGGGTGGCACCTTGTAAAACGTTTGATTCCATTTTTGTGTATGAGTGCATTACAATGACTACGTTAGTTTTAACGAGGTGTACGTATGTGGTGAGGGAGACGGAAGGTTTGTACCAAAATGCTAACGTCTTTTCTCCTTACGCGAGCGTGCTCCTAGCTCGTTTAAGGTAAGTGTGTGGTAATTGACAGCTACAAGCACAAGCTTAGTCTTTCCCCAATATGAAACCTTTTAGCAGACGTCAGGTTGGCTATTATCGGATATGACCTCCTTTCCTTTCGGTGGCTGTTGCTGGTTGCTCAATAAATTCGGGCCTTCAAACTACAGCCAGGAAGGGATTCCCCGATAAGTGCGTCATCAGGCATTCCACAGGCAGCGCCCTACCTGCTTCACAAAAATGAGGCCGAGTGTACCTCCCAGCTCAAACAAAGCACATACCACAAGGGAAAGAAAGCAAGTGACATTTGTGCCGAAAAATGCAATTAAATAAGAAATACGGGCTGCCTCTTTGAACTCTGAAATGTACACCACCTCTGTTACCGCCACTGCTACTTCTGGTTTACACAGTCACAGAACTGCAGCCCTCAGACTGATTTATGCCCTTTAGAAAATGTGGCTCCTTGTAAGTATGTTTTAAATAGACAGGTTTTATATCTCTCTTACAGATGCAGTGATATACTGCGAAGGATAGTTGTGCGCCAGCATAAAATACTTGCAAGGACAAAGCCAGTTTTACTGCTAGTGTGTATTTGTGCTTTTATTTACCATTCCATGAGGGCAGCCGGCAAACCGCACACCAGTCTTTCCGATTTCCCCATACAGACAAGGCTCGGGGTCCGCGTGTACCCCAACAGGTTAGGCAGAGGAGAGCGCGTAGGTTTTATTTTTTGCGGGTTTCAAAACTAAACCATCTGATAACATCAAACCAAATAAAGGGTTGGATAACTCTGGTAGTAAGCTGCATAAATGGTATTTGAATACTCTAGTGGAATGTGTTGTCCCACCTTTGTGTACAGTTTTTCCTCAGGATCACTGGAGTACCCTGAATGAGAGGTCAGTATAAGTGGAGATTTAAGGGGTCTCAGATAAGGGGAGTGTGTTGTAATTTGAGGGTAGTCTCTTCACACATTAGTCTGGAGCCACTAAGGTTGGCAGTAAGTTCTTTATTTCATGTTAGGTCCTTAGGTTACAGCCATAGCCTGGCCGGTCCAATTATGGCTCCATCACTACACAGCGCTACCTGAGGCAAGTACCAGGGTTTAAGAGTGAATCGGGTTTACCAGTCCATCACCTGTGCTTCTTTTCAGTAAGTCACCACCAGTGGCCCACTGTGAACCAGATTCCTGAATTCCAATTCAGCTCAAAAAGGCCATCAAGACTCTGTTTTCTTGCCGAACATCAAGGACAACAACCCTTGCAGTGAAATTTGCTGCCATCTTGGTAATGCTCCGGGCTACAGGTCCGAAAGACTTTTACAAATCACTTTGCGCTCAATCTGTGATGTACATTGAGAAACCAGAAGGATTAAGAATTGTTTACATACATGGATGCTGCTGAAAAAATGTGCTCTGCTTTCCACTGCTGGGAAATTAGAAGGCCTAGAAACTCAACAACATTCAATAAACTGATCAGTGACCTTGATGCTCTGGGTCGTTCTCTCACTAATGGTGTGGTCTTTTTACTTACCTTTAACTTATTTTGTATGCTGGCAAAGACCACTGAGCCAGATGATAAATATAAACTTGTTATATGTATGCCGTGACCCAGCACTCAAGCGGCACCTTACCAATGGGGCAGTGGAAGTCGAAAAGTTGTTTTGTAACTAGGCTAAGTTTTATTTGCGCAGTCCCATTTTAACAAACCTACACATACACATAAGACCTTACTGGGTTTTTAGATCCATGAGGTAACATCTTTTGTAACAATACTACAGCACAAACAACATTTGCAAAGGTTATATTATTTTGCACTAAAAATGTGAAATAACGTGTCCAAACGAGTTTTGTCTTCATAATTTTTTCAACCCATGTTTACTCATTTTTTCACTATGCACAGTTCGAGACTCCCAGGTAAAATCTGATAGGGCAGAGTCACCAACAAATAAAAAAAGCTCAAAAAATGAAATAAGAGCTGCACAGGAAAAGGGGGCACGAAGAAAGGGGAGATCGGCGGGGAGCAACAGAGGAGTGGTGCTTGGTGGAAATATTGTTATAAAAAAACAAGTAGGTTGGGAAGGGTGAGGTAACAACAGACAAGCTGTGGTGGAGGGGTGGAAAAGCAATACAGAGACCGAGGGGCCAAGGGAAGTGTGTGGAGCAGTAGACGTTGACGAGATCGCACAAACAGATGCACTCCATTGGACTGCTTAAAGTAAAAGAAATACATATTTCCCTCAATTCAAGAAATGTCAACAATGGTTGACTTGGATCCTTCCAATCAGAACATTGTGAGACTGAAATGCTTGCAGGATTGTTTTTGTGTAGGAATGGCTACCTTCCAGCATAAAACCAATCCTGAGAAGCATATTCCTCTTTCTGTTCGCGCTGCAGAATGCAGCACACATAGAAAAAGGAAGTACCAAGGAGAAATAAAAAATATTTCTCCGTGTTATGCCTCCCATGTCTACCTCTTTTGATAAATCTGAGAATGCATAAAAAAAAACATGGAAGTTGCATGGGAACACCCACACAACGCCTTCCCAGGGCAGAGTAACGCAATGTAGCGATTTGCTCTGTGTTGCGATACTCCAGATTTATGAAGCCACTCGGGCCATGCAGGATAGCCTTGCTTGGCCTCATAATTCGAATTTTGGACTTTTGTCGCTCTTGCAACGGGTTGTATGGTGCAAGAATGGTGCAACTCCTCTCACAAATATGCTCACAGTATATTGGAAACAATAGGTTTGACCAAGTGACAGCTAAAACTCTTTGTAGCCAGGACCTGAACATTACTGACAGCCAAAGCCTTTACGCTTTGCAATTTAAATATTTGTTTAAATTGCAGTTTTCGTTAAGAAGGCTACTTGAGAGCTATGCACCACACTTGGACATAACACTGGAAGTTCGGTGTAAAAACACAGATCTAAAGGCCTCTTTTTAATTAGTATAAAATGCCCAAACTCCAGCTCATCAGCTTAAAATGAATTCATAAAAAGGTATGAAGAGCAACCTGTGTTTTTAAGCATTCTACCTCACCTGAACACTATGAAGGGAGTTAGATAAGTATAGGGAACAACTGTTCACAAACTTTTGGGGGCATATTCTCAAGGAGCTATTGCCGAGTTATCGTCACTTTATCACAGCCAGAGTCATGATAAATTCATCGCCCTATTCACAAACTGGCGCTAACAGCCCATATCACCATTTTACCTGCGATAGCAGCTGCAAAAAACCTTGCCACAGATGACCCCGGCAACTATCGCTAATGAGAGGCAGAGTAGGCGTTACCGTGCAAAAAGCTGCGACAACACCATTTCGCAACATTCTCAACAACCAGCCAGTTCGGCGATAAGATCCCAAAACAGGCTATAAGACACTTTAGCAGCAGGGATTTAACACCTGCTCTGACCTTGTGTAAAGTCGGACGACAACCTGCACCAGAAAAGGGAGCCCCGCCCAGAGTCAAACCTGAAGAACAACATTTGCCATAGAGCTACTGATCATGCAGCTCGGAGCACTAACAGGCCCACAACACCCACTGCGACACACATCGACGGGGTTACCACCACGGAACCCTTTTTCTTTCTGACGTACACTTACACCCACACTCTCCTTTTAGGTCCTGAAGAAACGCTACTGATCACTAGGACTTACATAGCGTGAAACATGTCAACCTTGTGTTTAGTTACACTGGCACATTAAGCCTTATTGTGATTCACTAACCCTTTGGTTTTTTAGCCTACCAGGGGTACAACAAAAATAAATAACCAACCAGTGGAAACCCCTAGGTAATTTTACCCATCCCTGCACGCACCTCACCACCACTTTTCCATGGATCCCTTCTCGCTCCCCCCCTCCCTCATGCCAGCACTCCCCAAACAGCTTTTCTCTTTAAAAGATCTCTGTGAAAGAGACCCTTTGGGGGCCCGTCGGGCATTGCAGCGCCGGCCCGACGAGGAGCTAAAAAAGCCCGATGATGACGCATGACATCCTTCAGGGTGTGTGAGGGCGACTAAGAGGCAAGACTTGGCCCTACCCTTCGGGATTGGATCCTTGATACTAGGGATGAACCTCTGCCTCTCTCCCTTCTTTCACCTCCTTTTGTCTACTTCTCCTCTATTCTAGTCTTTACCTCCTCTTTCAGATCGGGTGACACACACGCACCCGTAACTAGGAACAGTGGGGCATATTACCAAGGGCCTTATCGCCGCTTTAGCAGGAAATGTTCCCGCTAAAGCGGCGATAATTTTATCGCCCTATTACCTAGCTGTCACTAACACCAGTTAGCGACAGCTAGTAGGAGATAGCGAGCATCTTGGGGCCCACTTTGCATGTCAGCGATAATTATTGCTAATGACATGCAAAGTAGGCATGCCAAGATGTTAGCGACTGGAAACAGTCGCTAACATCGCTATCTCCTATTACCTACTTTTGGAAATAATCGCGCTAAGCGCGATTATCTCCAAAAGCTAACACCTGCCCAGAGCAGTTCTTAGCCATATTATCCAATGGGAGGTGGATAACATGGCTAAGAGCATTTGCTCTGTAATGCATGAATATCGCTGACTTTTCAGCGCTATTCATGCATTTCGGCCGATTTTTATCGCTTAGGAGATAAACCTTGATAATAGCAAGGCTCCTAAGCGATAAAAATCGGCGGAGCTCGGCGATATTATTATTCCCGCTAACCGAGTTAAGCGATAAATATCGCTTACTCTTGGTAATATGCCCCAGTGTCCCCTTGGATCTAACTAGCATTTGAGGAGCACCGACACTGGACCACAACGAGCTCCCGGTCCCCCCCTTCCTTTGGTGACTCTTTTCCTGGAATGGCCAACGTCCCTGCCAGGGAGGCGCCTCTCACCCTGCCATGAGGCTGACGCCGTGAGCGGTGGCGTAGGCGATCCTGTGCACCTGCTGTCCCCCAGGCTGCTGGTCCCCAGACCCGTCTTGCCCCCCCTGCGCATCCAGGCATCTCTGCTGACACAGGCGTGTGTCAAAGAAGGCCCACCACATGCTGGTGCAAGCTCCAAGCTCGAGGTCCGTGAACCTGGCAATCTGCTACGACGATCACGGCCTCCGCGACACAAGACCGCAGTACCCCTTTCTCGTTGACGAACTCCACCGGCATACACAGCGGACAAGTAGGTCTCACATTTGGAACTGAGTCTTGATTATACCATGGCAAAGAACATTATTTATGGCTGAGTTTATGTCACTATACTGTCTTCGATGTGGTGCCACCAAGTGTGTGCATAGGACTCCATCCATCGCTGACTGCGGCCTACACAGAGGTCTGGCAGGTCTCACACCAATCCAATGCAGTCCATATCAGACAGGACACGGAATCATCGCAGGCTGCACACCCGCTCCGCTCTGGTGCCATTTCCTCCATCAGCCACAAATCTAATCCACATGCCATTCCAACGTCGTATGTTAGAGATTCTTGCTGACACTGCGGCCAACTAGGTCACACTTTTGCAACTTAGTCTTGATTTCTTAATGGCAGTGTTCATGTCCCAGTACGCAAGGAGAGGAGTAAGAGGAAGACACGCCTCAGTCTGAACGCGAAAAGGCTCTCCGTTACAAAGGTAATGGGACACTACCAACAGCTGCACTGGTGCCACTGACTCTGTGCAGCGCAGGCCTACCACACGTGGCTGTGGGCCACTGCTGGCCGCTGCCTCTGGCACACACTGCGGTGGAGTAGGTCACACAATTTGAACTGAGTCTTGCTTTCCTCATGGCAGAGTTCATGTCATTGTACAGGCCTCATCGCAGACTGCATCCCCTTTCAGCTATGGTGCCACTAAGCATGTGCCCCGAAATCCACGTGCACTCTCTGGTTGAACTTTGGTGGCTTCTGAGTCTATGGGCTGGGGGTTGTCTTCATCATCATCATGTAGCTGATACTGACACGGTGGAAAAGAGGAGTCTGTAGCATTCAACTCCGCCAATTGCCTGTTTCTGCTTGCTTCTGCCCTCTGCATCATTCCCTGGAAGGAGCCCATCCACTGTTCCCCGCAACCCTCCGCGACATTCTACTTGAACATCGACGAGGACCCGCTCAGTTCGCGTGGCCCTACCTCAGGGCACCGCAAGTGACCATCCTGTGCCGCAGTGCATCCGGGCCACTAACTTTGTGCTGCTCAAGTCAGGAACCCCTGCTGTTCGTACCTTGTACTACTGATTGTCTGATCACTGTTGTAGTTGTTGCCAGCACCAACCAACCCCTGAGGGGTGGCTTACACTACCCAACTCCCATCCAGCACAGGCGTCACTGGACATGTGACCATGGCAATAAAAGGGTCTGGGCCGTGTGCCCGTAGCCAGTTCCACAAACTCACTCAGTGTGTCCGTTTGGTCATTATGTATGCATGAGCGATTGGGGCAATTGCACATTACATTGTGCTGTGTACAGCCTGCGCAACCTTGTCACCTCAGGCAGTGGGGTAGACCTGGTGAAGAAATCAAAACTCCTGCTCTGGGGTCTCACTGATACTTAGTCCTTTTAAACCAACAAAGAAGAAATTGGCACAGAAGCTGAAATATAAAAGATAATTTTTATTAAACTCAAATGAGTTGAGACTACGTCACACAGAAGCCTTAGCAACTGAATGAGGCAGACTCAAGAGTACAGAACACTGGGGCCTTATATATGTGAGGGTTACATACTCAACATAAAACCAAGGGGCAGTCCTAGCTCATGCAAGCACGCGAAATGACTAAGTTGGGCATACAAGATCTACTTGCTCAACAAAGTGGGAGGAGAGTTACTTCTCCATACAGCAGCAAAAATAGCCTGACAGTTATACTAGAGAAGCAGGTGCATTCTACTAGCTAGGCCCTTCTGGGCATGTGCGAAGTGGAGGATGCTGAATATAGTTTGTCTCTAGGCAGACTACAAGAGCAGTTAACAGAAAGGTAGGACAGAGCACATGGCAGACAAAATAGCTGCCAGAAACACAAAATGGCTTTCAGCTCATACTAACAAATCTGTCCAATATTTAACAGATAGTCCTTTTAGCATGAGCTAAAGACATTCCTATGATCCAGTAGGAACGTAGAAAATATTTGTACATTAATTTTTCATACATTTATCAATTTCCTAAATCATTGCTAGGTGGGCATTTTCCGTTCTAAACATTTCATTAAGCTTGTATGAGCAGGAATACAAGGGGAACAGAGCATTTAGTCATCATTAACATTCAGATAGTAGTAGAAAGTAATGACCACTGTTACAAATAGAATTATCATTTTTCTAGTCCTAAGCAAAAGCAAATCCTAAAATCATCTAGTAAATACCTTCAGGGCTCCTATGCATTTCAGTGACTATTATATACTCAGGTGAGACAGTGGCGATCCTTATCAATGCTCTCAGGTTAAATGGGAATACCCTTTGTCTGAGTACAGACAGAACACTACTTTAAAACGATGCCAGCAGGACAGTAAGAACAGTCACACAAATTTACTTATGGTGGACCCTTTTGGATGCTAGGGACACTAGAGGCTATTTCTCTTCCATGGCAGTTGAGTCAAATGGGAACATATTCAACACCCACTTCATACAGTGGCAAAGGAAACGCTTATGCAACTATGCCAAAGTCCGTTCTGAGCCTCTTTGGTAGGCTTCTTTCGTCCATCAAATCTGCTTCCGTTGTCTTCTTCCACATTGTGCCTCTTGATTCAGGTCTCCCATGAAAATAATGCTTCCCAGTATCTGTTGGAGTGCCCTCCTGGCAAACACTCACAGCTCACTCGAAAGTCTCAATGTCTCAATGCAGTGCACCAGTGTCTCTCCTCTGCGGCAGGCACTACAGATATTGTGCTCTTTGTTGGTCGTGGGCACAGATCATCTCGTGCCGGCCCAGGTTTACATTCTCAGGCTCCAACACTCATTATTCAGTGTCAGAGGACGCTCGGGCTGCTCTTTCATTTTAGTTTTCCTTTCATTATGGGTACCACAATGTAGAGCCTTTTGCCAATCTTGGATCCTCCGGTGCACTGCCCTTCCGTTGGAGCAAAGAAAAGGGGGGGTGGCCAAAACTCAGGCCAAGGGGCTCAAGGGACCGCACGCTGTCAGAGATTACCAGCACATGACAGTTAGAAAACTGAAGCCTCAAACCAGCCCTGCCATCAACAACAGGGATCCTTCTCTTTCGCTCTTTTGCACTGAAACTCTGGTTCTGTGGCAAACAGGGAACCAGCTCCTCCTTCTTGTCTGATGTCCAACGCCGTCTGATGGAGCAAGCACGATGCTTTGGAGATGCCATTGATGAAGCGCTGGCGATCGCTGTCCAGCCTTGCTACTTTCTGGGTGCTGGGACTGTAGGTCCAAGATGTCTGCCCTTCATCTGTAGCTGTCACTGATGGGAATTAGGACTCAGCTTTATCTTTGTTCTGCAGGTTATTATGACTCTTCCTTTTACTCTGGAAGATCCAGCAGAACCTAGTGACATAGGAAATGTGACACAGTTGTTAGTTTCTTTCAAATTAGCGCAAAAACAGTTCATTGTATTTAACAATGAGACTGCAAGCAGGTGGCCTGCAATCTGCGAGGAATGGGCAGAAGCCATGGGACAAGAATTCTATCTAAATGTGTGTCCTCACACATAGTGGCATTGTCTAATGGGGTAAACATTTTTTTTGTTGAATGATTACATCTAGGTGCTCCTAAATTCCTTATCTAGAACACCTCAAAAGGGAAATCGCATGATACAGATTATCAGGGACATGTAGATACCTCCCTTTAATAATTGTGCATCAGGTGCACTATGCAATACACAGGCTAATGATCAAAATGTGGAAACAAAAGACAAGAACTAGAGAGTCCTGGTATTTCCATGATTAGAACACATCTGATCCCACCGAAAATTAAAGCAGCAGGAACAAAAGGGTAAAACCCCAAATTAAAATAGGCATTGAAAATTTGTCATGTTAAAAAAATAAACGTAAGGTATCTCCTATTGAGGTGGAAAACTTGTCTTACTATAGTATTGAGTCAGTTAACCAGTCAATCACTACCCTGACAGTCAGACTGGAAAACATCGAAGTGGGCCTAAAGAAAATTCTTGAAAACCAGTCTGGTCATACAAAAGGGAATTATACATAATATACTACCTAGGAAGCAGAACAGGATTAACTAGTGCAATATCATGAGAAAAGTTTAGGTCACCTTTAGCAAGAGCCGCAGATTTATAGTTCCTCCTTAGGGTCCAAACAGGAAACATTTAATCAAGTGCTGCCCGTCCCTTAAGGGAAGGGGCAGTAACATGGCTAACTGCAGGTGACACACTTTTAATCCTGTATATCTCTTTTTCTTTTCTTCAATGCCATTATAGCCAAATAGACATGCACTGATGAAGTGTTGTCTGTCATGTTCACAGCATAAAGTATCATATCTGTGAAATGTAGTAACCAGAACAAGTCCAACCAACTGTTGCGTAGCGATGGGCATTGTCATGCCCATCTACTCACAACACAGAGGAGCTTGTATTAGTATTAAACAACAAAAGCATAGAAACAAAAACATGCATAACAGAAAAACACACATGCCAAGCCATCAGGTATACTTGCTGTATACCAAGCACAAAAAGCACAGACAAATTACAACAGCATATGTAAATGAGCGGTGACGCACAACACCATGGCATGCACTTTATGCGCTGTGAACCTGCAGCCCAAAACCCAATATTCTGGCCTGCTTAATTTGTCAGGCTTAAAATTAATATTCAATTTCCTTACTTTCTTCACCCCCGTTTGACAGCAGGTCACCTTAGTGGTGATTGGCTGTCAAATACAACTTACTGTGTCCCTTCTGACACACAGGACCAACAGGAACAACATGTAAGCATGTTAAGCCACCTTAATTTTGACTGTCCAAAAGTAAAACTGTTTCACAGACACTCTGTGTGTCCCTTGCGCCACAATTTTTCCTGTGAAAAATACATCTGAATTTGCTAATCGTTTTTACCTAGGAATGTAGCTGTAACCAGGGGAGCCCGTTGCCCCAACAGTTAAAGTCCCCCAGAACCCTGATCGGGGACTCATCCCGTGACCCACCCCTCTTGTCTCTACAGCCGCCCGATCAGCAGAAGAAATGGTGGCAGACAGACGTGCCGTGGCATGCATCTGAAGATGAGGAAGAATGCGGCTCCTTTAACTGGACAAAGGAGGGAGAGTGGGCGGAGTCAGATGTAACGTCAAAAGTCGAGATGAGGCCGGATCAGGTGTGCTTGTTCACCGGAGGATGTTGGAATCGAGGAGAAGAGGCGAGTGAGTTGTTGCAGGAGGGAGAAGGATCATTGGGAGGAGCAGCGAGATTAGAGGAGCCGACCGAACGAACATCTACGGGAGTCCGGACAGAGAGAGAGGAGCCATCAGTGCTACGAGAGCCAGGAGGCCAACGGCAACACGAGCCGCCCAGCCGCACGCCAGGAGGAGGCGTGTGGCTCCGCGAGGTACGGGGTCGTATAGCGGGTTGGGTGGGACGCAAAGGAGGGTCCGTAACGTGACCACTACCCTTGGTTGTTTTACCGGTGTTCCTGTCCCTGCACTGACCTACCCTTTCCTCTCACTCGTAGACGAGCTGTTACACGGTTGGTGTTTCCCTCACTCCCTTTCCCTGCACTTAAAGCTCGGAGCACTTGGACTGATACTTGTCCTCTCCTTTTTCCCCGCCTCGAGCGTAACCTGGCAGCACGGAGCCGAAAGAGACGAGAACCCGGAGAAGCCTCGCCAGAACAGCAAAGGCCGAAGACGTCTCGAGAAGGAGAAGGCAGACGGACCGAAGTCGTTCCCCACGGAGAGTGTCCACTCGCATAACTTGCACAGACTACCCTCTTGTCTAAAATAAAGTCACCTAAAACGAAGACACGTCTCTTGCCCTTTCCTACCGATACCGTTACAGTAGCCCACAAAATTCTAAGAAAGAGCTTCATCTTATTTTCTGTCTAAAACTAATGCAACATTTTATTTTCTGTTAAATGAAGGCAACTACGTGGACATTATTTATCAAGAGCAAAAGCAGTGTGCAATATACTTCTCTAACAATCCAGAAGTCAGCTATTTGTATGATACCTAAATGTATGCATTTACTGAAGCCTAAGGCACTTTAAAGCTACTGTAAATAGCAAGAATGCTGTTTAAATAGTCTATTTTATCCAATTTCGACTTTGATATTTGGGGCACTTAAAAATGAATATCCTATCATTTGTTTACATATTAATCATCCTCAGAATGTTCTTTATATAGCCCGGAAATGAAAAATTCAAAATATAGTATAATTACCCTTTAAAAAATGAGTTTATTACGCCTGCGCAGAGTGAAATTCCATATGCAAATGTCCTCATTATGCGGTACAACACAACTTACATTAAATTGTAATGCTAGGAGGTCACAGTATGAGTATTAAGCTTCATAAATATTAAAAAACTATTTTAAAAGCACTTCTTTTTTTAATAATTTGTCATAATTAATAATTGTTCTTTTAATAAAACCAATCATTTTTTATAATTCTACATATAAAAGCAAGCTGCATCCCTTGCCTATCATATTTAGACACATTCATTCACAAGCCTAAGCACAGAAGCCTAAATTGAAACATGAAAAGTTTTCGCGCCACTTTTTTTTTTTAAAAGGACAATTATTATTTAGCAACAGAACCAAGAATGAGCTTATAAAAAAGCTTTAAGAAAAGGAAATCCTCAATTGAAAATATTTTCCTGGTATCTAAAATAATGAACCTAAGTCTTGTAACTTTTTTAAAACAGCAGTCTGAAATGCAAAAATTTGCCCCTTGAGAAAGTCCTGGCTGAGTGAACATTCCTGTCTAATCGTGGCCTACAAAAACGACAGCTGTTTGCTTAGCGGCAGTAAAAACCCTTCTCAGTGTTGAAACGTGAGCACGGTGGCAGTCTTATTTAAAACTTAAGACACTTCGAGTTTTAAAATGTGTGTGCATTTCAGCAAAATCCAATTTATTCAGATGATGTGTTTGCCTGTTAATATTTAATACAATGTATGTACATAACATGCTATAAGTTTATTTTTTTACAAAACACACAATTTCGTTTTTGAGGCCTTTTTTATTCCTAGTGAATGTGAATTCTAACTTTATCTGTTAAGCATTTAACAGTTTGTACATGTGGATAATTGCTTACTCTATACATTAAATAGCAACATATAGCTATTTTAGCATATCGTATGGTTCATTTCTGGATTTTTATTTAATTTCTACTTAATATTAATTAACTGAAATTTTGCATAACAGACTGAAAACAACAAGAAAAACCACAAACACACCTTGCGCTCATTTCAGACATATACAGAAAGGGGTCAAACACTCAGAACACACAATACAGCGCGCCTAATAGCCATTATTTCATAAATAGCGCAATCGCTATGTACTTACAGAAGTTGTAATGTAAAACCACATAGACATTTAAACACACATTTAACCCACAGATCAACACTTAGGACAGAAACAAAGGACAGCCCACAGACTGTACTTAAACCAAACCATTTGTAAAAAGTTTTTGTAAGTCATATTTACAAGAAGCGCTTCTCAATAGTATTCCAAAAGACTGCAAAAACAGCCCAACAGACTGTTTTATATCCAAGAAGCCAAAATACACTCAATTCACTAGCTTTGTCTGGCAGAACACCAAAAAAATTGCTCTGTATATCTCCATTCATAAAATTGCGCAGAAAAAGGATCCTTGTTTGTATTATGTCATATTTTAATTCCCTGCTGATCCAGAAACACCAAGGAAGAAATATGTTTTTATACCTAAACCTATTTAGATATTCCCTCAAGGGAGCCGGCTAATTTAATTTACATCTCAATTTGGTACCTTCAAAAAGCAACACATTCTTCGATGTGTGCTTGAAACAGGCATGCCAAAAATAGTGCAAAATATGCAGTTATAATCAAAGTAGTTCTTAAAGTACTCTTCGTTCGTTGAACCGTTCAAATTTCATAGGAGTAGAGAAAAATCTCCTCATTACCTGCCTATATGTGTTGCATCACATACATTTACATATTCATATTCATAGGACTAACTCAATATTTGGCCAATACATATCAAATGCCGTAGTAAGCGTTTCTAAACTACCTTACTAAATACAAGGCGTCATACTTACAGCAAGTGCTCTAAAACGTCTCTTACCTGTGAAATGGTTGTCCAAATTCTAACTGTCAAGTTCTGAATGATTTAACGGTCTTTTTTTTTTTAATACTCACACCAAAAAGGTTTTCAGTCAGGGGTGACATCATGTTGAGGATCAAAATCAGGAAGATCAGAAATATACTGGGCTGCAGAGACAGAGAATCCCCAGAATCTCCGTGCACAGAGTACCTCCTTAGTAGAGTCCTGTCCTTCTCAGTAGATTTCTGTCTCCTGACAAGATCACTCCCTCAGATAGCCACTTCTCTGATGAGACCCACGTTGGAGCGCCAACTGAAGAAATCAAAACTCCTGCTCTGGGGTCTCACTGATACTTAGGGGCAGATTTATGTTAACTGGCGCATCCCCAGGGACGCCAGTTAATGTGCACCACAGTGCGCCACAGCTCCGCCACCCATGGTGCGCCGCATTTACAATGCGGCGCACCATGGTGCAAGGCAGGGAAGATACGTGACGCATCTTTCGGCGTACGGGCGGCGCATTGCTGGAGTCATGTCGCAAGTGCGACATGACTCCAGCAATGCACAGGGGCCACCCCTACAATGCATGGTGCGTCACCCTTACGCCTGCTTCAAGCAGGCGTAAGGAATTGACGTAGAAAGTGACTGAGTGAAATCTCATAGATTTCACTCAGCCACTTTTAGGAGGCGTTCCTGCGCAGGAACGCCCCCCCTGCGCAGGAATGCCTCCTTATGGTGCAGGGCTTTCCAACGTGACGCATCTCCTAGATGCGTCACGGTGTAAATAGGGCACATTGTTTGTGCTGCCGTTGCGTCAAATTAAGTGACGCAATTGCAGCGCAAAGAGGCGCAAGGGCCTCATAAATCTGCCCCTCAGTCCTTTTAAACCAACAAAGAAGAAGCTGAAATATAAAAGATCATTTTTATTAAACTCAAATGAGTTGAGACTACGTCACACAGAAGCCTTAGCAACTGAATGAGGCCGTCTCAAGAGTAGAGAACACTGGGGCCTTATATTTGTGAGGGTTACATACTCAGCATAAAACCAAGGGGCAGTCCTGGCTCATGTAAGCATGCGAAATGACTAAGTTGGGAATACAAGATCTACTTGCTCAACAAAGTGGGAGGAGAGTTACTTCTCCATACAGCAGCAAAAATAGCCTGACAGTTATACTAGAGAAACCGGTGCATTCTACTAGCTTGGCCCTTCTGGCCATGTGTGAAGTGGAGGATGCTGAATATAGTTTGTCTCTAGGCAGACTACAAGAGCAGTTAACAGAAAGGTAGGACAGAGCACATGGCAGACAAAATGGCTGCCAGAAATACAAAATGGCTTTCAGCTCATGCTAACAAATCTGTCCAATATTTAACACTGGGACATGTAACCGTGTCATACCTCCCTGTGAGCTTAAGTGGAGTGGACAGGCGTAGAACAGTACTGCGTAGGGGTGTGGATCTGGGTGTGGTTAGATGTAGGCCTTGCCAAGAATGTGGCTGATGTGTGTGTCTCTGTTGTAGTGTCTGCGCCACCCGTCACGCAATCAACAATGTTGCTATGTGGCATGCCCCCGGTGTGTGTGCTCGGCCAAAGGGGTACATGGGGGCGGGCATGCCCACTCGGGGTCAGGGATCACACATGCCAACTGTTGTGTGTGTCGCTATTAGCGCAGCATGAGCCAAAGTTCTACCCTCAACTGCATGTCGCGCTCAGCCAGGCAGGTGCTCTACATGTGTCAGCCCTGTCCTTACAATGGGCCTACACACACGTGGCGGCCACCTTCTGCGCACTTCATCACTGTGTCGTAGTCATGCTTGTGGACATGCGTAGACAGGCATGACAATGTTGTGCTGTAGGAGTGCAAGTGGTGCACCTGTGCTGAACACACTAGTGACTATGCCTGGGGGGGAGGGAGGTGCATCAGTGAGGCTACTTAAGACACATTGATGCCGCTCATTTGCAACAAACAGTTCATGCAATACAGGAATCACTAAGTCACACATATCACACACCAATGAACCAGTGAGCCTGCCAACACATCATGCAGTGCGTAGTCTTGACTCATGTCACTCTGCAATGTCACAGGTGACCAAGGATATGCACTCTTCGCTTGGATGATGACACCCCTCCAAGCCCCGAACACACAGGCCCAGAGGCAGTACAATTTAGCCCACAAACGCACCAGGGGCATCATGGAACACAGATTTGGTGTGTTGAAGTCACGTTTCAGGTGCCTGGACGTCACAGGTGGAAGGCTCCTGTACAGGCCAGACATCGTGTGCAAGATGATCATTGCATGTTGTGTGTTGCACAACACATGTGTACGCAGCAAAGCCCCATTGATATGAATGCCAGGTGCACCGGACGATGAAGATGAGACAGATGGACCACACCCCACTGCCACCACAGACAGAATAGCCCGTAGGGACTACATCTTTGACAATTTCTTCACATATTGATGTCACATTGTGACGGTCCTTAGCAATAATGGGACCATGCAATGACTGACCACATGCACAGCATGTGCAAATAAATGCATTCCAAAACACATTCCCTGCGTGCATGTCACTCATCTGTACAGGCACTTCACTCAGACAAGTGTGGGTGCGACATGTAGAGCTGAGAATTTTGGAATTTGTTAATGGATGGTGGGTGTGTCACCTTTGTGCAGTGAGGCTGTTGATGGTGTCACGTATTTTAACTGCCAGTTCTGTGTGTCACAGTTGTTACGGTATCCCACTATTCGGCGTTTCACCATTCCATTTTGGCTGTCATTTGTGGCCTAGAGGTGACAACAGGGCTTCTTTTGGGCTCTGATATGTGCCGCCATGATGCAGGGATGCAACCTGTGTCTCAAGTCCCATGGCATGGGCGACATGTACGTAAGGAGGAGTCACTGCCCCTACATTAGTCCATGCTTTCATTCTTGTTTGATCATGGACATGGCACGTCAGTGTGCAGGGAGTGTTGATTGTCCCTCTGCAATGTGAAGAGGAGATGCGGTTTCACAGTATGTTCCATGTATGTTTCCACATTGGCGCAGGTCACATACTGAATGCATGTCAATGTACATTGTGGTTGTTTGTGTGGAGATCATCATTATGGGGACAGGATGCACACCACATATTTCCTGCTTTACAAAACTTGTCCAGTTTATTCAAAAAATGCTTGCAGATTGATTTTAGTGCCAGGCCCAAACAGCACTGAGGTAATCAACATTACTGGAGTGGGGCGTCATCTCGCACCCCAAAACAATTGCACAGCTAATTATGCCACCATGGCGATAATGTATTCATTCATAGTAATCAATAGTAATCAATGTACTCCTTGTATTCCATAATTTCTCATCACTTTTCTCCAACTTTTGTTAGAATCCACACGCGGAGTGTATATGCCATTTACCAATGAATAAATTATCGCCATGGTGGCATAATTAGCTGTGCGATTGTTTTGGGGTGCGAGATGACGCCCCACTCCAGTAATGTTTGTGTGGAGATGCCTATCTGATGTGGGACAATGGTCATTTGTTCTGCGTCACAGCTGTGGGGTTGTGCTCGTACGTTGTCATCTCCATTTTTTTTCCTGCTTTTATGGTGCATTTTCCCGTCTGACGCGTGGGATTTGCAGGCCTGTCGCTGGTTTTCGCTGCATTTTGTATTGCGTTTGGCCTCATCGCAGCTTTTTTTGCGTTTGTGTTTCGCATTTTTTGTGGCATCGCATTGGTTTTAACGCTGTCATTTGACGCGTTATTGTGTGACTGTGACATGGTACCGCTGTGTTGTAAATACTTGGTTAACATGGCGTAATTTTCACGCGATGGACTGAGATGTTGAAAGTTGCGTTAAGCTAATTTTGCGATAGTTATCACACGTTCTTGAGAATATCCCCCTTGGTGTGCAATGTGGTTCCTAGGCCTTAGTGAAGCATAGGGATACATCCACAGCACAGTCAATCTTGGTAAGCTGGTCTGCATCATCACCAGTTGTATTACATAAAATGGCAGAGTCGTATCCCACACTTTATTGTACAACAACCAAGGAAATCTACATGATACTAACGTGACAATAACTTATGATTTTTCTAACAAATAAACATAACTATACATACACATAATCTTTAACACTGGAAGCAGAAAATACAGAAAGGCGTTGACCCACACAGAATTATAATAAACTTTGAAATGCCAGTAAATTAAACAAATATTTGGGCAGACATCTTGTTGGCACTCCGACGTCACCGGTTTATATGGGGGAGTGAAAACTGAAAATTCTGTAGAACAGTGGTTCCTAACCTTTTGGTGGACCCCGCTGAATCACTATTGGAAGCAGGTCACCATAGCCGAAGCAATTTCTTTAGTGAACCACAAACCAATATGCAAAAATACAGAAACAAGTGCATTTTTAAATTTACATCAAATACAAAAAATTTACAAAAAACAAACTTTTAAATTTGATAGGAAGGTTGAAGCGTTTAAAAATTAGGCCCAGATTTTCCGAACAGTAACGGAACGCAGCGCAGCAGCCAAAAATGCTGCGTTGCGTGACAGGGAGGGAGCAGGAGAGAGCCATATCTACAGAGATATGGCTCTGTCCTCCCATCTCCCTAGCACCGGTACAGATTTTACCTAGTGTGCGCCAGGCACACACCTTAGCGCCATAGTGCTAAGGTCTGTGCGTTAGCCTACCATAGGTTTTCTACTAGAAGGGTACCCTTCCAGTACAAAATACTATGCTTAGATACACTTTAAAATGTTCCTACTTTGTATGTGTGCTGCACAGTGCAGCATGCATGCAAAGTCAGAAAAGAAGGGAGAAATAAAATAATTTCTTATTTTAACACCTCCTTTCAATTGGTTTTAGCTTTTGGCGCTAAACCCTGTCTACTATTGTTTGTAGGTAGGGTTTTGCGTCAAAAAGCATGAGTGGTTGCATGAGGACGTCCATGTACCACCCATGTAATGCCCCCTTGGGGAGCTGAGTAATTAAAATAATTGTTTTTGTTCAGGAAGGGACACCTTCCTGCACACAACGAATAATGGAGGTATTTTCCTCCTCCTATATTTGATGCAGAATGCAGCACACATAGAAAGAGGAAAAAACAAGGAGAAATAAAGTTTTTTTCCCTTGTTATGCCTCCCCTGGGGAGGATTAGGCTTCTGATGTATTCCCAGGTTTACAAGTCCTCTTAAATCTGGGAATGCATCACAATTAATGGGTGCATCGTGGGAACACCCTCCGCAACGCCCATGGAATGTCTCTTTGACGTAGAGTAAGTAAATGCAGCGACTATCATTGCTTTGCCTTACTCCATATCTATGAGGCCATCAAATGGCACTGAGGTTCCGTGGTTTTCGGGACCAGACTCCATTTTGTTTGCGTTGCTAGAGACGCCATTTTATGTTGCCCTCACGTAGGCCTTGGAAGTAAACGAACGAACAAAGTTGCATGGGCTTCGTTGTCCATGTACATATTAACTTGCCCTCTCTGACTTGTGAGTGAACTGCAGGACGCTGACCTCTTCACCTGAAACTGACCCTTCACGAAGCCAATTTCCCTTGGTTTGATTCTTGTCTGAGATTGCCAATCAATGTTCAGGACCTCGTTAACTTTTAGTTTCCTTGCACATATCTTATCCTAATCAGCATCTGAATTGTTTCTTTCCTTACGACTTTTCATTACATGGGTGGTGCTTTCAATTATGGGTTTGTCCGGCTTGTGGAAATTGAATTTGGGACATTCCTAATAATTAACTTTTGGGTTGGGTTACTGTAAATTGGGTTTTTGTTAATGTGATACTCAGTTAGAAAATGTGTCCTATTGGTCAGAATTTTGCGCAGTGGGTGTACATTTATAATGAGAATATTGTGTATAAATACTGATGTCTTGCTCTATGAAATTGAACAGTTTCTTGAGTTGTACACCGTGTTGTATTGCTGGGATTACTGTTACTAGCTGCAGCTAATAAATTTGATCTCTGACGCCACCTAGAAGTATTCCGTGTCTCTGTTTGCCAAGACAGGTGAACCCGAAGACTTTGGGCGTGTCTCTGGCGCCGCTGGGTTCTAAAACCCGGTTCTTCAGCACACTAAGTGGTTTTCCGTGGCCTCGTATATATGGGTCTGCTCTCTGTGCCTCTGGTGCGTCAAGAAAATCGACACTAGCGGGGCAATGGCCTTGGCAGAAAACCAAGAGGACATGGCCGATTCCAAGGATCTCTCACAACTTTACTCTTTCCCCCACCACCCCTGATAGGGCATTTCTATTGTTGTTACTTGGGGACAAGGCAGAAGAAAGATAAAAGAACAAAAGATTCAGTGGGAGGAAATCTGTCAGAGAGTGACTCAAAGTACATCCAGAGAGGCAGAACCAGGGATGAGAAAGTTATAGATGTATTAATCAATCTAACAGATGTACCCCTGAATGAACATCAAAGGAGGGTGCTCAGCAAGGACCTGGGCTTTGTACCAATGCTCAGTCAATAAGTTAAACCTACAGAGTGAATTGCCTGACTAATTCTGAAAAATCTGACTTAAGGCTTTCTTTTCTTAGGTAGAACCTGGTGGACATGAAATACTGAACCCAGGGCTCTAAAATAAGTATTATTTTCACACCTCCCTCAAACAGTACCCTACCAGATGTAGTAGCATTTGAACAAAGCATGTTACAAAGGAAGCAGAAGACAGTTATACCTATAATGATTACAACTTCCAGTACCTTACTCGGCCAGAAAGGATGGTATTACAGGATATACGCTCCAGTTTGCAGCTGTTAATGAAACCAGCTAATCAAGGAGGATTATTATCATTCAAAGTTATGCTGTCTATATACAAGAATGTCTTAGGCTACTAGGAGACACTAGTACAAACCATATTTTACAGGCAGATCCCATGAGGGACCTACCGGCTGAGATCATATGATGGTGGAGGAAACATAGCATCTTCACTGGATTAAAAAAAATGACCCTTAATTCTTGATAGCTAAGGCTCCAAGAATTAGTTATTTTTTCCTGCTACCCAAAGTAAACAAGCCTTCCAGCTGCTCCAGGGAATTTAAATTTTGTCTGGAATCGTGTTAGTCCTTGAGCCTCTCTCTAGCTTCTGCCACTGGTTCCTATGTCCTTTAGTGGTTAAGATGTCCTCCTACTTAAAAGACACTAAATAAATGTATTAGCAAAAGTCTAATTCCACCCCAACACTGAATTCTTGATTTGGTTGGAGACAGATTCCATTTACACCAGCATCACACAATAGGAAACAATCAGTCATAGAAGAACTTGTACTTCGATTTGAGCTGGAATAATATGACACCCAAGCACCTTCCTATAAAACTAGCTTTAACCAATAACTGCTTTGAATATAAAGGTGTTCTCTATCTCCAGTACACCCCACAAGCCTAGTGTGTTTCTATGTACACTCATTTAAGGTAGAGCATATTTTTTCATATACTACCCTCTTCAGGCAGCACGTCAGAACCTAGCTTTAATTCCAAAATTATGTTTTCAATATTTGACATGGGAGAGAGCACAAGCAGATGATTTTATCAACTGGTGATCTGTGAGTGAGGGTGAGTGTCTGAAAAGTTTCAGCACTCCGTCCATCATCTCCTTGTGTTTGCTTTGTTTTCCCCAAGTTAGCAGGGTATGCCCAGACGTGGGTCCCTTGCTCACTTTGCCACTGGCTGATGAAGGGTGTTACCCAGAAACCGATCCCAGGAGGATGCTTGTTTCTGGTTCATGGAAGACCTGGCTTTGCAGTTCGGGCTTGACTGTTCCCATGAGGCACAGGGTCAATACTGATTTGCATATAGCGGGGTCGGAACTGAGGTGGCGAAGTAAGCTAGTGTCTGAAATGTTTCAGCGCTCCGTCCACCATCTCCTTGTGTTTGCTTTGATCAACTGGATCAATGCCCAGTGTTAATTATTAAAATTCTCACCAGTGATCACCAACATTGAGTTAGCATTCTTTGGTTTAAAGATTATTGCAAGGGATGGTCTTCTGATCATGTATTCCACAAATGTGCAGATACAAACAGTCTCCTACTTTAATATCTTTCATCCCGAACATTAGAAAAGAATATACCTTTCAGTCAGTTTTTGGGGTCCCACTTTAAGTGTAATCCCATTTTGGACTACATTGAAAAGACAAACATCCTATCAGAAAAATTCCAGAATTGCCACTACCCCATGAAGATCATCAACAGAGCCAGATAAAGAGCTAAGAAGCTAGGAAGTGCTGTTGGAAACTGTAGGAAGCTGGCTCTGTATATACTATACCAAAGTAAGATATATTGTGCACAGAGTCAAGTGGATCCCCAGAGGTATAGCAGAGGATAAAGTAGATAATACCATACTCTCTTTTGTGGTAGTGTGGTGAGCAGTCAAGCTTATCAGGAAGCTAGTGTTAAACATTTGTTGTACACACTCAGGCAAGAAATGATGTCACACACTCAAAGACTGAATCCAGATTAATTGTATAAAAAGTTCTTTTGTTGTTTTATTTCTAGAACCAATATTTATTTAGCAGCAGGTAAGTTTAAACTCTTCATACAATGTTACTTTCAGCACTATAGTGAATACTGGAGTTGTAGGAACTTTCAGATTACTTTGTCAATTGAGATAACGATTTGTAAACTGTTCAAAAATGCTTGTAATAACTTTTGGATTACTGTTGGATTACTATTATATTTTAGTTTATTTCGAAACACACTCCTAACAAGTTAAACAACACAAGAGATTTGCAAGCAGGTTAAGTCTTGCAGGTTAACTTACTTTTCGTACAGTACAAAACAGTTCAACACAAAAGAACTTTCAGAGAAATGCCACCATTCAGTCCTATGGAGAAAACAAAGTGTTAAATTAGCCAGTGAGTAAAACGGTTTTAGGATTGGAGTTTTAGGGTGTTAGAACCAAGGTTTCCCATGGTCCAGGTTGGCACTCAAGGGGCACCACCAATGGCACTAGGGTGGGCGGGTGCAGAGTGCAGGGTGCCAATGTTAGCCAATGGTGCTGGGGCACCTTGGTTAGGGAATGCTCATGGGCAGGCCACTCGGTCTCAGGAGCCAAGCTCCTAGGGTTAAGATAAGGGCAACAGGGTACCAGTTTAGCACCAAGTTCACACCATCAGCGGTGCAGGAGCGGCCGGGTGCAGGGTGCTCCAGAGGTGTCAGGAGCCCAATGCTTTTCAATGGAGGATGTTGGTCTTGGAAATAGGCTGCAGGCTGGTCCCCGAAGACAGGATGAAGGGAACCAACAACTGGAGGATGAAGATGAAGAATTGCTGGACACCAGGACACTGTTGGTCGGCCACCTCAGGACTCAAGAGCTCCGGTTGGGGGGAGCCTTCTGGCTGAGGCGACAGGAGTTGAAGAGAAATTCAGTGGAGGGCGTCCAATGCTGGACCACGGGTCAAGATCACCGGGGGATCTTGCTGGGTTGTTGGGCCACTCGGACCATGGGCATTGGGTACAGAGTGGTGAGAACTTGTGGATCGGGCTGGATCTGGATTCCTGGCTGGGGATGGTGTTGGACAAATCTGGTGTCCACAGGAGATGAGAGTTACTTTTGAAGGCAGGGCTGGTCCCCAGGGTTCTTGGAGGCGGCTGGCTGCTGGACACACTGGGTCCAGCTCACAGCGGTTCAGAACGGGAGAGAGGCCGGTAGGGCTGTGGCCAAAGCAGTTGTTGTTGTCGTCCTCTTCTGCAGCACGGCTCTTCGGTCCTTCTTCTTCTTGTCCCACCGAATCTAAAGAGGCGAGGTTCAGAGGTGCCCCTAAATACTAGATCTATGGGGGTATGGGGGTGTGCAGGTTGGGACCAATGGGTCCCATCCCTGGGGTGTCTACACCCCTTAGTATGCCATCCTCAAATGGGAGGGGGGCATAGGCCTCTTCCTTATTGGTGGGTTCCTCCATCTTCAAGATAGCGGGGACTGAGATGTGTGCTTCACCTTGCCTCCCCCACCTGAAGGTTGTGATTGGCATAGGTGGGCACACATCCTCTCATAGCTAGGTTTCCCATCCTTTGTCGCACCCAAAATGGGGGTAGCAGCAAAAGGTGGCAGGCCTTTAAAGCTCCCTCTTCGAGGACCCTGCCAATCCTGCGGGAGGAGAAATGACACCTCTGTCCGGGATGTTCTTTGAATCCAGACCCAGAGAGCGAAGTGTTTTCTACCCAGGGGTACAACAACGTGTCTGGTGGTGGCAGATGGCTGGGAATCAGACAGAAACTATACTAGAGTTGGTTGTTTTTCCAGGGGTATCTCTAAGGTGCCCTCTGTATGCATTTTTAATTAAATCCAGAACTGGCATCAGTGTGGATTTAATGTGCTTGGATGTTTGATACCAAACTTCACAGGCTTCAGTAAAGCCATCATGGAGCTGTGGAGTTCATGTTTGACAAACTCCCAGCCCATGTACTCAAAATTGCTTCACTGCACTTACAATGTCTGTGAAGGGCACAGTCACTGTAGGGGCATATTACTCATGCAGCTATGTCCTCAAATGTGCTTGCCTTTAGGGCTGTAAGGCCTGCTATAGGGGTGACTTACCTATGCCACAGGCAATGTAGGTGGGAATGGCACATGTCGACTCCAATTTGGTCTGCTCCAAAACACGTACATGCAATGGCAGGGTGTGGGTGTTAAGGTGAGGGGTTTCTGAGGGTGGCACAGTCTATGCTGCAGCCATCAAAGGCTCTTTCTGGTCACAAGACCCTTGGTACCAGGGGTACTGTTTACAAGGGACTTACAGATGGCCCAAAGGTGTGCCAATTGTGGGTAACAGAGGTACAGTTTTGGGAAAGAACACAGGTGCTAGGGCCTGGTTATCAGGATCCCAGCACACACTGAGTCAAGTTTGAATCAGGTATCTTGTAAAAAGTTTGGGGGAAGCATGCAAAAAGAGAGGCACTTTCTTACTGAAACACACCCCAAAACAGTTTAAGACAGACCAATCTGTGCTATCACATACTGCACTGTAACCAAAAGAATCAAATTATTAACCAAAATTGCAAATCCTGGTCTCTAGCAAAATAAATTTGTAGAAGCCTATATTCTCGTTCAAAAGAAGTGCCAACTTACAAGACTACTGGTACACACTCAGAGACTTCATTTTTGAGTCTTCTCCCTGTGAAAGTTCACTACCAATTTAGTATGCAGTATGTGCCCATTCACAAAAATACATAAAATCAATTGCTCTACTAATAAGCACAAAAACTGCAATTCAGAAAATGTTGTGTACACGATCACCTGTTTATACAGCCTTAAATATATTGGTAGGACTGTATGAGAGATTCACATTCAAATAGATGACTTCAGAGCAACATTAGGTGCAAGGAAACTGTTGGAAATGTCCCTTTCTGCAGGGTCACCCCCAACATGTTGCCTTCACTCCACTCATTTTGTTTTGCTGAAATCTTCTTTGTTTATTTTAGGACTTTTTGTGCACTTTACCACTGCAAACCAGTGCTAAAGTGCTTGTGCTCTCTCTTTGAAATATGATAGAATTAGCTTATACCCAATTGGCATACTCGATTTACTTATAAATCCCTAGTATAGCGCACTACATGTGCCCATGACCTACACATTAAATGCTACTAGTGGGACTGCAGCACTGACTTTCCCACCCATTTAAGTAATCCTTCAACCAGAGTCCATGTGTGCTGTTTACACTGCCATGTCAACCTGGCAAAAACTTTTGCCAGGCCCACCATTTCCTTTTTAAAACATATAAGTTAACCCTAAGGTTGGCCCTCGACAGGCCAAAGGGCAGGATGCAGTGTATTTAGAAAGTTGGACATGTACCTCCAAGTTCTGCAATTCCTGGTAGTGAAAAACTCATAAATTCGTTTTCACTACTGCAAGGCCTATATCTCCCATAGGATAACATTGGGATGACCTTATTACATTTTATATGTGTAATTTCCAAAAGGGAGAGATAAGACCCCCAAGTCTGGTGTCTCTGGAATCCTAATTTAAAATCCTAATTTATGGTGAAGTCGAATTATAAATTACAATTCTGAAAATGCCGCTTTTAGTTGCCATTTTCTTGCTTAAACCATATGGTGCCTGTCTCTGGCCACATAACTGGGTGTAGTTGGCAGTTGGGCTTTGTGTATTCCTCCTAGACAGCCACACACACTGGGAGTTTAGGTGTGACTCAATGGACTATCACTGGCAGGATGGGAGGGAAGAGCTAGGCACAGCCTCACTCACACCTGAACAGGTTGTATCCTGTCTTACCACAAAGGGCTGCATACCCCTGTAGTTAGTCTGGAGTTAGGCAGGGAAGGCAGGGCATCTCTGCACCTCAAAGGCATGCCTCTAGAAGCTACTCCCCACTTCAAAGGCACAACTGTTCATAAAAGAAGGACCTCAGACACCTCAAATTCAGTACACTTCTGGACCTGTGGATACTCTGCCAGAAAGAAGAACCACTGTGCAGCTGAAAGGACTTCTACTCTGCTGTTCTGCTACTTTGCTGGACACCTGCTTTGCTGTGCTGACCTTCTGCCCTCTTGCGTGGGTGAGAGAGAAGGACTGGACCTGCATCTCTTAAATCCAGAACCCAGAGTGACTCCAAGGGCTAGTTAGCTGATCTGAAGAGGCTTCCAAAAACCTTGCATCTGCATCTGAACTCTGCCATCTGTGGGTCTAGGCTGCCAAGTGGTACCAACCCAGTCCTGGACCTTTGAAAGTGGGCCTATGGTGCTTACCAGCAGAACCAATGCATCTTCTCTTCTGAGCAGCGCATCCCTGAGCTGACCTGACACATCTCATTGGCTGAGCAGCTCATCCTTAAGCAGAACTGCTGCATTGCTGCTGCTGCGTGGATTGGACCCAGCGCAGAAGGCCTGCATCGCCCTTGCAGCCCTTAGAACTGACACATTGCAGAAGGCGCTGCAAATATCCAACACAGGTCCTCACACCTCTTGTCAATGGCAGCTTCAATGACGATGCTGGACTCTGCATCGCTGCCTCGCAGCTCTTCGGAACTGACACTTCGTTAGCTGCACATCACATCCCCGATGCCAAGACTTTGTATCGCAAGCCCCGTTTACCCAATCCTTGACAATGATGCAACAAGACCTTGCACAGCCGCCTCACCGTATCTCAGAACTAACACATCGCCTTGGCTGCACATCGCTTCTTTGATCCAGATCCACGCAACGCTCTGCAGCCAGAATTTAAGGTACTTTGGTCAGCATGCCTAACTAGATCCCTGTAGTCGGCGCCCGCTTCATCGTGGTCTTCCTCAACTTGTGATTTTGTCCCGGTCTGGCACACCCGATACCCCTTGTTGGTGCTTTATGCTTTTTGGTGCTATTTCAACTTAAAACTTTCAAATTCAATCTCGGGTTTAACTGAGCTTTACTTTTCCTAAACCTGGTGTGGGATCTTTTAGTGTGGTGTTTTCACAGTTTTACTGTTTGAAGTGTTGCACAGATATTTTACACATTGGCTTCAAGTTGAGCCTGACTGCTCTGTGGGAGAGGGTGAGCATAGGTTAATTTGTGGCTTGCTTGTGCCTTATCATGACTAGGGTTGTGGTTGCTGCTTGACCAGGGCTCACACCCCAGTCAACCAGTAACCACATTTCTAACAATAACCATGACACACATGCCTAACCGCTACCATGATTCTGGCAACTCTGACCAAGATTTATAGTGGGTAGTGATAGACAAGGTACTAGAAATAGAACCCCCAACTATGACCAAAAGACAACTACTAGAAAGGGAACTACAATGGGTCGACAGACTGGGTACATATGTCTGTAGCTTAAATTATGATATACCTTGCACACAATTGAATTAACACAATTATTAGGTTAGTTTCTGGTCAGATTGAGCATGTGGGTTTGTATATGGCACCTAGATCAAACACATTAGTGTTCCCCCTACTTTCTTCTTAAACAATATAATGATCATATATTTTGGCTTATGCTATCTGCATGGGCACATCCTACATAAATTTTGAGGTCCTGGTAATTATATCATGGAAATTTGAGGACCTGTTAATCAATGCTGTCTATTGTGACTAATTATGAATACATATGGATAGTACAATGATGGCACTATATACTTTCAAACGTAGGTGTAGATTTTGTATACCCTATTTGGTCCATCGTATGCTCCACTCCCAGATTCCTTTCAGAAGGCTTTCATGTGTCCTATTATTATCTATATAACACCAAAGAATCCAGGGTTTACACCTTTTTACATACATGACAAGCCTAATAGGTTGCTAATCGTATTAATGATCCAGCAGTATATACAGGATCACAACTCCAGAATCTTTATGTCATCATGTCTTGATGCCTCTGACAACTTTCGCAATTGAACACAGAAGCACAGGGTCAGTGGACCCTGCCTGACACACACTATTTGTTAAAAGAAGCCGCTCCATTATTCCGGACATTGCTTAGTGCATGCTTGCTTGCCAAGATTTTCTTTTTATTATGTTATTCTATGCAAATTTGTAGAGAACACTATCACAAGGAAGGTTATCCTGACACTGAGCAGGTGTGAGTCTAGGCACACCTAGGGCCCAATGGGACTACTGAAAAAGCCAGGTCTTCAGCTTTTTGCAGAATTCAAGATTAGACAATGAGGCTCATATATGTAGTGGCAGGTCATTCCATGCTTTAGGAGCAATATATGGATATGTGCAAGTAGAAGTTCGAATGAGCAGAGGTGTTTGGAAGGTTTGTGAAAGCAAATGCAATTGTTAAGGAATCCTGGACCAGTGTTATGTGAAGCCTTGAAAGTGTGGGTGAGTACTTTGAATTGTGCTTGTTTGTGAATGGGGAGCCAGTGGAGCTCCTTCAGGTGTGGGGTGATGTGAGTGTGGTGTAGGAAGTTGACAGTGATTTTGGCCGCCGAGGTCTGAATGGTCTAGTGAGTTTTTTGTTGATCTCAGCATAGAGGGTGTTTCAGTAGCTCAGTTTGCTGGTGACCAGGGCGTGAGTCTGTTTTCCCGGTGCTGATTGGGAGCCATTTGAATACCTTCCTCAGCATCTTCAGGCTATGGTAGCATGAGGCTTGGGAGGTCATGTTGAGTTTGCTGTTGATGATGATCCTGAGGTTCATGACATGTGAGGTGGGGCTAGATGTTGGTCACCAGGTGGAGTCCCACACTGATGTGCTCTTCCCGATTATAAAAATTTTGGTCTTGTACCCTTTCAGCTTCAGACAGTTGGTCTTCATCCAGTGGGCAGTTTCAGTCATACAGGCATTGAACTTGATCGGTGTATTTTGCGTCTTGTCTGTGAGGGAGAGAATGAGTTGTAGGTCATTAGTGTAGGAGAGGCTGTTTGTATTGTGAGAGCAGATGATGCTGGCTGGAGGGATCGTGTATATGTTGAAGAGGATTAGTCTCAGGGAGGTTCCTTGTGGAATGAAGTCGAGGGCGTCAGAGGTGTATCTATTCTGTGTGATGTCTACAACAGTAAAGGCCTATAATGTATTGCCTTTGATGTTGTAAGTATATTAATGTTGTTTTCAATTAAGTGCACTTATACTGTCACAGTTTTTTAGTGTGAGGGAGTGTGAGCATAGGGAGAGCTGTGTTAGTCCTCACGAAGGCCAGTGATTCAAAACAGCTTAATTGACAGGCTGAAACATGTGGACTAAAGGATGTGAGGAGAATTAGGATTCCTAAACGCAGGGCCGGTTTTAGGGTGGTGTGACCGGCGGAGCTGCACCTTCCTTGTGTGTCTCGCAGTTTACGGGCAGCGATAAAATAGTCACTGTTAGTCACTGTTAGAAATTGGGTTTCTGGTTGGCTAGGGTATACACCTAAGTCAGGCAGAACCCACCCCTCTCATAAGGGTAAAGGAGTTATACACCCAAGATAATCCCTGTTCACCCCGTTTGGTAGCTTTTGTGCTGCTTTCACACCGTATATGGTAATTATCATAGTAACCTGAACAGGACCAGGACCTCCGTCAAGGATCACAACTCTGTCCCGCTACCTGACTCAACTCTATGAGGCCCCCACGGTATCTGCCCCCCTGATGGAGGGGGCCCAGACACAGAGGTAAATGTGGGGAGGCCTAGCTGGGTCCTCCCCTTCTTCCCCCACAGTGCAGCCCTCGCCAGCCGATGCTCGTGGGCTCTCCGCGCTGGCCGCTGTCATGTCGGAGACCTCCTCTGGTCTCGAGCGGCTGTGCAGGTTTGGCCCAATGCTTGAGGCCAGCCGCCGGTGCCTGGGACTTCTTTCGGTCTCTCCGGGCAGCATTGTGGTGGAGGAATCTTCGCCCTCCTGCAGCTGCTTGAACCTTGGCAGCCTCTGGAGGTGTTGCCGGCGCCACGGGAGGCTTTGCTGTGGTGTTGGTTGCCAGGCAACACTTGGCGGTTCCTTGGCGTTCCCCCAGCTGGGGAGCGGCCGCACTCTGGTTCAGGAGGCCCGCCCAAGCGCTGAAACCACACAGCACGGCGGGCGGCACCTCGCCTGCTGCTCGCCGTAATTGAAGATACTACAAGCAAGCTTTCCAGTGCACAAGCACAGGGAGGCTTCCCCACAAGGTACCAGAGCCCAATTAATTTGTAATCAGGACGAGGAAGGACGTTTCTCCCGAAAACAAGTGAAAACAAATGGCCCTTGTGACACAAATTGTAAAACAATGGGGAAGCACCAAGGCTCTTGCAAAACAGAGCGCATGCACCAAAACTTTCCCAAAGCAAGGGGAAAGAGTGCAGAAGGAAGCCTTTGATGTCCCTGAGCCTTCTAAAACCAGGAGGCCAGCACACTCAAGCCCTTGGAGATTCTCCACATGCAGGATACCACAGCAGGGCCAAAAGGGTCAGTCCTTTACCTCCACCATAGACATATGCAGCAACTGCAGGCCAACCCCCCACTCACACAGAAAAGGCAATGCTCCTCACACAGTCCTTTCTATCTTCCTCTTCGCAAAGGTCCTCTTATACCCCATTTTGTCATTGTTCTCTTTGCTGTAAGTGTCTATGAATCCAGTCCAAACCAGTCCTGTCCTCCCTGGTTCAGTATGACCACAGGAGATGGAGACAGCATTGTGAAAAAGAAAGCACAGCCTATTCAGGTGCAAGTGAAACTCCTCCCACCACTCTAAATGCAGACCAGGTCTATTTAGCCCTGCGATGAGTCAGCAGGGCACACCTCACCCCCCCAGTGACTGTCTAGAGTGAATGCACATGCCAGCTCCAGTCACTCAAACACCAGACTCTGAATACACAATCAGACTGAGGTACACAGAATAGTAAAGTAAAAAAATGCCCACTTTCTAAAAAGTGAACAAATGGTTATCGGCTGGGTTGCGAATTCCATATGGGTTGCACAGCCTGATACACCTTAGTATTCATTAATACACTTCGACAATAGTAATCCAATTTTCATCCTTTTATTTCTCATGTAGTTTTCCAAATTAATCCATCATGTCAAAGGTGTGAGATTTCCATAAACTTATTTCCTTGATGGGCTTCCCTGCTTCGGGCGAGAAAACACAGACGCAGGCCCGCAACAGCAGGTACACCCACCGGCTTCTCGCCACTCTGAACCAACGTGGTTCTATCTGAAAAAAAAAACTCGGGCCCAACTAGGCTACCCCACTTGTACTCCCTAGTTGTACACGGCCAGGACCAGGCCCTAAACCATCCAGATACCACTGGTCCTCGCCAATCCACAGAGTGGGGGGCAGTAAGCCCTGGCACACAAAAGACTATCTCCACTCTTCCTCTCAGTGTAGTTCCAAACTGCCACTGATCTTCCAAACTATGGTCTGCACTCTCAGGCTGACCAAAGATCACGGGTGCAGCATCTCCAGAATACAACTCACCTACCAGTTCAGGACTTCTCTCCATAAACTGGTCTACCACCTGGGATCTAAAATCACCGGCTGCACCGGGGTCAGAGGCGAGGACTCCCTCCCTCTGCACCCCCTTCCAGAGCACTATACCCTCCCCCCAACTGGAGTGGTATCCCTAGAAGGCAAGACTGGTCAGGACACTGATTACAGTTGCCCTTCGTCCAGGACAGGAGACACCTGAAACTGGCTCCCCAGCCTAGGGACAGTACCCTTTGGTCAGACAAATGCCCGGCGAACCAGGACTTCCTGAGGGTGACACATAACTAATGCGTCGTGTGACAGCCTGCCTGGCACAGAGCTCACAACCCCCTGTCCATCCGACAGTGCATGAAGATGCCCCAGGTCAGAAGTTGCATCACCATGGCCAATCCATGGGAACTCAGCCCTTATGGTTGGCTCCTAACCCACTGGTTCTTCCACTAGGGAGTCTTTCCCCCTCTCACCCCTCAATCTGGACTTCTGCACCCTCCACTTAGAAGTGGCACGGCCAGACACTAGAACTAATGTAGCAGGGTAGAGGGGGTTGAACACTTGGATTTGGCAGGCTCTCCTTCGGTAGAGGTCGAAGTGGTTAGTCTAAATGGTGGAAGGGAGTTTGGTGTCTCCAATAAGGAGATAGTAGGAGGTTGTGATCCCCCAAGTGTACATGGCCCAGGGGACCAGTCCTTAACTTCTGCAGTATTGTGGTGTGAATCTAGCGGGGATGGTGGAAGAATAGTCTCGTGGAACGTAGCGGGATTGGGCTCCAGAATGCACTCACCGGAATGGGCGTCGTTTATAAATGGCTTTGACGTCTGTATTTTCCAAGAGACGTGGGCCTGTGAACCTCTGTTTCTCCTGGGTTTCCTTAATTTTTTTATCCCAGCCGTTAAGGGCCCTAAGGGCAGACCGAAAGGGGGTTTAACCATCTGGGCACGGCAGACACTCTTTGATAGGATAGTAGAGTTCCCTACGGGTAATAATGACATACAGCTCATTAGGCTAAGTATGGCTTCGGGGGAACCCTTAGACATTTATAACTTGTACATAAGAGGCCCAGACAGGGGGAAATCCCAGGTTTTGGCAGCACTTGACCATTTGATCTGCACCCAGCCAAGCAAGAACAATATATTAATTGCTGGGGATTTGAACATGACCTTTGAGCCTCTCTCTGTAGGAGACTGGTACCCGGGAGAGGACGCAGACATCGAGTGGGGGATTCCTAAGCTGGATTTAAAACCTGTAAGTAGATGGTCAGCAGGCATAATACAAATGAATGCTTTATGCAGTGAAAGGGGGCTTAGAGCTTTGAACGGAAGGACAGCGGGTGATGGTCAAGGGGCCAACACCTTCGATAACGGCCGTTGGCAAAGCCGGATTGATTATGTTTTCTGCAATTTGGCAATCTGGCATTTGATGAAAGACATGAAGGTGCTCAGTAGGCAGGAGAGTGACCACAACCCACTATGCATTATTCATCTCCTGTGGGGGGGACCTAGAGGGGCAAAATACTGTGGTAGAAGCAGTAGCAGAGATCGTGCCAACGAACGACATGAGGCGGGTTAAGTGGTCCCAAGTTGCAATGAACAATGAGGTGCTAGAAAGCATTAGCAAAGATCTGGAGCTTACTACCTCCGCCATGGAAGATATACTGAAGATAGGATTAGGGAGCGGAATGGATATGGAAAAGATTACTAATTTGCACTGCGAATTTTTTAGCTCGATAAAAGGCCATTTCTACAAGGTAGTTCACCCGCAGCCGGGTAAGAAAAGTCGCCCTCACCCAGCGGGCTGGTACAACGCGGCGTGTAGGACGGCTAGAACTTCTCTGGGGACGGCCATTAAGAACAAAGATCCAGTCGCCGTCAGGGAGGCGAGACAGAAGTGTAAGGCCAGTGTATCCATAGCCAAGAAGCAATGGGACGAGCAGCACTGGCAAGATCTTAAAGCTGCCAGTTCTGCTAAAGATTCCAGATTATTCTGGAACATTGTTAAGTGGGGGGAAAGGGGGTCTCCCAGAACCACCCTCAAACTATGTCTCCCAGATTAGCTGGTTGGACTACTTTGGGCCCCAATATAGGTGCCGCCCGGAGGATAAGATCAGGGAGTGTGTGGCCACTACTGTATTCCCAGCTCCACCTTTCATCAATACAGATGTAGCAGCGGCTTTGGACTCAGTCGCACGGGGAAAGGCGCCGGGACCCGATGGGGTCCCTGCGAATGTCTTCCTCCACGAGAAATCACGCTGGGGCAAGTATATCCTGAAGCTGGCCAATGCTGTAGCGCTAGGGGCACCGGTACCAAAGTCTTGGCTGGGGGCCGTAATAATCCCTGTATATAAAAAAGGTGACAAAACTCTACCAGGGAATTACAGGCCCATTAGCCTAATAGGCACGGTACAAAAGGTGGAAGGCAAAATGACCCTAGCTAAAATTATGACCTGGGTGGAAGAAAACAAAGTTTTATCTCCTTACCAAGCCAGCTTTCGCAAACTGACCAGTACTACAGACCAGATTTTCCGGTTCACGCTGCTTTATTGGAAGACAGTGCAGTTGGCGAAGGGCAGTCTCCATGCTGCCTTTATCGATCTACGTGCAGCTTTTGACTTAGTCCCTCTTAGCTGAGATGGGTATGCCACTAGAAACTCTATCGCTAGTGATGAGACTGCACGAGTCAAACTACGCTAAAATCCAGTGGGGGAGACATGGGCAAGTATCAGCTGAGTCCCCGGTAGAGCGGGGCGTACGCCAAGGCTGTGCCATGGCCCCGACGCTCTTTTCCCTCTACATTAATGGAGTAGTAGAGCGTATGTTGTCTGGTTCTGTAGATGCTCCGATTTTGGGTGGTGTGAAAACGCCAGTCCTATTATTTGCAGACGATACACTTATATTATCTAAAACCCCCAGCGGTCTGCAGCGTACCTTGAATATCTTTGAGGGCTTTTGTTCTGATCGTGGGCTTGAAGTAAATGTTGCAAAAACGAAGCTCATGACATTTAATCCCCATCCCAGCTTCAAAGGGAACTTTTTCATGGATGGCCAAAAGGTAGAAATGGTTTCGGATTTTGTTTATTTGGGAATCCACATAGCTAAGGGCGTAAAGTGGGGGAAACACACAGAAATGGCGGCTCTCAAACTCCGCCAAAACGCTGGTGTTATAAGTGCTGAGCATAAAAAGTCTTTGACCAAACCTATTGTGCCAGCACTCCAAGTATATGAGGCCAAAGCCGTTAGCTCGGCACTTTATGGCGCAGAGCTCTGGGGCTATGACAATCTGGCACCACTAACGCTTGCCGAAAACAAATTTCTTCGAAACCTCATTGGCCTCCCTAACAGTACACCCATGAAGCCACTGCGTTGCGAGCTAGGCAGGAAAGCCATTTCAGATATGGCTAGACTACGACCCATTTTATATTGGCGGCGTATATGGGTCACTCCTGAACTCGCCCATTACGCAAGGGACTTCTTGGATGTAATCAACTGCGATAAATTTCACAGAATAGGTTGGTTAGGGGATTGGTGCAGAACATTGGGGACCATGGGCATGAAGGAGTTGTGGGAGAAACCAGAGCAGGCCCAGTTTCCTGCCAAAGATACAATAAAAACAAGGTATTGGGAAATGGTAGAACGCCGGCACTGGAATGATGCAGATCCCTCCTCTTTGGAGGGACGTTTTTTTAGGTAAAAACTTCCTCATTCCTGGAGCCCTATTGGGACATCATAACCAAGCCTCAGGATAGGAAGCTTTACTTCCAACTTAGAGTGGGGTCTCTTCCAATTAGATCGCTAACTGGAAGATGGGCAGAAGGTAACTCTCATGTCTGCCCAGCCTGTAATAGCTGCACTGAGACCATCGCCCACTTACTTTTTGTGTGTGGGGCCTACTCAATCCCTCAACGTGTCTGGTTGAGGGCTATTTGCAAACAGCTCGGCACGAGAGACAGTGATGTGGCTCTAAGAATTATTTGCACCAGTTCCTTGCCAACTATTTCTGTGGCAGTTGCTAAATTCCTGGGTTGGGTATGGGCTATCAGAAGGAAATCTCTTGCACGATAGCAGGCTTGACGAGATTAATCCAGGTCTTCCTTGTTCTTCGAACCAGCTAAAGAGAATCTTTCGACCTTGTCTTTTTGGGCTGGTATTGGCTCTATAACCATATGAATTTTGAAGTTTCATTGATGAATTTTAATATTAATGAAGTCACAATGCTTTATCCTTTTAAATTTTTTGAGGTTGTAAATATGTTTTAAACTTGTTATTGTGGATCTAATGGTTTTAAATGTATCATGCTTTTATGAGTTTTTACCTCGAATAAAGCAAATTTGACTGACTGACAGAACTAATGGAGGCCTGATTACAGACACTCCCAGCTCATCTAACAAGGGAGATCCTCCTCAAAGAACAGTCCAACAGGACAGACTAGGCTCTCTACCTGGTGTTCCCTCTAAGAACCATCCAGTACTGGAGACTAAGGTGCGGGCACTTTGGGACACAACCCAATCTCACTCCTTCTCCTGCGAGACAGGATGTGAGTCCCTACAACCTCCTCACTACAAGGTCACCTAGCTGGGCTACTCTGAACCACTTCCACCACTCTGGGTTGGAAGACACATTCACCATTCTTCTAGTATCACTCCCAATGCAAGCTCCCTAGAACCATAGAACTTACACACTCCAACGGATGTTGGCGTGACTCCGGAAAACGATTACGGGGCAGGATCCCTCTGACCGAACATATTGAAGCGCCTTTTAACACCATTTACCGTGCTAACCAATCACCCAAACGTCCAGTGCACCACAACATTCATCCACACTCCCCCCACAAGACTGGTGGGACAGCAACTTTACTGCCCCTGAAACACAACCTGTACCCCTCTTAACTGGGAACCAGGTACCATACTCCGAGAACTGGGAATGGGACTAACTGCACTGGACAACATATTGCTGCCACCACTGGATCCTACCCTACAGGGGAATCCAGAAAACTAACAATGCACTTAGGGGATACTCTACCCTCCCAAGCTAGTTAGCGATTAAATCAAACCTAAACCACAGTAGAAGATAAAAATAAAACATAACACAGTATGTAAAATCTCATAATCATAAACACATCTAGAACATAAATCAGGGTGCATAAAACATATCATATCAATTACATTTCCTAGCACCTATATAAATCACATTAGGGACTGGCACCCTACAAACCTAATAGTCCCCCTGGCCAACTGCCCATCTCTAAGGAGCTCAAATGCCCTCTGTCCAAAAGAGTCAGGGTGCGCTGCCAATGCAGCAACAGTCAGTGGTGCGCACTTTGCACAGGCCTAAACGTAGTAGCTGGCCCTAAGTGCTGCGCAGCTGTGAAAAGAAAGTACTGAGGTAGGGGAGTGCGTCTCACTCCTAGCGTAGAAGGCAGGTACCCACATAAATGGTACAGCTGCCCACTACTTACTGGACAGCTGGAAATATAAAAATGAGGCATAAGCCCTCAATGGCCCTTAGAATAAATGATGCGCCAAGTGGGAGCCACACAGGGCTCCAGAAATAAACATGTCCCCATGGAGCGCACTGGCTCCTGAAATAATCATGCGCCTCATTGGAGTGGCCCGCTGCAAGACCGAGCCGCTCAAAATGCAAAAATGGCACTGTGCCTCGAAGGGCACAAAACATGGAGCCCCCACTCACTGGGACTCTGCAGCAGGACTCCGGTCTCTTCTGTGGCTCCGGTCTCTGCTTCTCTTCACCCGGTCCCCCTCCTGGGACCCGGGACTCCTCTTTAGTGCGGGGGGGGGGCAGGCACCGACAATGTGCCTCGAGCACCCTCCGCTTGGAATCTCCATGGGCTGCTTGGGCTCCCAACCGCTCACGGGAGCCCTGCTCCGACTCCTCACATGGGCGCCTTGTCACCCGGCACAGTCCAGCGCGGGGTGGGCTCCCGCCTGGTTCAGAAACACCTGGGTCTCCCAGCAGCTCAAGGGAGGCCCGGTTACTTCCGCAGACCCCGCCCACAACCAGGCGGGTCGCGGCGGCAGCGGTCTCCTAAATGAGGGATAGGCTTCCTCTACGTTACGGCTACGTAGCGGGTGGCACCGGCAAATAAAAATAAAAGCCAAGTTGCACGGTGGGCACCTGCGCAGAGGTGAATACTGCGGGGTGGGCACCCGCAAGTAAATATGAAAATTAGCGGGGTGGGCACCCGCAAAGCTCACAAGGAGGGAGGAATCCCTACACTGGATATTCCCTCCAAAAGAGCTGCAGCCACAACACTGCACAGCCAACACGCTCTTCTGGGGGCAGTAAATCAAAGCGCGCCAAGTGCGCTGAAAGGGCCAGGTACAAAACAAAGTAAGCACCCACAGGGCGCTAAGGCAGCCCCAAGTCCATAGGGCTGAAAGACGAAGCAAAAAGGTTCCAGGGCATAGCTGGGCCCAGGGAGGCAGCCCTCCTGGCAAGTCATCCTGGGCCCCAGCAGCAGCACGCCCCCATGAATCAGGATCCAAAAGCAGAACATTTACATGTGGTCACAGCCCTTTCTTTTATACTAAATGTTCCTTTGTTTAAAGGTGCAGGCAATGGGAAAACCAGATACAATTGGTTCAGGGGAGCTTTTGAGCACTTTGTTTTTCTCAGCTGCTCTCTTCCTTTCACAGGACAGCCCAGGGACATCAGACGCACCACATGAGGTGGAGCCAGCATTGTGGAGGGAAGGCACAGCCCTATTCAGGTCCCAGGTGCAACTCCTCCCTCCCATCTACATGCAGATCTCCCTATTCACCACTGAGGCAGACTCATCCTGGCTCCTGGAGCCAACCACACCATCCAGCACCTGTCACTCACAAGCCAGACATGCAATTCACATCATGTAGGCAGACACAGCACACATAAATGCCAACTTCTAAAAGTGGCATTTCTAAAATAACCATAATAAATCTGGGCATACTATTGCGCAGCATTTATTCTTACAAGTTCGCACATACTAAACTTGACCCTGCACTCCCCTCATATCAGGAATTACAATGGACACACATATCCCCCATGCATTCCTATGGGAGGGCAGGTCAATCTCATCTCACGCGCTCAGAGAGCGCACGCACTTTGCACTGGGCCACAGTGCTAAAGTGCGCAGAGGCCTAAAATCACTACCACCTTGTCAGAGCCTAAGGCAAAAAGTTTAGGGGTGAACCTGCCGAAAAGGGCCAAGTCCAACACACATATAGATCATAAATCACCTTGCCATGAGGCAATTGTCATAAACATTCCAGCAAGTGCACTATGTTAATACGCCTAAGTTGCACACGTTAAAAAACATCATGCAACCAGCACCGACACAACCGACATCCTGTGCATTATAGAGGAAACACAGGTCCCAGGTGAGATTAACCTTCTACTCACAGTGGACGTAGAAGCGTTATATATATACTAATATCCCTTTGCGTGCCACCTTAACTGTTATTGAAACATCCCTCACAAGAGAAGAGTGGACCTCACCGACCCCTGTCTCATTTATCATGGATTGTGCCACCCTTCCACTGACTGAGAACTTTTTTGAATATAGAAACAACTTTTTCACCAATCCCAAGGTACTTCCATGGGGAGCACCTTTGCCCCGAGTGTGCCATGTCTTTACATGGCTGCCTTTGAGGAGGATGTTGTCATGCACCCGAGTAACCCTTACATCAATAACTTGAAACTGTAGAAAAGGTTCATTGACAACATTCTCATCCTCTGGAAGGGTAACCTTACCACCTGTGAGGAATTTTGCCAGTGGATTAATGTGCAAAATTAATATCTGAAATTCACACACACAATATCGAACACAAGTGTACCTTTCTTGGATTTGAATGTGAGACTTAACAATGCAGAACTGAGCACTACCCTCTACAAAAAACCTACAGACAGAAACAGTCTGTTACTGTATAGTATCCACCACCCTAGAGCCCTCAAAGACAACCTGCCCTTTGGACAGTTTCTCCGTAGTAGGAGAAACTGTAGCTCCCTCACTGACTACAAGATTAAGGCCCAAGCCCTATCCAATCTAAGACAAAGGGAATACCTTACAATGCCACATCATGAACTCCTTAAAAATAGCTAGAAACAACCCCTGTGAGACATTGCTGGAAGTGAGCCCTAAAGAACATACTGCCACTCGTACGTGTGTTGCATCCTTTACACCAGATTGTACTCGCATAAAGGGTATTATTAAAACACTGGGGGGTTTTGAAGACAGGAGACCTATGCATGCCAACACCTAGGTTCGCCTTCAAACGAACTAAGAATCTAAAAGATATTCTAGTGCACACAAGGCCTAAGACAGAGACCAACAAGGTCCAAAGAACATTCTGGGGTCTCCCCACGGTCAAAGGCCACTATCCATGTGGGACCTGCGCAGTGTACGACCAGACGACAGCCACGAAGGAGATAACTCTCTCTGACACATTTACTTGGAAAATGACACGACACACCAACTGCAACACCTCCCATTGCATATACTTGGTCATTTTTCCTTGCACTATGAAGTACATAGAGATGACCCTGAGGATGGGGAAAACACGCATCACTGAGCATAAGCGTAATATACGATGCCTGCGAGTTATTACAAAGATGTACACACATTACAAAGAGTTGAATCACCCCCCAGAATCCCTCCATTGGCTGGTTCTCAAAGTCCACCCCAGAATCACACAACAAGCACTGTTCAGAATAGAACAAAGATGGGTACATCGGCTTTCCACCGACCGACAGGGTCTGAATGACGATATACCCTGGGCATCACTGACTAATAGGTGAATAGTCCTTGCCTCTCTCTGAATCTCCTGAGGTGACAGTATACCCCATGCAACCACTCAACATTAGGTAATAGCCTGTGCCTACACCTGATTCACTATTCCTTGTGAGTGGGCAACCTCCCAGTTGCTTAAGATTACACACCATTAGCCTCTGCATTTAACCTTTTGATAGGTATGGGCCTACTCCACCACACACCTTAAGAAGGCTCTATACGACATACAGTTCATTACCTACAGCAGCATACATTACAAGGTGGCCGCCGATTTCATTCTCCAGCCTTAATAGGCCGGAGACACGCTAGTCATATACTAATAGGGACAACACTGCCCACTAACACTCCATATTTCAGTGAGCTGTGTGTTGTTTGAGATAATACGCTGTCTTGTTAGGGCACCCATTGCAAAATAGCATCACCTTTCACGCTACAACATGGCCACTGCTTTTACAACTAATTAGAGCGGACCTGAAAGCATCAGTCACGTGTTTCGACTGATGCGACCATCCCCTTGCCACAACAGACGCTGGAGAGTATTTCAGCGCCTCCTGGGTGCAGATGGTTACTATCCGGTGCCGACGGTGAGGGGTAGGTTAGACGGCTCACTTCCTGGAGCTTAATGGTGAGTCACCACGAAGCAGACTAAGTCCAACCCTTAACTCTCGACGCATTGCAAGGTAAAATGTTGGTGGTGGGGCTCCTGCAACCTTTAGCTACTACGCTTGTCCAGCCACAGTCTTGGCGAGCCCGAGTCATGAGGGGGAATGCAGCTGGACCACACACCACCCACAGGGTAGTGCCTACAACATCCTGGTACTGTCCCAGTGTGGGTGGACTCCTCTGGCTCTGCATGTACTTCCACTCTTGTCCGATCCCTCCTTAGTGCCGCTGTGAGACGGAAGGTGTACTTGCCAGTTTCCCCATCACTGACCCCCAGTCATGCGATGGGCACTGGGGACACTATGTATGCTTTAATCTCCGCTTTCCTCACTTTTTTATCCATTGTATTGTTTTCTTAGGACACTACATTGTAGGTGTCCTACTATCCCGCGGGATACTGAAGAGGTGATGCTTTAACCAGTTTTTATGTGAGTGGAGACACATCACCATCGAACCCACACAACAAGTGCTTGTATGAAATAGCAAACCCCCTTTTTCTAGGTCAGTCTTCTGGTTTTTAATAACGTTTGAATAAGTTACCTATACTTATAGCAGGTTATCACTTGACCCACCTACTATTGTCAATTACCACTTATGTGACTTTGCCACGTTTTGCACACTATGTTTGCACATGGAGAGAGAGAGAGATGTCTTTACCGTGACCTAACGATCATTTGATTTAGTTGTGGTTTTATTCTATATCTTTCTCTTAGGTCGCTCTGTGATACTGCTGGTACTTTACTCGCAGCGCTGATACGTGGTAGATAGATTTTACACCCACCACTGTGTGTAGATAGTTTAACCACTAGGTCCTGATGAATTGCCATGGATCCTCCTGACCAATTGGCATGTAACATGTTGACCCATAGAGTAGGCACAGTGGTGTCTGCAAATTTCAGACCCATAGAGTAGAGCATAGTTAAACTGAACCATAACTTCAGATAGCAGTCACTCTTTCCCCGTTTTTAATCAGGTGGACAGCCAGTTTGAATAAAAGTGTCTTTGGACTACCCAACCTGTTTTAATCACTTCTCACCACATCTACACTTCCTAGGCCCCTTACCCCCACTGCACCAAATGGCAAGGAACAAAAGATCTCTGCCAAAGAGACCTCCTATAGGTGCCCATCGGGTATTGCAGCGCCGACCCGACGAGGAGCAGACCCATATGATGAAGCATGACACCTAGGTGGCTGGGTGTGTGAGGGCCCTAGTTCCGACAGGGGGAATTCCCCTCCTTTCGATCTATCCAGAATAAGCACGCACTCTGTGTGGCTTCCTGACATATCTCCCTCCCTTGTCTGACCACCGAGAGGAACTGCATACCCTTTTTTAATTACTATTGTGCCTACATAACCATTTTTTACCTTAAGCATACAGCCACAGTATTTCTGTTCTGCTTTCACAGGGTATACAGCAATTATCACAGCAGCCTGAGCAGGACCGGGACCTCCGTCGAGGATCGCAACCCCGTCCTGCTCCCTGACTCAACTCTATCAGGGGCCCATGGCATTGGCACCCTGAGGGAGGGGGCCCAGACACTGAGGGGAACATGGGGAACCTTGCTGGGTCCTCCCCGTCTGCTGAAGGTACAGATAGCAGCTACCATTGGCTGGGAGACCTTGCTGGGTCCCCGCAGGCAAAATTGGCAAACACATGGTGCAACTCTCGCCAGCTGCATGTTTAAGGTACAAAATGGTTATGTGGGCACACTTTCATTGGGTGATTGTGCCTGCTGCAAAGAACTTGTACCATATAGATCAAAGAACTGTATTTTATGTGGATAAATTAGTAAGTTACTGCTTTTGTCACAGAGATCTTTTTGTTGCTTGCAGTTCATAAGTTGCAATTCTAATATAGCACAGTGACCTATGAACTGTCATCAAAGAGCTATATGCAAACTGCATGGTAGTGGTTGGAATGTTTTTTTTTTTTCCCCAGTCTTGCATTATCCTAATGCTGCTAAAAAGGGTTTGTTTGGCTAGAAATACATTCTTATTAATAATGTCACCCCATTCACTGTGTCAGTTTGGGCTTCTCCTGACCAAACACTGTTAAAATATACTGCCTACTAATATGGATGACAAGCAGTTCCTACACCTTGTTAATCCTCATTGTGTTATGTAACATTTTCTAAAGATTGAGTAACACACTTATGATTCATTGTCTTTGTAAAATGTGTGTGTGATGTAAAGTTTCTGACACCCTACACTAGTATGGGTAGCGCTAAAAAATGAAATGCATGTGAGGGAAGGGTCATGGTGAGTTCATTGTCACTGTTGGAGGATGATAGTGAGGGAATCGGTAGAGAAGGCGGTCATTGGGGAGGGCAATTGGAAAAGATTGTTGCACTATGCAACATCAGCGCTAAAGCCGGCCCAGCCTGAACATCCATTAGTAATCTTTATTCAGGGCACCCTGAATAAAGGAAGATTGCCATGTGTCTCCTAGATAGTTTTATGTTCTTAGTTTCCTTAGATTTTAGATCCCCGCACTTACACTAAGAGCTCGCAGGGTTGGTTGAGCTCCTCCTGACTACAGAAATGTGTCAGTAAAGAGAAAGGACCCAATTACAAAGCAAAGCATAAATTGTGGATGAGGGTATTCTCCTTCTTATCTACCAAATAAAGGCATATTACGGACAAAAGATTCCCTCTGTGTATGGGTTCATGCACTTTAATGCAGGAGTTCACTAAACTGATGTTATATTGAGTTAGGAAGGGAGAATGTCATAGCAAACCTATCGCCTCCCTCCCCTTTTAATGTGATGAGATGTTAAAAGCTCCCTCGTTGATACTGTTGATAAGGTAGGCCTTTTGATTTTCCTGATGGCGTTATAGGTTTTTCGGTATTTTCTGCTAAGGAGCTGATCTGCCTTTTCCTTGATGTCCTCCATTGGCAATCGAGGGTGAAGCTTGTTCGTTTCAGCTCACTTTGAGGAGCACCATTAAACCTTTGGTGGTGAGTTTGCAATTGTTCTTCAGTTTGCTAGGTTTAAGTGGAGTACATGCAATCTTATAAATATTAAGGTAGAAGTTATTCAGTGCACACACACACACACACACACTGTGCACACACACACACACACACACACTGTGCTTCTACAGCTCTCTCTCTGACAGGCCCACTCACTCTCTGACAAACTCTCACATACACTCTTTCTCTGATATTCCCTCACACATGCTCCCTTTCTCTCTCTCTCACACATACACACTCACACACACACACACACACCCACACACACACACACACACTTTCGCTCTCTCTCTCTGACAGTCTATCTCTCACACACATACACAAACTCATTCTCTAATAGCTCTTACCTATGCACATGCTTTCTCTGACAAACTTTCTCCATGTCTCTCCTTCTTTCCCCTATATGATAATGACGTTCAACTAATCCTCTTGCAAAATCATGTTTTTCTTATCCCTTCATGGCTAGCTTTGTGTAACAATAATGGATGATTGTCGAGTAAGAATACTCAAGACCAAAGTGTCTCTTCTAGGTGAAGAGAGCGCAACGAACCCTTGGGTGTTCTATATTTATCGCTCAAGAGAGACATTTGTGACAAATGGCAGCTCTAATCATTCAATACAGTTAATTTAAAAACTGCGTATGCATAATTTATTTGGCGAGAGATAAGTGTGCCTTATACTTCCCGCATTTATTATTATGATTTGCAACGTTAGAAAGAAATTTTGACTATAACTCTCTGCACGTTGTCCAAATTTGTTAGCATTACACCTGACACGCTTGAGTGAATGTGTGCCAGGGAGTCCGGATTCAGATCCACACACATAATGATCCATAAATTATGCACTTATTTCGCATTTATATACAAAGGCGTGAGGGAAATTTCAATACAAATGAACTTATAATGTGCACATCGCCTTCTTTCACCTGCTTCCCTTCCGCAGTCCCATTCAAGGTAAACAGGCCCCGTTGGAAAGCCAATTACTCATCTGCGACCGCTCTGTATTGGAAGGCTTCTCGGGATGATGGTGCTAATGATATGTTAAAGTCGCTCTTTGCAGTCACCGAGATTTTACGTAAGTTGCTCACTGGCAGTCAGTTGTCTATCAGTGAATAAATGCTCTGTAGTTTCTCTTATCCATTTCATCCTTGTTTCATTTTGTCGGGCGTACTCAGTTCTCTCTTTTTCCTCTCTCTATGACATGGAGCCCACCCCCTGCTATGATCAATCAGCCGTCCTTACTTATACCCCCTTATACATTAACCCTCGATGTGCCACCTCTTCACCTCTAATTAATTCTGTTCGATTATGTAAATATTCTCTTTGGGGCTGACTCACAAAGATTTTGCTGTAAGTGTGTCACCAGTCTTACTACTGAATAGCAGAAGTAAGCTGGGAGTGCTAGTGTGCTGCTCACTACGGAATTCTAGATGTAAGCCATGAGTACTCCTAACTGAAGGCTGGAGTTCAGTAGTAAGCCAGGTGTACTCTAGGAGAAGGTCGCAGTAAAGGGCCCAATTCACAAAGAGTTTGTTGTGGTTTACTCTAGAAGTATTCCCGTCTTACTTTTGAATTCCAGGAGTAAGCCAGGCAGGAGTACAACTCGTTTTTTTTCTGGAATCCAGGAGTAAGCCAGAAATACGACAAGAATAAGTCACAAGAAATTGAATTTGATTATGTAAATATTCTCTTTGGGGCTGACTCACAAAGATTTTGCTGTAAGTGTGTCACCAGTCTTACTACTGAATTGCAGAAGTAAGCTGGGGGTGCTAGTGTGCTGCTCACTACGGAATTCTAGATGTAAGCCATGAGTACTCCTAACTGAAGGCTGGAGTTCAGTAGTAAGCCAGGTGTACTCTAGGAGAAGGTCGCAGTAAAGGGCCCAATTCACAAAGAGTTTGCTGTGGTTTACTCTAGAAGTATTCCTGTCTTACTTTTGAATTCTAGGAGTAAGCCAGGCAGGAGTACAACTCGTTTTTTTTCTGGAATCCAAGAGTAAGCCAGAAATACGACAAGAACAAGTCACAAGAAATTGACTTTGATTATGTAAATATTCTCTTTGGGGCTGACTCACAAAGATTTTGCTGTAAGTGTGTCACCAGTCTTACTACTGAATTGCAGAAGTAAGCTGGGAGTGCTAGTGTGCTGCTCACTACGGAATTCTAGATGTAAGCCATGAGTACTCCTAACTGAAGGCTGGAGTTCAGTAGTAAGCCAGGTGTACTCTAGGAGAAGGTCGCAGTAAAGGGCCCAATTCACAAAGAGTTTGCTGTGGTTTACTCTAGAAGTATTCCTGTCTTACTTTTGAATTCTAGGAGTAAGCCAGGCAGGAGTACAACTCGTTTTTTCTGGAATCCAGGAGTAAGCCAGAAATACGACAAGAATAAGTCACAAGAAATTGTCTGTGGCCTATTCACAAGCGCGTTTTGTAGTACATGTTAATTAGTACTTCAGGAGCACTCTTTTATGTACTTTCACATGCCTTTATGAATTAGAAGTACAGATCTAAAATTGGTATGAAACAGGAATATTCAACGAATAATGGTACACAATTGTAATACATGCGCCCCCTTTGCACTTACTAACAAGGAGTTGGATACTTCAGGGAAGATCCAAAAGCCATGAAACGTTACCAAAGAGTACTCCTGTAATGCTGTTCGCCATTTCCTTGCTACCTTGTGACTCGGACATCGTGAATAGACCTTCCGATGAACAGGTTTAACAGCGAAGCCATATACACGTCCCAAGTCTTCACGGAACTTCAAATGTTAGAGTTAGACGTTCCCCACTAGAAGCCCCATGAAAAGGACGCTTCCGGCATCCAAGAAGTCCCGCTGTTTAGGATTGTCTTCTAACTCACCTGCGGACACCATTTGCAAATGATCTGATATGAGGAATGATGCTTCTCATTAGGGAAAACGTGAGCCGCTCTGATGTCTGCACGCGCGGTCGCTTCTGGTTCCTTCCTGATATGACGCACACCTCTGGGCTTCGAATTTACATATACCGCGATTCATGAGGGAATCCAGAAACCTTTTCGCATAGGAAAACAGCTTTCGTTGATTAAATAAAACGCACGATTAGCAATTGTTAACGCTCTTTATCTGGTATGTGAAAGGGAAACTCTAAAATTCTCCCCTGGAGAAAAGCGAAAAAACACAAAGGTTAAATAGTACACATGAAAAGCCGCAGCGTCTATAGCCAGCTGATTCCAAAGGGAGATTCACAATGAAATTTGGGGGCAAGGCCTGCATCAGAAGTCGCAGAACAAGCGCTTGCTTAGTTGTTGCGAACTATAAATTCCAGTTCACAAACACAAAAGAAGACATCCCTTTTCTCTGCCCAAGTGACCTTTTTGTTTAAACATTTTTTAACATTATTTTCACAGTTTCCGCACAAAACATTAATTCATATCTTTTCGGAAAATAGAGGCTCATTCCTTATTTTGAAAAGCATTCAACCAATCTGCCAAAAAACCCACCGAATTTCCTAACTAAGGATCCACAATACAGTATAATGAAAGTGCATTCCTCATTGCTATAAAAAATGCTGGGAAAAAAGTGCGTTTATCTTAACTTCATCTTTCTAAAATACTTTTTATACATGTTTTAAGCAAATTCTGGATTTACCATGCCAATTGAATTACCCTACCTAGGGCCCCACTAACTTTCCTTTACCAGAGGGCCAAAATATATATTCCACCACGATCCGAATAGAGATGCCAGAGTTATTTTTGTATAAAATGCCAGAAAATAAAAAAGAAAAGTACTGCTATACAGTGCTTTCAGTTTGCCCACCCTAAAGTGCTTTCTGTATAGGATAGGATAGGATAGTAGCTTCTAAAGCGCTCGTATGCCGAGGCGTCTTGGCGCTGAGTGTGTGAGCAGGGAAGAGCTATGCTGCAGCCTCAGAGGTTTAGTTTACCAGGAAACAGCCAGGTCTTCAATAGTTTTCTGAAAAGCATCTGATTGGGTTGAAGTCGCAAGCTGATCGGAATTCGGTACCAGAGCTTTGCAGCGCAGTACGAGAAGCTCCACCCACCCCACTTAGCTCTTCATAATTTCGGGTTGTTAACAAGGCCCAAGCTAGAGGATCTGAGGGTTCTAGCGGGAGATTACCACAAGAACAACCTCTGGATCTCAGCTGACTGCGTCAATAAAGAGCCTTGTATACCAGACAGAGGGCCTTGAATTCGACTAGTTGCTGAACAGGGAGCCAATTAAGTGACCTTATGGCTGCCGAGGTGGGGTGACCCTTTGGTATGTCCAGCAATAGTCGAGCCGCCATGTTTTGTAGAGACTGAAGTTTGGTTTTCTGCGACATGTCAATACCCATAAACAAGGCAGTGCAAAAGTCTAGTTTTGAGAGGAAGAACCCTACTACAGCCATTTTTTTAAGCTCCTGTGAGATAAATGGGAAGATCTTACGAAGACTTTTCAGTAAGTAGAAACAGGAGGAGGTTTGCTGGTTTACCTGGGTTGAAAAGTTGAGTTGGTTGTCAAAGATCACACCAAGGTTCCTAACCTTGGTGTTGGGGGAGGGGCAATCACCTGCCTGTATTGGCCACCAGGTTTTATTCCATAGTGAGGGACCTTTCCCAAACTCCAGTACCTCGGTTTTCTCCGTGTTAATTTTAAGAATTTGTGGCTCATCCAGCTCATAATATCTGCCAGACAGGCGTGGAAGCTGTTGGCCACGATCAGTGTTTGTTCTGCGACCCATATTATAAGCTGTGAGTCATCTGCATAAGAGACCAATGAGAAGCTGTGCTTTCTAACAAATTTGGCCAGAGGGGTGACATACACGTTGAAAAGCATGGGGGACAGAGTGGAACCCTGCAGCACTCCACACAGGAGATGGAAGGTGTCGGACCGCATGTTGTCCCAGACTATATTCTGCTCCCTGGCTGTTGAGAAGGAGGAGAGGAGGGCCAGAGCCGTTTCCTCGATTCCCACATCCTTCAGCCGCTGCACTAACACCATGTGGTTCACGGTGTCAAATGCTGCCGCAAGGTCTAAGAGAACAAGGACGGTTCTGACCCCCTTGTCCATCACTTTCCGTACCTCCTCCGTCGCCATTATCAAGGCCGCCTCTGTGGAGTGGCAAGGTCTAAAACCGTGCTGTGTCGGATCGAGCAGATTACTGGCTTCGAGATATAGGGTTAGCTCCTTGTTCACCGCTTTTTCCAGAATCTTGGCCGCCATTGGCAACCCTGAGATTGGACAGTAGTTTTTTGTATCAGTCGGGTCAAGGGCAGGTTTTTTCAGGATCGGCCTGATGCAGGCTCTTTTCCATACGGTGGGCTAAATGCTTAACTCTATAAATTGATTTAAGAGAGGGGTTAACTGAGCACTGATATGGCAAGATTTTAAATGCATGATTGATGGCGGGCAAGGGTCATTAGGGGAGCCCGACTTTATAGATAGAATGAGGGTATTAACCTCTTTCTGGGAGAGTGACCGAAAACAGACTAACTGAGCAAGCCCAGTCTTATCCTCCTGCACTGTGCTGTTAATGCTAAGCGCGCCAGCTTGGGTGTTGGGGAGGTCGTTATAGATCAAGTGAAACTTGCTTTGAATTGCAGAAAGCTTGGTCTGGTCGAAACTGATTGTTCTGGGTGGGTATGGCTAACAATTGGATGGATTTGAACAGCTCCCTCGTGGAGTTACTGGCGGCTTCGATTTTTGTGGTGAAATAGACTCGTTTTGCTTCGATAATGACCTCCTTGTATTTTTCTAGAATTAGGTTATAGGCCTCTTTATGCTCCTTGCTGTAACCTGACCTCCACACATGTTCACTTCTTCTACAGTTTATTTTTATCCGTTTAAGGTCAGGCCCATACCAGGGTGCGGTAGGCGCCGATCTTTTAACTGAGATAGTGATTTCAGGTGCAACACAGTTAACCGCAGTGCAAATCCAGTTATCAAACTGGTGCACTGCTTCATCGTTGTCTGAGACCAGTGTGGGAGGGCAGCTGCTAGCGAATAAAACACTGACTAACTTTAAAAACATGTCTTACCACTCCCCACCTTCTAGGCATATAAATATCCTTTATTTTAAAACACCGCACAACATTTCCACCCACATTTGAAATTCAAGTGGGTCCCTTGATTTCCAATAATTATTATTATTGATCGAGATAATAAAATTGCTATGCATAAACAAGCTGGAATGTTCCTAGTTTTTTTACCCAGGTGTCTAGAGCTTTCTAAAAGTTTAGCCTTAGTATCCGGTAATAACAAAGCTCCTAGAACCTTCTGAGTATATGTTTAAACTTTTCCCCTGAATCTAGTTTGTTTCCTACAGCTCCAAAACATATGTACCCACGTACTCTTTAGATTATATCTAGGACAGCTTTTCGAAATATTTACATTCCACTCATGTAAATTCTTAGGGGTATAATATATCAACTAGGATGAGTACATCTGCATCCGTATAAAGTTAGCTCCCCATAGCATTTGGGTATTGACGACTGATTTTTCTGAACAGCCACCCTCAGACACATTCACTCCAGGCTCCTTCCTCCACTTTTCTTTGTGACTGGTATGAAACCATTTTATCCACTGCCCAAGCTTTTTTAGGACATTTCTATGATTTTATATTTCCCATCACTCTTTCCCTTAATTCCTCGATCTGAAGCGGGAGACATTTCTTGAGGAAGCTTTATATTTATTTATATTCCAGGATGCTAGGCCACTGGGCTGAGGGAGAGCTCGTCTGCCTTCCTACCCTGGGAATTATTTCATTATTGCTGAACCAATCGCCTACTCTCCCCAAATTAGCTCTTTCTGGCTGTCTTACAATTTGCTTAAACTCTGTGGGACATACACACTGGAGGGGGAGTGCTGTGTGATCTGTGGAATGCTAAGATATTTCCATAGATGTTTTTGTTTCTGCTTAAATAATAGCACTCTCTTATATCTAACCAGATTTAATTTTTTGAGGTATGGTGGGACCTCTTCCAGCATACTTTCCATATGACGCCTTTGATATATTATGTATCCTAGTATAAACCAAAATGCTGCCAAATAATACACTTCCCATTCTGGAAGTGCCATCCCTCCCTCTTCCCAGCGAAGATTTAACTTTGGTAGACTTATAAGCAGAATGGCCTTCTTCCATATAAACTCAGTAGTGTTCAAATTAAATTTTGAGAGAAAAAAAAAGCATTAGTTAGGCGAACTGGAATGGTGAAAAATAAGAAATTCAATGAGGGCAGAATATGCATCTTAATCATTATAACCCTGCCAATAATCAATATTGGAGCTTCTGCCACCTATATAATTTATCCATGATTTTCCTGATTAAGGTGAGATAATTCAGTTTATAAAGACCGCGAAGGTCCCTTGTAACCTTAATTCCCAGATAACTTGTAGAACTACAACTATAGAGCTTCTGAAGAACCTCAAGTAGGTCCTTCACGTCAGTATTGAAAAGCAGTATCTCTGTCTTTGCAGTATTTATTGTGTATAGCCTGAGAAAGCTGTCAAATATCCTAAGAGTTCGAACTGTTTATTAATTTCAGCAGGGACCGGAAGAATGTATATGATAAGATTGTCAGCATATTGTGTAAATCTAGGAGAGTTTGGTACTGGAGCTCGATAGCTTTCCATCCTTCTCAGGGCACTAGCATGCGGTTCAATAAAAACCGCAAAGAATAAGGGAGACAATGGACCCCCTTGCCTAGTGCCTGAGAGATATTTATAGGAGCTGAGACTTTCCCATTTAATGCAAGTTGTTCCCAAGAGCCCTGATATATTTGAGCAGTCATCTTAATAATCATTAGTCTAAAAGATGTAAATACAAACTTTCACTGCACCATATTGAATGCTTTCTCAGCATCCACAAACAACACTACTGCTGGAATCTGGTTAGTCGCATAGTGATCTATGGCTTCAATTAGTAAATCTTTATTGGAGAATAATTGGGATTAGGCACAAACCCATTCTGATCTACTGCCACTAGATCAGTTATTGCCTCGGATATTCTCCAAGCGAGCATTTTAATTTAATCTTGTAATCTGCATTAAGTAAAGTGCTGAGGGGGGAGGGGGGGAGGTAACAGTGCACCTGCTCTAGGTTCTTTTCCTTTTTAGGAAAGCAGATTAGTATTCCTTTCTTAATCCCTTTAAGAATATAGTTGAACAGGTCTATAAGTGTGTATTTAGATACTTGATCATCTGCGAGCACCATTCGGAGGGATAACCATCCTCCACCAGATCTTTTTATTTTGGAAGTTCCCTTACCAATACCACCACCTACTCTATTTATATGGGAGAATGAGATTACTAGCTGTTTCCACATGCCATGGATGGAATTTGAGCCAGAAAAAAAAACATTGATATCTTTATCCGAAGCATCAATACCATCTTCATTAGTTCCACAAAATTATGTGCTAACAATAAACTCTATTCCCTCTTTATCCCTCTCTATTTTCCCTGTCACTGGGTCTTCTATTTTGGTGATATTATTTCCGGCCATTCGAGACCAAATATGCCATGCCAGCAATCTGCCCCTCTTCAAATAGCTGTTGCCCATAGGTCTCGGAACTTATGATCTCCTTCCCTAATAAGAATGTCAACAACCTCCTTGGCTGCATCTCTAGCTATGTATTTCTGCTTATCTTGTACCTGCTGCAACATGATTTCAGATCTTTGGAGCACCCCTGAAAGGCTTAGTAATTTCTCATTCTCTGGGTGCTTTGATACGCAATGATCTCACCCCTTATTGTTAATTTATACACCTCCCAAATATTTTCTGGTGAAACGGAGCCCCTGTTCTCCCAAAAACAAGTTGAGTTCTGTTCCCCATCTCATTCAAAACCATCTTGGAGAATGGGACTTTATTAAGGGACCATCTATACATTGTGTCGGTTATAGATGACATTAGGACTTCCAGGCTATCTACTGTATGAGCTGAGAAACATTTAGGAACATAAGAAGCCTCTACATTTTACAGGGAGTCCAAGGAAAGAAATAAATCTATCCTTGATGCCTTCTGAAACCAGCCAGAAAAAAGTATACTGTTTTAAATCAGGGTTCGATATATATGCCAGGGGTCAAAAAAGCCTATCCAACCCTTTAACCCTGCACCACTCTTGGCTTACTTTGTTTAAACATGGGGTTGCGCTGGTCAAGCTCCAAGATTTGGGCACAGTTAAAATCTCCTCCAACTGCAATATTTATCAAAAATTGGGCAAGATGAAGATTCAAATCATCAACAACTGAGCCCTATATAGAGACTAATGTAACTGGTACATGATTATTAGAACCTCTACAATTGCCCATATCCCTTCCTCATTCGTTGATGATTTGATAATCTACCCACTAAATCTCCTGCTTGCTAAAACTGCAACCCCTCTGTGTGGTGCCAAAGTAGCGGAGTGCAACAGAAGCTGAAATTGCCCCCATGTGACTCGCCCCTTTTGCTCATTGTCAATAAGTGTCTCCTGTAAAAATACAAAAGTTGGTTTCTGTTTTACTAGCTAATTAAACATGGGATTACATTTTCTCCTATTATTGAGCCTGTTCAGATTCATAGACAATGCTAAGCTTATACCCATCCATACAATTCTGCTATTAGACTTGTATTGCCATATTGCACAGACGACCCCCATCTCCAATATCCTATTTCTTCCCGCTGCCCAACATCTATTTCAGAAAACAAATTCTCAAATTCCGGAAACTGTCTTTTTCAACCCAGGCGGCTCTACTAACAAGCTAGTGCCTCTCCTTCAATGCTCCATAAACCCAAGCAATCCACCCTCTGTCCCTCTTTTAGGATTCCATGCAACTTCTTCCCCTTCTGTATGATTGTCATACCCACCCTTCATCTTAAGACAACAATAGAAGCAATGGCTGGTTAGGAGGCACACACAAAACCATACTAGTGCAATAGAAAGTATATAACTTATTTGTTCAAATGTTCAAATTTCTTCTGGTGCTTCAGGAGGAGAAAGAGCCATCTATTATTTCTCAATTGAACAAGTCCAGAAATCAGAAAAAGGAGTCTCCAAGCACACAGAAATCCAAAGTTGAGGTTGTGGTTTCAACTGTTCTTTTATTTAATTCCTATTATACATGCCCCATCGCCAACACATGTTTCGTCTCTGGCTGTTTCAGTCACAGCAGACTTCATCAGGGCTTTACATCTGGAACAAATGTATGATCTATTCAGGATGAGCATCTAAGTAAGTTTAACTTCCCGCCACCTGGGTCCGGTGTCCCCAAAAATTTCACCTTGTGTTTGACAGAGATGTGGTATAGAGCCACTAGTGGTCTGAATAGTCATATTTATTAGACTCACAATATAGTGTGGTAGGTGGCTACCCATATGCACATTACAAGACGGCCATTAACTCAGTCCCCAGATTCACCACCACGATCTTTGTGATGGGTAGGCTTCACACCAATATGTCCGATCAAACCCATTTATTTTGCAGCTCAGACACTCTAAGTGGTTACCAAGCACAACTTAATATGGCCCTGCAAAATATGGTGGTACACTTGTCGTGATCATGCCAGCACTCTAACTGAGATGTGCACAGTTCCAGTGATGTAGGTTGCTATTGACAAGTCCATTTATTGTTGGAATATAAATGTACACGTTCATTTTGGAAAAACGATTCACAATGATAATACTTGCCCCATAGGATGTTAAGAGACACGTACTTACTCTTATACCTGTTAACTTATTATCTCACTTTTGATTCTATAACAGGTCAATACTCTATCTATTCAATAAATCCTACACATAGGTTGAAGACACTGTGAGGTAAGACATAATCCTCTTTACTTTTTATATCCTGACATGCAGTTATATATTGGAATTTTACAACGAAATAGAATGCATCTCTTTCGAGAAAATGGCACAATATACTCGTAGGATTGCCCTGTATGGAGACTTGTTAATAATATTCCAAATAAACTGAGTGAGTACCGAACCCTTAATTCTCCATATAGACCTTACCTTATACCTTCATAGCGGTGCCCCGACAGAATATCAAGTTGTGAATATAGAAGGACCAGAATTTCGAGTTGTGAATTTCAAAGTGGCATAATATCGACTGCAAGAATATCGTTGACCAGAATATCGACTTGAAGGTAAGAAATATCGTTTTCTGTAATATCGAAGTAAGTAATATTGTTTGTAAAAATATTGTTGTTAATAATATAAATATTTATATTAGTGTTCTATATTTTGGTATGTATGTTAAAAGTATGTGTTCTAATTCCTTTGTATAAGTATAGTTGTATTTTTGTATGTATATGTGAAATTTTTAGAAGTTATTAATTTTATGTAAATTAAATTGTGCGTATTTTAGTTCTGTAGTGGGTCGTGGGTTTATAGGGGAATAGGGTGGGAACTAATGTAATTATGATAACGTAATTAATACTTTTTATTCATAAGTATTTATCATTATTTTTTTTAATTAATTTGTAATTAGTTTACAAATGTAATTAATTAATTAATTGATAATTATGTTAATTATGTTATTTTTTAGGAGCAGGTTGTGGGTTTATAGGGGAATAGGGTGGGGACTAATCTATATATAATAAAGTATTTAATAATTTGTATTTATTAGTGTTTTTAATTAATTTATAATGAATTAATGTTAAATTGGTTATCAAATTTTAATAATTAATTAATTGATAATTATGTTAATTGTGTAATTTTTTTTAGGAGCAGGTTCTGGGTTTATAGGTGACCAGGGTGGGAAGTAGTTTAATTATAATGAAGTAATTAATTTAAAAAAACGTATTAGTGTTTATTTTATACTTTGATCTTATAGTATTGTTTATGGTAATTCATTTAATATTAATTAATTATTAATTGTTTGTTAATTATAATTAATTAATTGGTAATTATGTTAATTGTGTCAATGATGTAGGAGTTGTATGTGCATTTATAGGGCAATATGGTGTGAAGTAATTTATTTAAATATCATTAATAATAAATTTTTTGATTATAATTAATTTATATTAAATATAGTTATTTGTTTGTAATACATTTTTAAAACTTTTATAAATTAATGTTTGTAGTTAATTTATAGTACTTTTTAACATACAAATATTTTTGTGTTAACATTTTTTGTATTTTAGTTGGTATTGTGTTTCTTTTTTATTTAAATAAAAAAAAAAGGGAAATATTGATTTTAACCCCTCTGCTATCCAACACTTTCCCTACTGTTGCACTCTCTGGAGTGGGAATAGTAATGTGAAGTCCTCCGCTATCTAACACTTTCTCTACTGTTGCACTCTCTGGAGTGGGAATAGTAATTTTACACCTACGCTATCCAACACTTTCCCAACTGTTGCACTCACTGGAATGGGAATAATAATTTTTACCCCTCCGCTATCCAACACTTTCTCTACTGTTGCACTCTCTGGAGTGGGAATAGTAATTTTTACACCTACACTATCCAACACTTTCCCTACTGTTTCACTCACTGGAGTGGGAATAGCAATTTTTACCCCTCTGCTATCCAACACTTTCCCTACTGTTGCACTCTTTGGAGTAGGAATAGTAATTTTTACCCCTCCGCTATTCAACACTTTCCCTACTGTTGCACTCACTGGAGTGAGAATAGTAATTTTTACCCCTCCGCTATCCAACACGTTCCCTACTGTTGCACTGTCTGGAGTGGGAATAGTACATTTTACCCTTTGCTAACGAACACTTTCCCTACTGTTGCACTCACTGCAGTGGGGATAGTAATGTTTAACCCTTCGTTATCCAACACTTTCCATACTGTTGCACTCACTGCAGTGGGAATAGTAAATGTTACCCTTTGCTATCCAACACTTTCCCTACTGTTGCACTCACTGAAGTGGGAATAGTAATTTTATCCCCTCCGCTATCCAGCACTTTCCCTACTGTTGCACTCTCTAGAGTGGGAATAGTCATTTTTACACCTACGCTATCCAACACTTAACCTACTGTTGCACTCACTGGAGTGGGAATAGTAATTTTTACCCCACCGCTATCCAACACTTTCCCTATTGTTGCATTCTCTGGAGTGGGAATAGTAATTTTTACACCTATGCTATCCAACACTTTCTCTACTGTTGCACTCTCTGGAGTGGGAATAGTATTTGTTCCCCTTCGCTATCCAACACTTTCTCTACTGTTGCACTCACTGCAGTGGGAAAAGTATTTTTTCCCCTCTGCTATCCAACACTTTCCCGACTATTGCACCCACTGGAGTGGGAATAGTAATTATGTCCCCTCCCCTATCCAGCACTTTCCTTACTGTTGCACTCTCTGGAGTGAAAATAGTAATGTTTACCCCTCCGCTATTCAACACTTTCCCTACTGTTGCACACACTGGAGTGGGAATAGTAATTTTTACCCCTCCGTTATCCAAAACTTTCCCTACTGTTGCATTCCTGGAGTGGGAATAGTACCTTTTACCCTTTGCTATCCAACAATTTCCCTACTGTAGCACTCACCGTAGTGGGAAGAGTAATGTTTACCCCTCCGCTATCCAACTCTTTCCCTACTGTTGCACTCTCTGGGGTGGGAATAGTAATTTTTCCCCTCCGCTCTCCACCACTTTCCGTACTGTTGAATTCTCTGGAGTGGGAGTAGTAATTTTTACACCTACGCTATCCAACACTTTCTCTACTGTTGCACTCTCTGAAGTGGGAATAGTGATTTTATCCCCTCCGCTATCCAACACTTTCCCTACTGTTGCACTCACTGGAGTGGGAATAGTAATTTTTTCACCCCTACGCTATCCAACACTTTTCCTACTGTTGCAGTAATTGCAGTGGGAATAGTACATTTTTACCCTTACGCTATTCAAGAATTTTCTTTCTGTTGCACTCAATGGAGTGCAAAATGTAAGTTTAAAAATGTATTAATATTTTATTTTATAATATAATGTTTTTATTATTATATTTTATGTTATAGGTGTATGTATATATATATATTATAGTTAATTGTTATATATTTTTAATATTTTAAAATAAATTAAAGTTCTTAGTTTATTAATTATTTTAAAGTAAATATACATTTATATATTAAATTTGATATATGTGTGTTAAAACATTTTAAAATTAAATTTGTTTATTATATTTTTTAATGTATATTATATCAAAGAATTTTTTTTGTTAATTTTATAATATAATTGTGTTAACATTATTTCCTACATATTAAAAAAAAAGATATTTTGGAACATCAATATTTTTGACATCTATATTTTTTTTCGATATTTTAGACATTTACATTTCAAAGATAGGATGTTGATATTTTGACTATCAATATTTTTACATCGACATTTGTGTATGTAGATATTTTTGTCTTCGATATTATATCAGTGATTCCATGATACCCAACACACACAGGACCATCACTCTCTGGGTGACACACACAGGACCATCACTCTCTGGGTGACTCCCCACCACAACACGGGCAAAATAGATTTAAATGTCTTCGCATGTTTGACTTAGGTTACAATCCCTACTTTTAGCATATGGTATAAATGGGTGGCCACCTAAAACACTATATTGTGAGTCTAATAAATATCACTTTTTAGACCACTAGTGGCTCTATACTACATCTCTGTCAAACACGAGGTGACATTTTTGGGGACACCGGACCCAGGTGGCTGGTAGTTAAACTTACTTAGATGCTCCTCTGAATAGATCATACCTTTGTTCCAGATGTAAAGTGCTGATTAAGTCTGCTGTGACTGAAACAGCCAGAGACGAAACACGTGTTGGTGAAGGGGTGTGTGTATTAGGAATGAAATAAAAGAACAGTTGAAACCACAACCTCAACTTTAGATTTCTGTGTGTTTGGAGACTCCTTATCACCCTTCATCTTACAAGTGCAATGACTGCACTGCTCTAGTTCCAACCTTGCCACTCTGTTCACCCAACACAAAAAAATAAGAACAAAACCCTTCCATCACATAGCTCAAAGAACTAGAAATACCAAAAGCCATATTAAAGTGACCTGTTTTCTTTGAAGATCATCAAGATATTTTTTAGCTGCCTTTGCCTCCTGAAAGATCTTAAACCTCCCTTTCAGCAACACCTTTAGCCTGCCGGCTACATTAGTGTAGTTTGAGTCCTCTATGCTTTAAACAAGAGAATCGTTCTTCTAATGCCTTGATGTCTCAAAAGTCATACCTGGATAGACCTTGAAACGTTAAGCCCTCTGGAGACTTGAAATTCCATTGTTTTACTGCTTGCGAGAGGACCTTTTCTCAAACTCTAAAGTCCCCAAAGTTAACTAACAACATATATAGTTGTGTAACGTTACCATACACTGTGACTGGGAAGCGATGCACCCTGATAACCGTAAGATCCTCCTTAATGGGTCATTATTTAAAGTCCCTACTTCAGTTTTAGATTTCCCTTACTTGTGAAATCTAAAATCTATTGTGTTCAATATAAATCTTAAAGGGGGCTTACATCCCACCCTCTTGCTTTTCATTGGTTCCTGTGCATGCCACTTACTTTTCCACCATTTTGATTGGCTGTAGCATACATTGCCTTTTGTTCCTCGTGTGTTTGCTCTTATCAGAGTCCCGTGGCCAAAGCACTGTTTTTATGCACTCTGATAGAACTTCTTTTAAGCTAGTCAGCACCCCTGCTGTCACCACAAGATCTACATCCTTGCTTTTAAGCAACAGCCTGCCCGATTGCTGTGGGCTCAGCGCACTGTGCTGATCTTAGTGGAGACCTCATTATACCAGTTCTCCGTGCTTTGTGGGAACCGATTGCAACAGCACTCACCAGTCCCCCTAGGGCAATGCACCCTCACCAGTCCCCCTGGGGCAGAAGGAGGCACCCAATCTAGTGCTTCATTCTGTTGCAGAGCCGGGCACTTTATGTAAATGTATGTGTTCAGACACATGGTTTATGCAATCTGTCTCACTACATGCCCAGGCTGGCATGCACTAATCTGTGGGCGGGCTTCAGGACAGTACACACGGATTGTGAATTGCAAAGCCACCCATCCTTCCTCTCCTCACCGCTACCTTGGCAGCCCTTATTGGAAGGAGCGCTTCTGCTTGAAGGCAAGACCTGGGTGCTTCGATTCACCACTTACAAAGTGCCTACGACTTCTGCCTCTGCTCTGTGAGCAGACAGCCCCGCTCCGCCCGCAAAGCTGCCACAGGAGGAACAAATAAAATGATAACAACAAGTTATTATCATTTTATTTTTCCTTTCTTTACAGAGCTGAAAGCAGTAGGGCGACGCTCCTCCACCTTATTGGAGGAGTTGTCACTGCACCCACCTGTAAGGCAATCTTTAATCCCCTTTAAAACTGCAGGCGGTTTGCCGCCTGCATAGTGAAACACTGAGCTGCTGCTTCAAAGCCGCTCCGTATTTCACTTAAATGCGCTTCACCCAGGGCAGCTTGAGTTTGCAGCTACCCTTGGCACAGCACATTCAATGTAATAGGGCGCAGGTTCACTGGTTGTACCCGGGCACCTGTTTTTTAGGTGCGCCGGGTGCAAACCAGGAAAGTGCACCCTACACATAATAGGGCCCCTGGACTGCATAGAAGACTGGTAGACCCCTTGTTCCTTGGAGAGTTGGGAAAATGGCAATTTGCTTTTCTGCCATACAAAGAGGTATTGCACCAGGTATGAAACATCAGGGAATCAGTTTTAGTTTTTAAAAAAAATAGAAACAAAATTCTCAGGCTATAGTCAGGAAGAGCAATGGGAATACATAAGAGAGAGGAGATTGAACACCCTTGATCATGTGTCTGTGTTAAATCTAGACTCACAAATGCTGGTTTCATACCGCAGTTGCCAGCTTCTACTTTAATTTATGCACATAAAGGAAAACTTGCTGAAAAGAAAAATACAAACAAAAATAACGAGTGTTTTGTCAAGAGCTAACGGGATATCACAAATCCTGGTCCCTACACCTATTTGTGTGCAAAAGAGATACACCTTATAGAACAGAGAACACTAGTCTATACTACTATTATAAAGAGAGAACTGGGAACCTTTGAGGCGGGTAAACTCCGGAAATACAGCACCAATCATAACACCCAATATGTTATGTTATGTTATGTTAAGCTGTTTTATAGCGCGCACAATTACTGCCGGAGTATCCTGGCGCGGAGAAAGAGAAAGGAAATGTAACAGCAGAGCCCTGACCCAACATAACAAACTAAACAGCTAATCTGAACAAATGAGTTTTTAGCGCTTTCTTAAAATATACCATTGGAAAGGTGATTGAAAGCAGATGGACATAGGCTATACATCGGGGCAACATATACATTACAAAGGGAAAACAACATTAGGGGTAAAGTAGTTCCTTGTGGGCGTAGTTCTGCTGTTAGGGAGTAGGGAGTACTATGGGCGTGTCAAAGGAAACATGTGGGCGGAAACATTGTCAGAGCATGGCAGAAAAAACACAAACTTCACTCTGTGACATGGGCTGCAAATTCAGGCAGACAGAAAAAAAGCGACTTCAGGCAGACAGAAAAGATTGAAAATACACTTGGCGCTACATTCACCCATTTCTCCAAGTAAGCGAGACCGGTGATGACATAAACTGCGTTGTTCTGCTGTTAGTGAGTAGCGTCGGCGTGTAAAAGTAAACATGTGCGCGGCAACATTTTCATTACAAGGGCATGCACTTGCTACAAAACTCGGCGGTACATTCACAGCTTTCTCAAAATAAGCATTACAACAGGGGCCGCAGCTGCCAGAAACAAAGGAGCGAGGCTAACGTATGCACAAGGGCCAGACTTCAAGAAAGGGGCGCGCATATAGGGGCGCAGCTTTCTAAAAAATACATCGTCCCATTCATAAAATAAGGGACGCACCTCAGCATTAGGCACACACGCACATTGTAATAGGGGGCTGGCACAAGTACAAAAGGCGCGGCATTATGAAGAAAAGTATTCACTGAACACAAACATTTTAGTACATTTACGGGCTAAACTAACAATACTTGATTTGCATTATAATCATTTGAAAGTTACCCATTCTCAAAAACAAACTTGCGCTGCTAAAGGGGCGCGGCTTGCAATCAACTACGTTGCAGCCCACTTTGCTACGCATTCGTTGTCAGTGGGGTCAAGGTTTAACAAAGAGGCGCGGCTTGCACAACCGACCAATCACGCAACATTACAAAGAACACTCACGCTATTTGCGGACAGAACTCTTCAAAACCTTTAGCTATTTGTGAAGCACGCATGTTCGAAATAGGGGGCTAGCCGAGGGAAACAAGACACAGACTTCTGACGCTACGAAGTCACTCGCAGTGTCATTAACACCATTTGTCTAACAACACTCACAACATTTACTTTACTAACTGCGGCCATTAATTACGACATCGGGACAAAGACGTTCTCGCTGTGCCACTCACTGAAATTGCGGCGCAAAGTCAAACAGAGTTTCACACTTTGGCTGCCATCAATCACCAAAAACGTTGTGTACCGTGAAATATTGCAATAATTATTCTGTCACACTTACTAACATTTAACACATTACTTTTCTTCCCCGGACAACGTCGGGGCGGGATGCTAGTAAACAATAAAAGAGAAAAAGAGAGAAAGAAGGAAACAGGCAAAGAGAATCACCTGTGAGGAAGAAAAGAAAAAAAAGAACAAGGAAATTCACACGGTAAGCGAGGGGAAACAGCGAAGTGAAAGAAAATTCGCCTTTTTGTTTTGCTAAAATGAAACGAAACCGAGGCACCGTTTCCACCTGACTTACAGATACACAAGTACCTGACTAGGAAAGAGCACCGGGAGACCTAGAAGAAGGACATAAAAAGAATATTGTTGAGGAACAAAACCTCACCAAAATCTAAGAACTTTTTATTTGAGTTAATTTCAAGAATATAAAAGTTTGAATAACATTCATAAACTCTCAAAAAGAGTCCCGAGACGTCTGTCCACTTAAACAGTTTTCAATTGAATAATGATCAAATCCAACCTAGAAGCTTTAGGGTCTTGGTAGAAAGTATACTATACTAAAACGTCAGAGGTACAATTGCATTAACAGCTCTTATATTGAAAGCTGTTAAAAAAAATTAATTGACATGAATCTTTTGTAGACCACAAGATTAGTCTACAAAAATGCCCAGAAGCTTACTAGCATCATGAATCTCTGTAGGGAAGGTGCATATGTATTCAGAAGAGGTGAGGCAAAGTGTTTTTCTGATTAGCATCACCTGTACCGGGACTCCATTGTTTTTTCATTGCCATCTCGTGTCAAACACTTCCACACGACCCACTTGGTCATTTCTGCTGATGCCTGAGGAAAATCTAAACTAACATGACAAAAACCATCTTGCAGCCTGCATTTCTGCCCAGAAACTGTTGCATACCCAACCCCCTGTTCTTTGCAGTTCAACAGAAAGCCATGAGACACCCACGCCCTGTGTAAACAAGCTTGTTTTGTATCTCCTGCTCCCAGCCTGGTAAACATCCTTGACACCGTGATCAGGTTATCTAGACAATGGTCTGACTGTTGGGCCCTGATCAGGGTGATTAAACACTGACTTGAAGGACTGGGCTTTGATCAAGGCAATTGATCAAAGACCTGAAAAACTGAGCCTTGATCAAAGCCGAGTGAACAATGATCTGTGTACCAAGCCTTGACCAGGTCACTAACTACAAACATCGTCTGGATCTGGTTATCAACTGTAAACACTGCCCTGATTAAACAATGGTCTGACAGTCAAAAGACTGGGATGAAAAATGTGTAAAAGGCTTGTAAGCTACAGAGTGAAGTAGCAGCCTCCTGGGTTTTGTCTCCGACTAGCTTGGGACTCTGTTCCATAGCCCCGGCTATTGAAATAAATCTGGGCTCCTCCTGCAGACGAAGGCTCCTGTGTCTCCTTTGAGTTATACCCGTTCTTCAGAGGATATTTAAAATCATAAAGAACAACAGATGAGTCCCAAACATTGGTGGTCGAAACTTGGTCAGATGTCAAGAGAGATCTTTTCAACAAAGTGTGAGGTATTCCTTAGTACAGTTACCTGATCGACTACATATGTTGATCTTATTACCAAGATGTATTTGAATGTCATGAATACTGCTATTTAGAAAAGAAAGAGCTAAATAAGTGGTTACTAGTCCAGAATGAGCAGGCCCTGCAACTGCTCGGCCATTGTTAATATCAACTAGCCTAAATCACCCTTCCACTGTGTTGGAAAGGCAAACAAAACAAAGAAATTCCTGTGACATAAATAATATCTGATATGGGATACATTTTAGCTATTGAATACACTAGTTTTTTCAATGATTTTTGAGTTATGCAAAATCTATACAATATATACACAGTTGCCAGTCAGACACCTATGGGAAAGGCATCCTTTTGTTAGCTCCGTTGGCAATTGTTTAGTGGAAGTGGCAGAAATATCTTTCCAGTGTACTTAATAAGAAATGTGACAAATGTATTAGTTAAAGTCGGAGGTTTAGTCTTGGAAGTATCCACAGTATGAGGTGGCTGGCACTTAAATCAATGAGGCAAACAAATGGATTCATAGTGCCATAGTGGCCCTTTGAGAAGGATTTGAGGTAGGAATATTGATCTTTACTGTTTTGAGAAAATGTCCTTACAATGTTTTTAAACAAAAATGGCAAATATGAATATAGCTCACATACCGTGCGCTCCGTGGAGTTGTCATGGCAGGGTTTGACTTCAAGTAAAGATTCCCTGGGATAGTACCAAGCTCTTTTACAAGCTTTTTTCTATAAGAGATGTTGGATAACCTCTCTCTTTCAATCTCGACAGGAGGTCCTGGGACTCCTTAAAGTAGTCCTGTCTGAGAGTACAATTCCTATGAATACTAAGAAATTGTCCAAAAGGGAAGTTGTCCCTAGACTCCTAGGATGGGGACTGCTGTAACGTAGGAGATTGTTCCTCTCTGTACCTTTTCTGTACAGCGTGGTGTAGATCCAATCATTGGCTGCTTTGATAGAGATGTCTAAAAAGGTTATCGAATAGCAACTGTATTCGATAGTAAATTTGATGTCTGGTGATCTTTGATTCAGACAAGAATGAAAGGTCTCAAGATCACTGGCACTCGCAGTCCAAATTAAAAGTACATCATCTATGTAACGCTTCTACAACACAATGTGTTTGCGGAAGGGGTTGGTGTTATCAAGGACGAATTTGCGTTCAAAGTCGGCCATGTACAAAATGGCCAAGTCCAGCACCAAGCTAGCACTCATCACCATACCTTCGGTTTGGAGGAAAAATTCCTCTTGGAACATGAAGAAATTCCTCATCATGGCTACTTCCAACAATTGTATTATGACTTTTACTACCCATTGGCCTACCCTTTGTTTCTTTAGAATAACACTGATTCATTCAGCACTACGTGAATCTTTGGAATACGCTTATTTTTCAGATTTAATCCTCTATGCCAGTTTTTCTCCAAGGCCCAATTTAACCATTTGTGTAAGGCCTTAATCCTGTAAATACTGCCTCAATTGTTTTTGAGCCTTAATTCTTGATTATCCGATTGAGCACTGATGTGCCTTCCTTTATCTTTCATTCCGGCACCTGTGGTGTCTCATTTCCTTTGCACCTGGAGCGACCCAGCCCCATTACCTACTCCACACTGTAGAATGGACAGTCTTTTATTGAGGTGAGCTCCATTGCCATATCCCGCTAATCATGCGCCTCCAGCTAACCTGTACTATCATTGATGATAAATTCTGCCTACCTTGTAGGTTGCTCCTCCACTTGTCCTGAGGAAGACCCCATTGTGAGGATTGAACAATCTTCTTCTAGTTTCTGGGCTCAAAACATCTACTCTTCTTACATTTGGACCTGTACTTATACATTCAGCCCAGAAGCAGAGAACCCCATCATGCATTCATGGCATCGCATTGCTTGGGCTAAGCAGATAGTCTTTTGAAAACATTGTTACACAGGTCATTTTTATTCTTGTAAATATTCTAAATATTGAAATGTTTATCTTCCACATCTCCTTCACTTCACAAGCACTTCCTTGAGCACTTTACTCGCCTTGTCACTCGGGAGCAACCTTTGAAATTGCTAATTGATGAATACTTGTCTAAATACATTTTGTTGACAACCAAGTCAACCTGGTTATTGTCTGATTCCATTATTGTGGGGTGTTTTCTTGTCTTTGTTTTTCTCTTCTAGAAGTTCACCGGTCAGTAGGGCCATTGTTGTATGTATCATTAATGGCCCAGGTCCAGCTGGTTAGTGGGCATGCCCTATTATTATGTAACTATTTGTCTGAGCAGAGACAATTATAGGATCACATGTAAGAACATAAGTTACTCAATGAGCACGTCTGAGCATTCAGATTACCTCGAGCAAGGGTCTTCTAACTTGGACGCGGGCCCCCCTATGGGAGCCTCAATTGATCCGAGGGGGAGGGGGCTGGCGCACGTCTCTGGACAAATGATGCATTAGGCTGATAACAGTGCTTTGTTTTCAGCAGAACAAAACAAGCGTCATTAAGTCACTCTGTAAAGGGCCATCACTAAAATCTTTTGTCATTTACATCCTGGCTGGGAGAAGGGGTGAAAAGAAAGGAACTCTAAATATTCTTCAAAACTCCCACCCACATTTCTAATAATCACTGTGGGTACTTTTACAGGTTAGTAAGGCCTGCCTGAACAAAATAGTATGTTTGGCAATCAGGTATTTGATTGCATTTTTAAAACATTTAACGAACTTAACTGCAATGTTTAAATAAGTCTAGACATATTTAAACATTGCCAGTTTAATAGAATGATTCTAGAAATTTGAGGGACGGGGAGGGGCGTGTTTTTTTTTTCCACTAGGGAGCGCGGCATAAAAGGTTTGAAGACCACTGACCTAGAAGGACATAAACTATAATATCATACATTGGTGAGGAGCTTCTTATTGCTGAAAAGCAAACAACTGGCAACCAGGTGTAGAAAAAGACAATGGGCGCTCAGCAAACAGTACCGGAAGTAATTCAAGATAAGTAATGTTGGTGCTACTAGGTGAGGAAGGGTCGGATGCCAATTCCACCCCAACAATCCCTTCAAAGAAGAGAACAAATCTAACAATACAAATCCTCTCCGAGCACACTTAAAGTAATCACTTATTAATAATAGTCTCAAAGTTGCATGTGCTCTAGTCCATTTTTAATCCTTGGACTTCAGTTCAGGGACGTGATTCAATCCAAATTCGACGTTCAACAACACAGTAGTTTGATACGGCTTCATCCATAATACAGCTTGATTAATCAACAGTGTAGCTTGATACAGTCGATACATCGACAATGTAGCTTCATATAGCCAACATGTGTTTCGTCATGTGTTATCTCACGCCTCGACTTCTTCAAGGCTGTAATTTCAAATGTACAGTGTCACAGTACTTGTCTCATGTCTTGAGACAGAGTCATCACCCATCAGTGTGTCATACATGGGGTAGTTACCCGAAACAAGAAAAAGCTACGAAAAGTGCAATTGTGATTAAAAGAAACAGAACCATCACCCACCATAGTATCCAACTATGGATAGTAATATACATTTTAAAAAAGAGAACTCAAAAGGAAGATTCAAAAGGAACAATTAGCCTAAGAAGTCTTTATTCAAGACAAAACTAAAGTCGATAAATGTATTAAAGATCAGTACAGACGAAAAGTAGGAAGGAACCACCAAAACAAGAACAGACCACAAGGCCCCAAACAACCCCTAATGTACGAGGTAAAAAACAATAGACAAAATTCTTTATTACTGGATGTCACTGTTGATAAATATTAGCCTTTGCCCGAAATAATAGTGTCATTATCCACAATTCTTCTTCTACAGTATCCAAATAAGTCTGTGTCAACAAGACAAGATGCTCTAAAAACGCAAATGGTATAATTAATAACTCTAATAATGAAAGTAGCAGAAGCCCCGTAGTTCTTAGCATATGTTTTGAGTTTCATGTGAAACAGGCCTTGTGAACAGAAGAATATCTCCTGAAGGAAAAATATGTCTGATTCAGTCCAGTAATGTAGCTCCAAATCTGATGACCTTTGTTCGTTCAGTTCAGCCCTTTTTCAATCTAAGATATCAACTTGAACCTTACACTGAAGTTATCTGGGGTTTGGGTTGTAGCCCCCAATTAATTTGTTCCTCCTTCTGGTCTATATTACATTTGTTACTCTGTTCCTTTCATCTGCTTTCCCTAGCATAAAACTGAACTGTGTGTTGACTGGCCAACTGGGCCTTATTGGTTTTCCCTACCAAAGCTAATCTGGTCAATTTGAGTACTGAACTGAGGGGCACATAACTTCCCCAGTGATAGGGGTGTTGTGTGGTTGGATGATTGCCAGCTTCAGAAATCCATGGTGTTGTCAGGTGTTCTCGGATAATGTGTCAGTTGGTTCCTACCTAGAGCTCCTGCTCAGTTAGTTCTTACCCCCACGCCACTCCCTTACGGTATTCAGTCACTATAGTCTTTTCCAGGTTCCTCAGCAGTATAAGGAGAAGGGATCTCTCCCCATCTACCTAGGCCTCTCATGTGACAAATTGTGTCTTCCTTGGCTTTGGCATTCTCCATAATGTGGGGATATATGGTACCAGGTTTGTTGGGAACTGTTTGGCATTACAGCAATTGCTGTTAATTCTTTATTGGGCTGCTGCCATAGCTCCACCTTCCTCCTCTGCACACATGCCCAAAGTGGTCTATAACTTCCCTAAGGGATCTCAGGCTCTTTGTTTACCCTTCCAATTAAAGATTTCCCGGAGGAGGAGCACCCATTGTTAAGACGCTTTCTGTTCTCTGAGATAGTTTATGGCCGGTTTGAAGTCACTTTGATTCTTCAGAGGGATTGCAGAGAAATCTGGGTAGAATTGTGCAGGAAATGAGTTCTGCCCAGTTAATCAACCTTGATTTTGGTTTTTAACTACCCAGGTTTGGACTTTTACTGTGAGTCTCACTGATTCTCACTCACTGTAAAATCTGTGGAAAATGACAGAGGGCTAACTGCCATTATCTATCTATTTATTTGGTGTTGCAGCGTGCGCAATGTAATTTGTTTTATTTATTAATTTCTTTACTTACTTCCTTTCGGCCATATGCCAGAGTTTACTACCCCTCACCCTGCCCCTCCCTCGCCCCACCGCCCCGCAGCACTCCCTCGAGGAGCTGCTACTGGGTCTTTCCATAGACCTCTTTAAGCCGCCATGTTTAAATGTCACAAAATTCTGTGTAGAAGGGTTGGGGAAGGATTAGAGTGATGATGTGGCATCCTAGAAATGGACAGAAGTGTCTGCATTTTAGAACTTTCCATCCTCACTTAAAACCCCTGCACAAGGGAGAGAGAGTTGAGAACTCACTAGACTTCGGAGTGACAACACAGGAGATTTTTCTAGCTGGAAGGAGAAGCCACCTGGTTTCACTACAAGGATGGATATATGAGCTTTGACTCTAACTGGCACACGGGTTGAGACTGTTTCTCCAGGGCCAGTTGCTCTGGCCCCCTTATGCCCTTTGAGAAATGTAAAAGGGATGGGCCTGTGGGGTACTGAAAGGTTTCTCTTGATCTTCCGTGGACTAGTCTTGAAGCTGGGTGACATCCATCAAGAGGCGGCTTCTGGCTACACTGCTGACATGCAGGTGCCCTATAAAACAGCCACAGCCAAGGGGCTTGGGGAATGTGGAAGGGAAGATAAATAGCTAGTGGGCTGCGGAGGTGCTCCTGAGGACATCCCTGAGAAAAGGTTGGCTCCAGGAGCCCAGGCGGAGGACAGGCCAAACAACTAGAGAAAAAAACAAGTTCCACGTGTTAAAGTCAAATCAGGAGGCCAGTAAGCCTGAGGAAAATGTTGCTGTTAGCTAGAGCTGGCCAGGTGAAGCAACCAAAATTCAACAAACAGGGACACAGAAATGGGCATGTGCAGTTTAGTCGAAGTAGGAAATGGAATGCTGAGCACACCACTGCATTTTCTTCAGTTACCATTGGGGAGGGCTAAGCTCCCAGGGGTCTGTGCAACTTATTTTAATTGGATGGAGCATGAATGGGCCCCCCTCCCAAGAGAAACCTTTGTCCCAGGTGCCCCCATCCCACTGGAACTAATGCAAGACAACCTGTCCCAGAGACCTCCGTCGCCCAAGGGCAGAGTGAGAAGAGAGAGTACTGCCACGCCAGATGTCCTAATTGTGGGTGCCCTCTCCTTGCCACTCCCGGTCAGTCTTATGTGTAACGGTGATTATTGTCGGCCGCCTCGTATCCGCTCCAATCACTGAGATTTACTGGCAGTCTTTGTCCAGGGGGTAGCACAAGGGCCTTTGATCCTCCAGGTGGGCACTCAGTGACTGGTGGAGGCTTTGTGCAGCCACAGGAGCCCCGGTGCGGACACCGGCCACCCTTCTAGATGATGGACACAACTTTGGGTGGTATCCCCACTTGGTGTGTGCTGGGTCTAGGCAGTCTTGGGTTATACATGCCGGCTGCTGGGATCTAAAGATAGCTTTATCAACTGGACTAAAGTGTCTTACTACATACCCATCATAGGCACGCCCCTTGGATTAGTGGTTAATTACCTCGGGGGGAAAAAGATAGGCAATGTTTAGTTTACGAAAGGCAGGATGTGTTGACAGATTGAGGCAGAATAACTTCTTTGGGGGTGCTTTTAATCTGGGAGCAGGATTGCTACCCTATCAAATTGTTGCAGGAGTTTTGGATCCTTACAACATTTGGTCTTGTTTATAGTGCCGACAGGCTAGCCGCAAGTTATGAGGTAGTAGGAGTTGTGGGCACTGGAACACTACTATGCCCAGCAAAATAGAGAAATGACCAGTGGGTCCAAGCTGGTTAAGCATGGTTTACAATGTATACAGTCTGGGTTAGGCATTGTATAAATGATGAGTTTGTAAGCCCTGGAAGGCACTTATATTGAGAAATTATGGTCAGATAGGTCCAGGATGAAAAAGACGGACTGGTAGGTCCAGTTCACAAGGATAACCATTAGATGCAAAAGTTAGCCTGACGGAGTACCAGTAGGTTGAGGAGCCAGCTTGAAGGAGTATTGGTAGATATGGAAGGGCGAGATTTTGATCGATACCTTATCACTATTGATCCAAACCTCGATCTGGTCGACTGAACCTTTGTTGCCTGTCTTTGAGGAAGAAAGTGCCTCTGTTACCAAGCTAGTTCACCCAATAAAGGACTCCGCTCCCAAAGATCACAAACAACTTCTAGCTTTCAAAAGTTTATTGTAAGCTTAGGATAAGCTGCAAATACAGGCATCTCAGAATGAGATTCACGAGATACACAGGTCCAACTACATACATGTGCTCTCTGAAAGCCCTCAGACGAGCAACGGAAATTACTAACACAAGTTCTAAGAAAAATAAAGCTATCAGCATTGACGCATATCTCTCCTTCATTTAAGTTGGAGGAAAACGCACAGGTTAGGCTGTCCCTACCCTGCTCTAGATGGTATCCCTACTTAACCAAATCCCAACCTAACAAAGGTGTCAGCAGTGAATGACCCCCAAGGGAAGTCACTCACTCTAAGTCTCTTGGTGAAAACCTATAGTTCTCCAGTCATGACCCCTCTCTGCCTACCCATCCGCTCTCTAAAGGGTCCTCAGGTATCTGCTCTAACTCCACCCAAGGGTGCTGTCCCTAATACAAAACAGTCAACAACATTTGAGACGCCCCTCGTGAGACGCCCCTCACGTGGTGTAGCTTCTGGCTTTTTCCATGCTGCTTTGTATTGGGCCTCATACGTTGGAGTTGACCTTGCTTCTCAGACTCTTCTCCGGCCCGCTGATACCCCTTAAACATTCCGGAACCCTCCTCCATGTCTGGGCCGTCTCCTGAACAGACCTCTATTCATTTTATTTATAATTGGATTCCCCCTTTTCTCTTGCAGACAGACATCTGCAGCCAAGATCCCAACCCTCATAGACTTCCAAAAAGGTTCGCAACATTTCTTGGCCCAGACATGTACGTGTAAACCAACGTTAAAACATTTCAGGCCTACAATATTTTTCATAATGATTATAGCATTCAACTTCTTCATTATTTAAAGCATGTTAATACTCTTATTCTATTATTCAGTAAACACATCTATAAATCATGGCCCATTAATGCAATGACCAAAACATTAGTACAATCTATGTCGTGAAAAGAAACACCTTCCCTTTTAGCTCTGGCCCTGAGGCCTACCACATTCTGCGTTTAACCACATACCATCTTACATTTTAACAGCTACACGACATGGATTCAGAAATAATCACATCTAATAAAATCATATAGTGTCACACATTTCTGTATTAGTTCCACTTCTACTTAAATCTCTACATTAGCTATACATTCAGAATATAATTGCAGATACTATTAGCACTCATGGCATTTCTCCTCATGATTTGTGCTTACTACAGGTAAGTGTGATGCACTCATACATTTAGGTCAGTTTGCGCTCTCTCAGTTCCCCCCTTTGATGACCTCTCGGGGTCATCACTAACATTTAAACTGTAGTTATTGCTAGCATAACTTGTCTCTGCGCTTCCAGAGCCCTCAGACTCCTGTACTGATTATCTTGTATGGCAGCCAATCTCTGCAGCTGCTCTCTTTGGGCCCTTTCTGACCTGTTTGCTCTGTACCATTTGAGTACCCTCACCAATCCCCACAATATGATCCCACAGATCAATATTATGATGACAGGTTTTAGTATATACCACACAAAGCTTTTGCCTAGGGTGGAAATCCACCCTCCAACTTCACTCATTCCGTGGCCCACCTTTTCCCAGACATTTTCTCTACTCAAGTCTTCGATCTCCTTGTGAATATCAGTTATGTTCCTAATAACTTTCTCAAGGGGCTTTGAATTGTCTGGAATGTAAGTACAACATTCCTGGACCTTCAAAGCCTTACAGACTCCGCCCTCCTTTGCTAGTAGGACGTCTAACGCAAGACGGTTCTGAAGAACCATAGCCCTTATCGATTGCATCTCTCCTTCTACCAGCATTAAGGACTGAGCAGTGCTGGCAGACAACCTGTCGACGACTGTTGCCAGTCGTCTAATTTTAACATCATTAAGGATTAGACCCAAAAGAGGGAACATAGCTCCAAAGACATCTCCAACCATTTCTGCATCTCCTACATCTCTCCTTCCCCTCGATGATGTCTTGCCCTCAATGATCTCTAAGTCTTGTGCATGATATATTTTGGGGAAGACAATTGCTAGGTAACATGATCCATACCAGTTGTCAGGTAGTCTCACGTAGGCATTTCTTCCACATACAAAATACACATTTGGAATCACTTGCATTCCCTTCAGGAAATCTTTAGTATAGTACTCTATATTGAAAGCATGTTCACAGTCGACTTCTCCCACGTATACATTTTCATAATACGTTTTGGCTCGGTGAAGACATAGCTTTCCTCTCTGCGTCTTATCTAAAGCTATTGGACCACTACTACCCTTTCTCTTGTGTGCCTTCTCTTCCTCGGTCCAATCTGTTTTCCATTGTCCTGATTTTTTCAAAATCTTTTGTCTCCTGTAACGATCATCCACCTGCCCTATGAACTTCTTCTCGACTTCTGACACCTTGCATGTCAGGTTATTTCTACGGGCATGTGAAGTATCTAAGGTAATCCAAGGAATGAAGAACTTGGCCAATCTGTCTTCACTCTTCCAGTAGTCCCATTTGTTCATCTGCTTATAATTTGGGACTTCTGGCAACACTGAATCATAGTTGGAGAAATAGTATTCAAAACTATCTCTCTCATAAAATATACTAAGCAATAAGCTACATGTAATGCCATATGTCAGCGGGAGGTGATGATATCTAATGCCTTCATCTACAGACGCCGGCAACTGCATGCAGACGTAACAGTCCTTAACCTCCATGGCATCCACGTATTCATATAAGAGTTTAGCATAAGCATTTGACCTAAAGTCTCCTTGGGACTCATCTACGTGTAACCTGCGGGCTTCTGCAGCTAATAACGCTTTCTCTTGAATGTTTTCCCTTTTCTCACCAGCAACAGTGGGTGTAAGCGTTTCTACAGATTTCACATCAGTTACCTTCGCCTCTTCCTCATGTCCCTTTACATAAGAAATTGTTACCACTAAAGCTATCAATATTATCACTCCTACTATTAGTGTACCTATTATACATTTAGCTCTGCGGTTCTGGGTGCCGGCTTCCATTTCGTCAGACAATATGGCTCTCTCTTATCTTAGCAAAAAGTTCTTTTCTTCTCGTTCCTTTACAGTCTCTTTTTAATCCTTTTGTCTTTAGAATCCACACAACTGGAAGCTGACAACCTTCTTCGCAAAAGTCCTTTAACAGTTCAATAAAGACAACCCTAGCCCTTCTCCATCAACTCAAGGGAAGTTCCCTAATATTCTCTGCTTCCTGGGCGCTAGGTAATCTTCTTTTTCTGCTCGCTTTATTTACAAAGTCCTTTAAGCATCTACTATCAAGTTTGTGCCTGCAGCTTCGATAGCAAAGTTCAGTATTTCCAAACGAAGATTGTGCTCTTCATGGGCTGTTATCGTTGTACCAAAGTCGGGGAATTGCAATTCTGAGAGAAACATGTGTTTTAACTTGCTGAGGCGGGGAGGTCTGGGGAGCATGAATGTTAGTGACCCTTCTTGTTCGACTCCGGGTACCAACAGTCGTATTTCCACGGTGACGATGGGCTCAGAACTAGACACCACCACCGCTCGGATCCTCCCTGTCTCCTGTTTCACAGACATTTGTCGCCAGATATGTCCACTCAGGTGTGGAGTATCTTCTGTTAGGCACACGCACTCTTCTTGACCTTCTTCGGTCCGGTGCTTCAGCGCCCTGAGCACCTTCTTCCGGGTCTGAGTCTTCTGATATCGGAGGAAGGGTTATCTCTGGAGTTGACCTCAGGCTAGAGCTCCTTCTTTGCGGCCAATTAGCTTCTCCACGTGCCCTTCTACTCCTTCTCCTTCTTGTCTGTTCTCGCTCTCTGTCAGACCTGTCAGTGTCTGACTCGTACTCCCAGCTACTTTCTCCTTCTGTAGCGTCGTCTGTTTCGCTGTTGTACTGACCGTCCTCAGCTTGGTCAGACTCGTTCCCTGCTTCCGCTGGCACCTCTTCAGCTTGGCTAGCCCCCTCTATGGCTTCTCGGTCCTCTGCTGGACGTCTATCCGAGAGAGGAGCTGTTTCTTCCCGAGGTGCTGGAACCCTTCGCGTATGTGACGCGTGGATCCAATTGGGCAGGCCTCCCACCTTCACAGCCGTGTTCGTGATCAGGATGATCTGGAAGGGCCCACGCCAACGAACATCCAGGCAGCTTCTTCTCACATGTTTTTTCACCAGGACCCAGTCCCCAGGGTACAGGTCATGGCACGGGCCCTGGCACGATGGAACCTCGGCAGCCTGCACCTGAAGGGACACAGAATGAATGGCGTCAGACAGCCCCTTACAATAGTCCAGGATCATATCATCTGTGATATTTAACAGTGCAGTAGTTGGGACAGATGGCAGCCTCATTGCTCTCCCCATTAACACCTCATGTGGTGACAACCCCGTTCTTCTGTCTGGGGTACTACGAAGGCTCATGAGGACCAATGGCAGGGCGTCAGGCCAACTCAGGGTCGTTGAGGAGCACACTTTTGCAATTCGGGCTTTGATCGTGCCATTGATCTGCTCCACAATTCCTGAGGCTTCTGGTCGGTAACTGCAATGCAACTTCTGATCGATATTCAGAGCTACACAAATCATTTTCACAAGCTCGCTGTTAAAATGCGTTCCCCTATCTGATTCCAAAGAGGCCGGCACCCCGAAGCGCGGAATGAGTTCCCTAAGCAGTAACTTGGCCACTGTGAGGGTGTCGCACCTACGTGTAGGGTATGCCTCAACCCATCTGGAGAATACACAAACAACCACCAGGACATAGCGGAGGCGGTTGCACCTTGGCATTTCAATGAAATCTATCTGCATTCGATTGAATGGACCTCCAGACCTTCCTATGTGACTCAGTGCAACTGGTGTTCTTTTCCCTACGTTCAGCTGCTGACAGGTCACACAACGCTGGCACACTGCTTCTGCTGCTATTCTAAACTTAGGATTGTACCAAGTCTGTCTAAACACTCTCAGCATAGCATCTCTCCCTAAGTGTACGGGACCATGTATGAGTCTGGCCATTGGACTCACCATCTCATTGGGCAACACTGCTCTGCCGTCTGCTGAGACCCAAAAATGGGACTCACCCATTACACATCCTGCCTTTTCCCATGCTTCTTTTTCAAAATCAGGAGCATTTTCTTGCATGTTTGACAGTTCATCCCAAGTATCAACAGTTTCCAATATCATGGCTAATTCAGTTCTTACATTTATTCCACCCACTTCCACCTCTGTGAAAGAGTACCCTTGTTCCGCGCAATACCGCGCAACTTCATCAGCATATCTATTGCCTTTCGAAACGAAGTCCTCATTTCTGGTATGTGCGGTGCACTTTACAACTGCGATACCTGCTGGGCATTGCAACGCCTCTAACAACAGGCGCACAAACTCTCCATTGCGAATGGGAGAGCCTGAAGAGGTCATGAACCCTCTTTGAGACCATAACTGCCCGTAATCATGAACCACCCCATAACCATATTGGCTGTCGGTGTATATGGTGACTCGAATTTGATTGCTTGCCAAGCAAGCACGTGTCAAGGCAATAATCTCGGCTACCTGAGCGGAGTGTACTCCTTCCAGGCACCCAGCTTCTACAACTCCAGTAATTGTACAAACAGCGTAAGCTGCTCTCAACTGCCCAACTTCGTCTCTTACACATGAGCCATCGACAAAGAAAATTTCATCTGGGTCGGTCAGTGGCTCATCTACGATGTCGGGTCTGGGTTTGGTGCATAGTTCAGTCACATCGAGGCAGTCATGGTCTGTACATTCATCATCATCCTCGATATCATTTGGGAGTGGCATCAAGGTGGCAGGGTTCAAAACAGAGCATCTCTTGAGGGTCACATTCTCTGCAGCAAGAATAACTTGCTCATAGCGCGTGAGCCTGCTGTTGGTCAGATGCTGTGTTTTGGTCCTGGTCATCAACAGTTCAACAGAATGGGGCACGCACACCTCTAACGGGTGCCCCATGACGATATTTTCACATCTTTCAATGCTGACACCCGTTGCAGCAACGGATTTGAGACATCCGGGCAACGCTGCGGCTACTGGGTCTAAAGTAGCCGAGAAATAAGCAACTGGTCTGCGGGCATTCCCATGGATTTGGACTAACACAGACAACGCGCAACCTTCTCTCTCACAACAGTAAAGCAAAAATGGTTTATTGTAATCAGGCATTCCCAATGCCGGAGCACGACACAGGTCCTCTCGCAGCTGTAAGAATGCCATCAAACAGTCTTTGTCCCATGGTACCGGGTCGCTCACCTCCTTGTGCGTCAGTTTTTGCAAGGGCTTTGCTTTCAGTGAAAAGTTCGCGATCCACTGTCGGCAATAACCCACCATCCCTAGGAACATCCTGATCTCTCTCTGTGTCCTAGGTGCATTCATTTTCATGATCGCCTCTATCCTGTCTGGTGACACCTTCCGTTTGCCTTTCTCTATTCTGTGTCCCAAGTACTGCACTTCTGTCAGGCAGTACTGCAACTTTCCCGGGGACACCTTGTGCCCATTGGCAGCTAGGTGATTTAACAAAGCAATGGAGTCCTCCCTGCAAGCTTCTTCTGTTTCTGACGCCACGAGGAGGTCGTCTATGTACTGGACCAGAACTGACTTCTGGGGCAGCACTAGACTTTCAAGATTTTTCTTCAAAAGCTGGTTAAAGATCGATGGGCTCTCTGTATACCCCTGAGGAATGCGACACCATGTTAGGACGCGACCTTCCAGCTTAAATGCGAAAAGAAAATGGCTTTCTTCGTCCAGAGGGATCGAAAAGAAAGCCTGACAAAGATCGATCACAGTGAACCACTCAGCTTGGAATGGAATCTGAAACAGTATCACTGATGGATTCGGCACCACTGGACAACACGAAACGACTATGTTATTAATCTTTCGGAGGTCCTGCACTATCCGAAATTTCCCATTTGGTTTCTGCAGACCCATAATCGGGGAGTTGCATGGACTACCCACGATTTCTTTCAGTATTCCCTGTTTAATCATGGACTCAATCACGGGTTTTATGCCTGCAATCGTTTCTGGAGTCAATTTATATTGGGGTGTTCTTGGGAACTCAGCATGCGGTTTCACTACAATTTTCACTGGGTCCACCCCTTTGACCAATCCTATCTCTTCCCCAGTGAAATCCCACACTTCTGGTGCCACTGTCTCGCTCAAGTCCCAGGGGAGCTCATCTACTGTCAAAGTAGGGTACAGCTCCACGCATATTCTTGAGTTTGCAACTTTGAAATCTGCGTCATCATCATTGGTCAATACCTCCACTCCCTGAGGTGTACAGTATATAGTACAATTCAATTTACACAACAGGTCTCTCCCTAACAGACACACAGGACTTGAATCGCAAACCACAAACTGGTGCTCATCGCTGTACTTCCCTATTTTCACCTGTACCGGTTCTGTCAATTGGCTGGTTATTCTCCTGTTTGCGACCCCTACCACTTGTATGGTCTCTCCAGACATGGGCAGGTCTGGAACTGCAGCTGATCTGATCGTGGATCTAGTGGCTCCTGTGTCCACCAGAAATGTCGTAGGGCACCCTGCTACTTCTGCTTCGACATAGGGTCCCCTCTGGTCCACCTCCAAGGCTGCCCCGAGGGTGCAGTCTTCTCTTTCCACTCTCTGTCCGGTTAATGGGTCCACATAATAGCACTCTTCTCCTTCTACAAACAGGGGCATCTGTCTATAGGTCTTACCCATAGTCCCTACTCGAGGAGGTTGCGGGAACTGGGCTCGGGGAGGAGCCCCCCCCCCTTTGAGCACCTTTCCCTGGTATGGCGTCACCCCTCTTGTAGGCGCGCTCTGGACCTCTTCCTCCTCTATCTCTTGTTCTCCTATCTCTACATTGTAGGGACACTCGCGTTTCCAATGCCCCACCTCGTTACACTGGTGGCACCTAGTCGTTTTCTTCAAGGCAGCTATGTCTAATCTGGGTCTAAAGGTGGAACTCTCCTCATTGCCCTTGTTCTGACTGTACTGCTTCTTTCCTCCTGTACCTATTCCTTGCTGCTGTTGCTGCTGTCCCCCCTTCCCTGCTGCCTGCATCTGTACCACCATCAACTTTTCTTTTAGTTTCTTAGCCTTGGAGTCTATCTCATCACAGCAGTACCTGGCATATCTCAGTATTTCGTCTAGGGGTTTACTTTGCCAACAAATCGAGTGTTGCTGAATCATTAAACTAATATCCGGTCTCAGTCCCAGGACGAACTTGGACACGAATTGCCCTATGTCTTTTGGATCCATTACATCCAAGCCGCTATACTGTTTAAACGCCTTCAGCAATCTCTCGTAATATTCGTGGACTGTCTCTTTAGGTTCCTGTCTGGTTCGGTCTATTCTGACCCAATCTATGTCTTGCATTGGCACTTTCTCTTTCAGCCAAGTCATCACTCTCTCGAATTTTGCCATCACAATCTCGGACGGCCCATTAGTCTTAGCATCTCTCTCTGGCTCCGTTGTGGGCCACTCAGCGCTAACCTTGCATGCTGTCCACAGATCTCCTGGTACTACAATGTCAAACAGCGTGTTCAGATCTATCCATAGGACCTTTGAGATTTTTACAAATCTCTCGACTTGCTTGTACCACTCCACTGGGTTTTCCCGCAATTTGGGGAAGGAGGTGGTAAAAGCAGCTAAATCTCCCCTACTCCAAGGGACATGCACATAGTTCCCATTTGCGACTTCACGCAAAGGGTATGCTTCTATTCCCTGCAGTCCTCCTGGTGTCATACCAAGCGTGCTTCTCCTGACGGTCCCTTTCTTGGACCACCTCTCTTCCCACTTATCTAGTGCCCTCCATGTCCTTATTCCAGTGATCAGTTCCCTTATGTGCGTTTTCAGCCCAATCGTTCTCCTCTCATCTAGGTCTCGATCTGTGTAATGTAGCCTGTGGTTACCCTGTAATGCTTTGGTTCTTGACAGGTCCACCATATATTTGCCTGCTAGTTCGACTAACTTCTCATGGATTGCTCTCGCCTTTCGAGTAATGTCCTTTGCCATATACAGTATTTCATCTTGCTCATACATTTCCATTCTTTCTAAAGGCAGGGTACCATCTATCATGTCATCCAGGTCTGACCTTAAGCTGGCGACATCGAGTCTCTTGGCTTTTATCTCAGCTCGCAATATGTCTTTCGAAGGGGGCTCCCTAGTCTCCCTACCATCCCAACTTCGAGCTCTACGTTTGGGCTCGGGAGAGTTAATGAGTGCCTTCCCTTGCTCCCATCTCTCCAGGTCCCATGCTCGGCCATCCGATCTTGGAAGGTGATGGAACACGGGCCTGTTACCCCCACTCTTGCTCTGCCCACTCTCTTCTTCTTCTCTCCTTTCACCGTACGCCTCTCTGTTATTTTCCCTCTGGTCGCTACTCTCCCTTTGCCTAGTATCGCTCAGTATCCGATACGATCCTTCCTGGTTCCCCATATTCCCTGGGCTGCGCTCATTTCCGTCATCACAGGGACTATGGTGCGACCTCTCACAACTCCCATTCAGTTCTCTGGTGCCGGGCACACAGTGTGGACACTTAAAGCTGTTTCTGTACTCTTGCGCTCTCCTCTCCTCTTCACTGAGTATTGGGCGCGCCACCCTCCCATTCCCGGGGCCCCCGTTTTCCAGGTCTGTTCTACCTCCACTCCGGGCCCAATGGGTGACTCCCCTACTATCTCTCTCTCTACAGTCCCACTCCGGGCTGCTCTCCCCAGCCCCGCAGTGAGTCCGAGCTCTGCTGTCCTGACTTTCCCTTTCAGCTTCTGCAGCTATGATGCTCTTGTGAGCCTCCACTGCCTCATCCCACTTCTTCATGTACTCATTTAGCTCTTGAAAGGATTTTCGTCCAGATCCCCTCAGATCCACTGGCCATCTAGGGCCCCCGGGATCCCCTCCTGGGTCCCCTGCTGTGTGCATCGGGGTGCTCCACTCTCTTGGTATCGGCATCTGACTTGGGGAATTAATCGTATCGTTCCTCCTTGCCGTCCCTGCTCTTTCTCTGTCCTTCCGTACCCGTTCTTCCCCTCTTGCTCTCTCTTGGTCATATATCGATATTATAGGACCTATGGTAACAGGTACCTGTAGTGCATCTGGTAATGCGTAGGATGTGGCGCTCTCCGTTTCCGGCGCTCTTTGTACCACAAACCTCCCGACTACCTGTTGCACCTGACTAGGCTGGGACAGCTCTTTCTTTGCCTCAGGATCCCACTCTGAACTGGGAAGCGGTCCATGCTCTCCTGCATTGCCCCCCTTTTCTCCTTCACTATGCTCGACCTCTCCCCCTGCTCTATTATACGGGGGTGGCCTGTCTGTCAATAATCTGTTTATCAGGCTATCCTCTGTTTCGCTCTCATCATCTTCTTCTAGGGGGCTTTTATTTCCGGGCACCTCTAACACTGGGTACAGTTTATTTACTTCCATGTTATGCACTCTCCATCTTTTAGCATCCGCATCCCACCTGGCATCCTGCACTGCCCTTACCGATCGTTTCACCCTTTCTTGTCGTCTGTTCATATTCTTTTCATGCGCTGCCCTAATCCATGCATCAAGGGCTTCAAACTGGGTCGGTCTAGGCAAGGGTCTCTTTGAGGTCATGACTGATTTTAATCGATGTAACACCTCTAATCTGAACGTCCCGTACTTCGGGAACGTCAGTTCCTCATTTCCTTCCGTAATCTTACTCCACTCTGATATCCAAAGGATCGTATGCAACCCAACATTCACTGCCATGTAACGAGCCGGCGTACCCTCCGGCGGGGCTTCTTCCCCTTCTTCCGATCCCCGCTTCTCTTTTTTAAACACCGCTCTCAGCCATTTAAAACACTTCATAATTATGCGCACAATATCCAGCCTCGCTACTCTGTTTACTTCCTGATGACAATCCACCAATCCTGTCGCGGCTTTGCTAACTTGGCCTATCGCAGCGCGGTCTTTCTCCGGTCGGCCAATCACAGCTCGACACTTTCTGACGTCTTTGCTAGCTGGCCTATCACGGCGCGGTCTTTCTCCGGTCAGCCAATCACTGCGCGACACTTCCTGACGTCACTTTTCTCCGCTTCGCAGCAGCACCCCTCCTTTCTCAACTCGTCTCTCGGTCATGCATGCGTCCCATTCATACACCGAAAAATGACTACTTCCGACCAAGCGGTCACTTCCCTCGACTGTACGTCCACAGTCTATATGTAATTGTCAACACAACTGACGAAATGTCTATCGTCTCTCTGATAGGTTGCTTACACACACAGTAACCTCCGACCAGCGTCCGTTACTCACGCACTCACTCTTACGTTCCCCCTATCTCGGTCTTTCGGGTGATCAATGGTACCTCATGACCCCCTTCACACTAGTTAACAATTACTCTGGGTGTCCGATACACCCGAACCACTTAAGCTCTCCTTGAACTTAAGATTTCCACCGGTTGCGCGCGCTCACAACCTGTTCCACAGTCACTCTACAGACATTCAACTCCGCCAGACATTACAACATAGATACAATACAAAAACACCGCAATCTAACACGCATGACCCTTTATGCTCACTCTCGACCGATACTGCTGCTTTTTCTGTCTCACGTCATCCGGATCTTCTTCGGCGGGCGGTTCTTCCGATCATCGATTTCTAGGGGCCTTGGGGTAAGCTAACCTGGCCTAGGTCACCGTCCTCAAGAAGGCAACCATCCTCTATAGCTACCAACTGGAAGGGCGAGATTTTGATCGATACCTTATCACTATTGATCCAAACCTCGATCTGGTCGACTGAACCTTTGTTGCCTGTCTTTGAGGAAGAAAGTGCCTCTGTTACCAAGCTAGTTCACCCAATAAAGGACTCCGCTCCCAAAGATCACAAACAACTTCTAGCTTTCAAAAGTTTATTGTAAGCTTAGGATAAGCTGCAAATACAGGCATCTCAGAATGAGATTCACGAGATACACAGGTCCAACTACATACATGTGCTCTCTGAAAGCCCTCAGACGAGCAACGGAAATTACTAACACAAGTTCTAAGAATAATAAAGCTATCAGCATTGACGCATATCTCTCCTTCATTTAAGTTGGAGGAAAACGCACAGGTTAGGCTGTCCCTACCCTGCTCTAGATGGTATCCCTACTTAACCAAATCCCAACCTAACAAAGGTGTCAGCAGTGAATGACCCCCAAGGGAAGTCACTCACTCTAAGTCTCTTGGTGAAAACCTATAGTTCTCCAGTCATGACCCCTCTCTGCCTACCCATCCGCTCTCTAAAGGGTCCTCAGGTATCTGCTCTAACTCCACCCAAGGGTGCTGTCCCTAATACAAAACAGTCAACAACATTTGAGACGCCCCTCGTGAGACGCCCCTCACGTGGTGTAGCTTCTGGCTTTTTCCATGCTGCTTTGTATTGGGCCTCATACGTTGGAGTTGACCTTGCTTCTCAGACTCTTCTCCGGCCCGCTGATACCCCTTAAACATTCCGGAACCCTCCTCCATGTCTGGGCCGTCTCCTGAACAGACCTCTATTCATTTTATTTATAATTGGATTCCCCCTTTTCTCTTGCAGACAGACATCTGCAGCCAAGATCCCAACTCTCATAGACTTCCAAAAAGGTTCGCAACATTTCTTGGCCCAGACATGTACGTGTAAACCAACGTTAAAACATTTCAGGCCTACAATATTTTTCATAATGATTATAGCATTCAACTTCTTCATTATTTAAAGCATGTTAATACTCTTATTCTATTATTCAGTAAACACATCTATAAATCATGGCCCATTAATGCAATGACCAAAACATTAGTACAATCTATGTCGTGAAAAGAAACACCTTCCCTTTTAGCTCTGGCCCTGAGGCCTACCACATTCTGCGTTTAACCACATACCATCTTACATTTTAACAGCTACACGACATGGATTCAGAAATAATCACATCTAATAAAATCATATAGTGTCACACATTTCTGTATTAGTTCCACTTCTACTTAAATCTCTACATTAGCTATACATTCAGAATATAATTGCAGATACTATTAGCACTCATGGCATTTCTCCTCATGATTTGTGCTTACTACAGGTAAGTGTGATGCACTCATACATTTAGGTCAGTTTGCGCTCTCTCAGATACAAGAGACTGAACTAGGATGGTTAGGCCTAGGTTTGAATGTAAGAATATCAGTTATGATCAAAGTTTAAATTAGGTTTTTGCAGGCAACATAACCAGTCAGTTATGTTCAAATGGTCCGGAACCCAAAGGTTAGTGGGTGGAGGTAGTAAGCCTAAAAGAGCAGCAGTCGTAAAAATACTACTCCGCAGTTGTAAAGATGCTACTTGTAAATCCCTTTGTGAATACCAAACAATTGTAAACTTACACAAAAGTGTACCTTTACCTTTGTGAATCAGGCCCTCGGTAATGTTCTTTTGTTCTTCTGCTGCCTTCTTATTGCTTTCAGCACCAATAGATGAGTGTAAGTTTGCGCTTTTTAAGTACTTAGTAACATAATAACTCCGATGGAAACTATCCGCCATTATTGAGTCAAGACTGTAACATTTCTATAATGCTGCAAAATCGATAACGCTGTCCGGAACCTTAGTGCACCCATGGAAAATACATCTACAGAGGAATGTAAAAAATATAGGAATAATAAAGACTTTTTTTGTGAGACCACTTTCACTAATAGGTCATTAAAACCACGGGTAAACAGCACTGACACAACCACTTTTCTGGGAAACGTATTGTGGACCAACTGGGAAAATTATACTGAGATTCGGCTTTAATGCCAAACGAAAACAGAAATCCCCATTAAAGTTGGCTATCTAATCTCCTTGAAGCAGGAGTGTAATGATGACTAATTAATAGGTAAATACGCGAACCAATTAAACTGCTGGGAAAAGTGCCAGCGAGCGGCTTCTCCATGTGGAATATTTCTCCATGACTTATTTATTACCTGCTGCGATCAGAGATGGGCTTAGCCTTTGACCTTCTGGAGGTCGTGGAAAGTATGCCGCGCGGGTCCCTCGTCTCCAGCCCTTGGCACATACCCCAAAGACGGCCTCTTTGCATGACTGCCTCCGCGTCCAATGCGTGCACACGGCACATGTAGGCCTATAATGGACGAGGCCATGTATAATTCACCAGCCGAAAGCACCGGTACAAAGCTGATGGGCATTCACGACATGACTTATTTACTCTGACCTGAAATAGCTGCACTTTAACTGATACAAACGCGGAAGACATCAAAGGGCCCCACTGAGACTCGCAACAACATGCAGCCTCGTTTTTTTTGCTAATTTTTCAAACGTTCTGCAGACATCTTTTTTTCGCTTTCCTTGTTTTAACCACGAATTTAGATTCAATTATCAGTTCGAGGCATTTACTCGTTTTGCACCACCTGTCTTATTTAAACGTTTTACATTGTTGATCTCTGAGATAAGTTCTCTTTTTGAGGAGAACGATTAACTAAAAAGTTCGCCAAACCTTCAAAGGAGGGAAAGCGTTGCATTTATTCCAATTTTAGGACGTATTACACGAATAACACATCCTCTGGGAGACAGAACGCGTCCCCCCTTAATAGGACATCACAAAGCGTCGAGCAGCAACGCTTTAAGGCGGGCTCTCGTCTGGCAGCGTTCACTTGGCAGGAAAGGCGCAGCCCGCATGGTGCCAGCGACTTCTCGTGCCCACAGAGAATGCAAAGCCTTCGATCAGGCCTAAGGTTAATTGTATGCAAGCAGACGGGTGAACGCAGGCAAGGCCTGTCGCCATTGGACGAATAACACGCCGTTGCTTTATTTTCTCTCCTTGAACGTTGCAGAAATATATGTTGAAGTATATAATCCAACCAGGAAATAAAGCAGGGAAATAACCTTCCGCTAAAGATCACAGAAATTAATAAATAAAAATTCTGACAAGTGAAATCTAATTGATTTTATTTTTACACCAGCATCTGTCAGTTCAAAGAACGGCTACAAAGTAGCCATCTGTGCATCATTTCATAAATCTAGTGTACGTGGTCACGTGACAAAGAAACTTGGACAAAAATGTGTCATGTGATCCAGACCAGCCACACTTTAAAGGAACACTGTCATCTGCGCGGAGATTTACGGCTGTATCTCAAAAGCTGAGCAATTCTTCGCAAACAACTACTCACTACAAGAAAGGACACTGGAGATTAAAGATTAAAAGATGCTGAACAACCGTGATTTGTTTAATCTCTGGATATATATAGCAGAGTCAACCTAAGCCTAGGCTTGACCAGTCAGTACAGCCAAGGCTTTAAGTGGGATGGAAAAACTGAGGGTCTCTCAAAGGGGCGTTGCCTACGAATTAAGGGCGTGGCTTATAAACAGATAAACTAAGAATCTATGCTTAGCTTAGTCTGCCGCCCTACAGGTATTTTGCTACTTCAGTCATTACATCCAGATATATAATAAAACAAGCATTTACAATGCAATGGTTTCGCCTTTGGAAAAGTTAGAGCTATTGGCATTGTAATGACAATGACTTTTATTTATGTTTTGGTTTTTAAAACGTAAATAAAAGGGATTGTCATTTACAATGCCAATAGCTTAAACTCGCATAAATGATAGACCTATTGCATTGCAAATGCTCCGCCCTCCCCCCCCGCAGGCGAATATATCTACAAATATACACTTCAAGATAAAAGTCCAGAGCTGGGCCGGCCCCTAAAGCCGGAAGCAGCTACTAAAGCGTTTCATGATAAAATCAGGTTTCCCCAGACTAAGCATCTCGATTTCGAAACATACCCAGAGGACATGCCCCTGCTTACAAGGTTATGGTGCTGACAGCTCTAAGTACCTGGTCTGACCCAACAAATTCAATGTAAAGGATTCAGTCAAACTCAGTTAGCTCAGTTGGGGTAAACACCCCCGGCAGAGGTCTGTGTTAAACGTAGGCGCCCAAAATAGGTAAAACGCTTAGCCGATTCCCACTGTTTAGAATATATATATGAAAACAATGAACCCGAACCGAGCATATATATATTAGTCAGTTACAGAGATACTCACACACCAAGTCTAGCCATAGTGCATTCCTCCAAGACCTACATTGGACGCCCCTGGAGTACACTTTGCAAGTTACATTGGTCAAACCCACCTTACAGTTTATTGAAGTGCAAAACAGGGGATGGAAAGAAAAATTACTTTTATCATATGGATGCATGAATAGAAGCTGCAAAAAAAAAAAAAACGGTAAACGGCACTCTTAGCAGGCGCAGACGGGAAAGCTCAGAAATGTTTGTTTTCTGTTGGTAAATACAGCTGACGAAACGGGGTTTGGAGAAACCCATTAGTGCATGAAGCAAAATCAGAATAGGTGACTGCGAAATTAACAGCAGCCCTGGCAACATATTGTGTCACCTTCTGGAACAGACCTGCGTAGATTAAACGTATTTTCGTGGTCCCCAGGCATACACGTTATTCAGTGAGCCGTAGCGCCGTGCACACGATGCAGACCTGATCATGGGTTTGTTGACATCTTCGTACATGCACGCAGACAAGGGACAGTGTGTACTTTATATTGAACATGTGTATCCCCGAGCAAGCACACAAAGAACATCTCCACAAGGGTCTCCGCCAGTCTGGGTGCGCAGATGCGCTTCGGGAATTCCTCAGGCGCTATAGTGTGTCCGTCAGGATCTCAGCCCCGTCCCTTGTGATGATAACTGTGTGCTCAAACTGCGCCGATCTGCCAGAAATATTAAGGAGTTAGCAGAGGGTAATGCCCGACATAATTCTTTATCCACACTGGGAGGAAAGCTCAAAAGTGTCAGCAAAAAGTTTTAAAAAGTTGGTCAAATAGGGAACAAGGTAGCTCTCCAGATTCGTGCGGATGGTGGGGAACGAAAAGAACTGATGTCAGCTAGCTGGGGTGGTCCCTGTATAGGCATTGCAACATTTTTCTTGACGCAGAGCTGAACAATGCCATCTGCTGGTGCGTAGACATACTTGCTCAAGATTTTCTGGATATAGTCTAATGCCTGGCAAGTGTCCTATGGTGAGGAATCTGTGGATGTAAGTCTCTATCAGAAATATGCATTACAAAAAAGTTGCTAAAAACTTGATAGACAACCACTAATGGAACAATTAAGGGCAATATTTCTGCCAACATTAACATATGTTCTGGAAGCACCCTATTGGCTATATGGAGCTCAATGTAATTTATTCAGATCACTGTTTAGTTTGGCATGGTCTGCAAACCAGGAACAAATTTGACTGACAGAAGCGATCCTTGGAACACAAGGCGGCCATCCTAAGGGTTTGGTTTAGGATGAAACAAGCAAATGAGGGGTGTTTTAGAGAATTTTAAAAACAAGAGTTACACTCACACATGCTAGGAATGAAACACCCTGCCAAATCCCTGTAAGTGCAAGTCATGATAGCAAACAATCTTGGGCCTATCACCATCTTTTTTAGGGTAGAAATATGCAGTATTTACAGCTTCGCTTTGACCTGTTTGACTTACGCGAGATTCAGAAAATGTGGAAATACAAACAATAAGATTATAGGTGCCAATTGTGCAGTATAACAGAAAACATTTAGCTGTTGTCCAAATTTTACAAGTAAGCACACAAGATTTGTATTTCAATCGATACACCGACAAGGTCTAGAACATACAAGTTGCACATACATTTAACTTCTGCTCAATGAAGAACTATATTTGGCTTGGATCATGCCATGCCTCAGAGATCCTACCATGTCACCTGCTCCATATGGGTAGGGTTCTTGACACCTTTCCGAAGTAGCATGGGGTAGCACATCCAGACAACTTTGATGTTTTTAGTGGACACCAGGACTTTGCACTACATGCACGATACCGCCGGGAACGGGTTGGAAAAAAAGTCCCCTATGTCAACCAATTTGTCTTAAAGTCAATCCGTTTGCAAGATGAGGCTGAAGGTTAGGATCCAGGTCACTGTACTCTGCAGGGATGTAAATCTCCATTTCGTAGATATACCCACGAGCCAATTTTGTAAATGAAGTCAATTGTGTGCACTGTGCGTAGGTACAGTCTGGAACTACACCCACACTGTTACGTGTCATCATACCCTACCGCATAGCCCCCACCCCCAAGGTGAAAGGGAGCCTTAAGAACACACTTAAAGGACGGTCCATCTGCTGCGTCAAGTTAGTCTACTGTGCCATGCCTTGCATGGGTGCTCTCGGTGTCTCTGTATAACTACACTGGGGAATACACATTTTTGTTGTTAATGGGGAGCAAATCCCCTTGTGCAAACAGAAGAAGTGCTCCCAGTACATGAATATGAATCGAAGTGAGGGTAAGTAAGCTGTGAAGGATTCAACTCTTAACTCCTCTTGAGGGATCCCTTGATGCAAGACACTGTATTTTGCTGAAAAGCATATATTTAGCATAAAGACAAACGTGATGAGAAAGCTACAAATTGTGTGAAACCTAGAATCTTTTTCGCTTTCCAAATACCTCACCTGGTAATTCCTGACTCCGTCCCAGCAAGGTATGCTGTTACTACAGAAAGAAAGGGGTGCACGAGCATCAGTGGAGGTGGCACAGAGGGGATATCACAACTCAGTGCGTATAAAAGGTGAGACGATACTCCGCCACGACTTTGCAAAACACAGTGCAAACACCTGTAAGTGCCTCAATAAAATGATCTTTTCTGCCACCGTTGAGTGCTCTGCACCCCTCCCTCCCGCCTCAGCGGCTCCTCAACAATGTGCCCCCGGCAGGGCAGAGAGAGAAAGGGGTCCTTGTCCGTCCTACCTGCCTCAGCGTGACCGCAGTACCGGCCCCATCCCCCACCAGGGGCGCCTGGGAGAGGCTGGGTCCAGAGTGTTGCCGCGACTCCTGACTGAGTGCTGAGGCGAGACAAGCGGGCCATCTACTCAGTTACGGACCGGTCACAATCTGCAAGACTTCCGTCTAACGGAGCGGAGCGTACTTTAATGCCCTGCTCACTCACTCGGACTTGTGAGATCACATGTATGTTGTGCACTGATCACAACAGCATGTCCAACCCCGTCTGTTACATACATCTTTTCTAGCACACACACATGCCTAAACACTCACTCACCCGCAAATAAGACCTGGGGCTCAGCGCAGTACATTCAGTGGTGGACAGGTTCGAGGAACGCCAGGGGTTGAATACAGAATACCGCACCGTGTGCTATAGAAATTCTCATACTTACTCCAGCGGCTTTCCTTACGCTTCCGAGACACAGAAACTCGCGACGATGAGCGGAAAAGGTCAGTGGGCAGAAATACATCGGGTGTGGTGATAAGATGGAGAAGGTGTAAGGTGTGTGTATGTGGGGTAGAGGGGCGCATGGAAGAAATAACAAGTCAGGTCCCGGGCCGTGCTGTGATTAGCTGACGTCACGGGGGTGTCCCGGGCCGGCAGCCAATGACAGCGCGGCCCGGGACAAAGGGGCAGGACTTAAAAAAAGTCCCAGAAACGCCCCTGAATCGCGTTTTCTGGAGAAAGCGTGATTGGCAGCCTCTGTCTCCCAATGGCTAGCCTCCATTTATGGAGCTAGCCAATGGTAGACAGACGCTGAACCAAAGTACATATGTAGAATCATAAGGTTTCGCCGTGGGCGGGGCAACTAGTTGCCAACGCCCAGGGCGAAACCTAAAAAAGTAAGATTACACCTACAACAAGCCAATACTATTGGCTTTGTCACTGCTTGTTAGTTGCATAAGATAAATAAGCAACACTTATGGCTTCGTTGTATGGCCTATTATAAATACTTCAGTTTTGAAATGATGAGACTGTGAAATAACTATAACAGTCACTTTGAATGTACATCAAAGGCAGTGAAAGGTGGTACTGCTGCAGTTAAGATATATATATTTTCTTCATCCTGAGGGTGAGGGCAAAATTGGAGAGCCTGATAGGGACCCATCTCAGCACCTGCTTTTTAGAACTGCTGGTGCTGAGCACCAGCAAGACCCAGCCCACTTAAAGCCCTGTGCACAGGCACACACACAACATAACACACCTACATATACAAGGAAAGGTCATTGACCTTACTGGAAGGAGCATTAACTATTCTAACTCCACACACACATTGATACTGGGCTAGGTTATGCAGAGGACCAAAGCAAATTTAACTGTGGGTTTTGTTTTTATCTACTCTCTTGAAAGTACTGGAGGTGGGCAAGAGTCACTGGAGGCTTGAGCCAGGCTCAAGCCAGATGCCTGGCTCTGGGTCAGCTTGAAGCCTTCTTGGACCCCTGAGCCCTCAACGAGCAGAGCTTTCATGTGGGTCTGCCGCTCTAACCTCATGTGCCAAAGAATACAGGCAAAGCATTTACCTTTGTTGTAACAGGAGAGTGAAACAGATGCCCTTCTAGTGGCTGATTTGCGCAATAAATGTGAAACCAGAAAACCTGGGACCAATTCCCACATCCCCGCTTGGTGAAATTGGTTAATCCTAGGCAAATATTCTATTTCACCATGCCTACATTTATTCTTTCTTTATATGAGCACATCTTGAAATACACAAATTCAAGATGTGAGCTGCACAAAAGCATCTCTTGTGTTTGATTTAATATAATATAATATTGATCCGTATATAATAATAATCTAGGCCACATACAGGATGCACATGACAACTGACTTGCCTCTTAGTTCACTAATGGCATTGTCGGCACGGCAGGAGGCATGAATATTTCCAAGTTCATGTTTAAAAACAAGCACTTTTAATACATGCCTCTGAATGCAGTAATATAATCTGATGCACTAAGGTGAAATGCTCCTGCATAATATAGAAATATGTTTTTTTGAATTTTGAAGAGGCTTTAGCATACTCTATGTGAAATGATTTGGACAATTTACATACCAAACATTTTCACGGCTGGGCTCGGGCGCCAGCTTTTAGAGCCAAGCCAGATTCTTAACCTGCTAGGTTTTTTGACTCGCCAACCTCTAGAAATTAACTAAACACACAGCCAGCCATTCCTCAAAACATTTTGGTGCTTACAGAGATGGTGTTTGTTTGTTTTAAAGGATAGAAACGTCGTCGACTTGCTGGAACACCTTGCACACAAATCTATTTGATATTTAAGTGCAACGGTTGTCATGTTTATGCTTGTTTTAACCATTTGCATTATATACAAGCTTTCCAAGTCTTGCCTGAATGTTTTGTTTAAATGTAAATGTTTTGTGACTATGTAGGACGCAGGATTGTGTCCCACTTTATTGTTGCATGTTAAAATTCTTACTTGATCATTCATTAAATTTACTGTCTGGCTGGACAGTACTAATATAGTTCTGATTCTAGTCTATATTGATTGTATACCTACACTAGCTCCTTAACAAGGACCATTGTTCACTTAAAATACTGACGCCTAAGTTCCTTGCTTACCTTTTGGGTTCCCTTGTCTATGTTGAAATATGAAGCATACCATGACATAATTCCCAATCACCTTTTTGCCCACCTTATAAAGGCATATTCTTAATCTTCAATCAATGAAAGAATAATACTTTTCACAGTGTTTTTCAATCCTAAAAAGGAAAGAGAGGAGACAACACAACACTCAGGAAGCCAGATACGTAAACCAGTTAATAAAGGTTTAGACCAATTTTATGAAAAATCAATTTTCAGACTTCGAATACAAACAAATTATTTACAGCATAACATTAATTGATTATTTTTTTTTATTAGGCACAATTTGAAAAGAACTGCTAGATGCAGTGAGAAAAGTGAAAAGGTACGTGCCCAAGTGAGTGAAAAGGAATAAGAAAGGAGGCAAAAGTACTATAGTTTGAGTAGACCTAAAATTCAATTATTATAAATGAACAATAGGGAAGCCTGCCCACAATACAATTCAGAACAGGAGGGCGGGGCAGGGACACAAGGGTGCAGGCCCCTAACGCACAGTAAAGACGGGGGGTGGGCATCGACATTTCGACCCTGGCGCAATGGAGGGAAGATTAACACCTCTGCTACGGGTCTTCTTCAGGACAGGGAAGGGGTGGGACGGGGAACGGGAGAGTACCACGATTTCAAAAGAAATGCAGATAAGTCACCGATAATAATTCAAGGCGACCAATTAATGGTGTGCCCAATGGTTCCAAATGCTGCCTTCAGATTAGGCTTGTAGATTTAATTAAGAAATGCCACAGAGCGATTATTTCCAATCCATTTTCGAGTCACTATCAAGGTGAGGGCGGGAAGGGGTTAAGGATGTCCCTTCAAATTAGGTTGGGAAACCAGCAGTCAGTTCTCAAACAACGTCCTCAAGGCAAAAAACCGGGTAGTGAACGGTGTCTCTTCAAGATATTCGAAGATATCCGCGGCTCCATACGGCGTATGGAACCGCGGACTAGGACGCTGTTGCCCCGGCATTTGTGAAACACTCCGTTTTGACTTGAATTGGAACCTCTGCTCCTCTTTTGAGTACGTGACGGCTAGACCCATTTAGAACCATTTGCGGGCTGATTAAACACCTTCGAATATCTTGAGCAACTCCGGAGACGCGGAGACGAGGAGTGAGCCTCTACCGAAACCCGTAAATAAAAGAAGAAAATGCCTTGACCCAGTGAGCATACACGAGAAATATCAAGATCCCCCCAGAGGATCCCAGGTGCCACCACAAGAAAGAGCAAGGTACACAAGTCCTGGTTTGGAAAATATATTCTCCCTGAGGAAGACCTTCACCAAAAATGTGCCAATAAGAAGGTCAAAACGCGTTGGCCCTTTGGAGAGAGGCTCTCAGCCGAGCCGAATTGGAATCAGGTCCTTCATTGGACCTAACCATTTCTCAAACAAATGGTGTTTATTTCGTGCTCTGAGATAATTCCCCAAGCCCTCTCACTTGGCAAAGATAAAGTCAGACAGTTTGAGGACAGTCCAATACAGTACACTGCCCTGATATAGAAAATAATAGGACTTCTTCGCTTCCGAACATGAAGTTTTCAGTGTTCATGTACCTCTTGATTAAATGTATATATTTGTTTCACTTTTGAAATGTACATAACACTTGAGTATTTAATGCTGCACTGTATATAATTCACGGGCACACTGCATCTTGTCTGAAAAAACAGTTTGATTTATGGTTAATTGTATAAAAGAAAGGGGTCCTTTTGATGGGCCGTGTTGTTTTGCAACTGCTAAAAAAGTAAAAAGAAGTAAAACTGTGATACGCACACCTCAACGCTAATTAAAAAATCATTTGGGAAAATAATTGTTTTTTGTATTTATGGTGTCAGAGGTAATTTGTTCATTGTATTCATGAGTTGAGAAATCTGGCAGCGCACGACGATGAGACGTTGCCAGTCGTGTAGAATGCCTACTTGAGCGGCTGAAAGCAGCAGCGCCCTCCGGCGTGACGCGGAGTGCCATTCGTGCTGATTTTACAGCGCAGAACAAACTTCCGGTGTTTAAAATCAGTGCAAGCAGCACGACCTAACATACTCCGCCGCTTGCGGAACTCGGTGGCTCGCAGCAGACTTTTTCTATCACTTCACGGAGTTCTGCAGAGGAAAACTCCTCGAACTCCAGCCAGACCTACTGCTTACCTTCATACAGCAAAAAACTCAGTCATTTACCCGCTTTAAGCTTTGCCACTTGATTCACCCACCAATACACATTCACTCACATTCACCCACCCACTCACGGAATCCCCACATTTTCTGACTTGCCAGAACTAATAGCATAAAGCTAAAAGGTCTGGCTTCTTATTCTTGAAACTTGTTTGTTAGAAATGAACGACTTTGTGTGAGTGTGCTGTGTGGTGTTGTATAGATGAGGGAATCACTGATGGTAGGGGTTATGTGAGTTGATGAATATGGATGATTGCAGTTGTATGATTGGGAGTGAAAGTGGGCTCCTGCATGGATGGGTGGATGAGCGAGAAGGGGTATCCGGTCACCAAGATGATTGTGGCCTTCCATGCACTATCTCTTCTTGTGAGCCACATACGCACAAGAATAAGGTGTTCCCCGGCCGAAACTCAGAAGAGCCTCACATAGTTAATGTAACCCCTTTGCCTTCACTCTTCATTTAAAGCAATCCTCATGAAAAGCCCTCCGTTATCATTGGGAACTTCCGTCCACTCACCTATAGTTAGGAGCTCTTGCCACTTGTCCCTTACTAAAGAACACTTGACCCCCTATTAGCATGAAGAATACCCTGATCATACACAGTACTGTACAAGAAGCCCCCTCCGTGCCCGTTACTTACGCCCACAAAATTAAGAGCTTCTATTTTGCAGCACACAGACCACACGATTAATATTCCTCATGCACGAACTACCTCACTCTGATGCTCGCCGATGAGCGAGCATGAGTACTTTGTTCAATTGTTCATTTTTTACCAGGCATCACTAAGGGTGTAATTTGTAATACCAATTGTAAAATTGTTGTTTAATTTTTCTGCTAGGCTGTTTTTCATGCTTTAACGTGTATCTGCATTTTTGCATTTCCCCGCATTTATCGTAGCACGTAAAGAACCATTGCATGAATGAAATGAAATGAAAATGAAATGAAATGAAATGAAAATGAAAAAGAAACTTAATTAAGCGCACTGTGGCCAAGCGGCTTCCTGGCGCTGAGGGGTAGGGGGGAGAGGAGGGAGGGGGGGAGGGGATGGGGGGGAGGGGAAAACAAAAGGTGAACGGGTTCGACACTGCAAACAATGGGACTAACCAGGGAAGGCCTGACGAAAAAGAAAAGTTTTTAGTGCTTTTCGGAAAGCCGGGTAGGTGGAAATTGATCGAATAGAAAATGGAAGACTATTCCAATACTGGGGGGCCAGCACCGAGAAGCGGGTGCCGCCCATGCAAGCTTTACGGAAGCGGGGGACTTGAAGAAGAAGTTGAGAGGACGAACGAAGAGTGCGAGAGGGGGTGTAGGGAGTGATCAAAGAAACAATAAACAGAGGGGCAGAGTGGGTGAAAGCTAGAAAGGCTAGACAAGCTAATTTGAAAGAAGAACGAAAGCGTACAGGAAGCCAGTGAAGGGACTTGAGGACAGGCGTGATGTGAGAGAATTTGGGAAGATGAAAGATGAGCCGGGCGGCCTGGTTCTGAATGGCCTGAAGCCGGCGCATTTCATAGCCGGGGATGCCAGAATAGAGGGCATTCCCGTAATCGAGACGGGAGGTGATGAGGGCTGAAATGATGGATTTGAGGGCATCGGTGGAGAAGAAGCGGGATATTTTACGAATGAGGCGGAGGGATAAGAAACAGGATGAGATAACAGCACTAACTTGGGGATGAATGGAAAGGTCACTGCTGACTTTGAGGCCTAAAGTGCGAACAGTGGGAACTGGAGTAGGAGGAGTGCCAAGAGAGAGGGGCCAGTAAGAAGGGGACCAGGGATTAGAGGGACCACCAGTGAGGACAAGCTCCGTCTTGTCGGGGTTTGCATACATTTCCAAGCGCCCCACAGGTTACTTAACTGCACATTGCACTTAAATCGTAGTAAAGGCTTAGGCTATTTATTAAAGCAACATATTTCTTATCATTTTAACTGGTTTCAGGATTGACGTGCAAATTATTTTAAATGAAAGGACACATCACAATGGTATTTCTTGATACCCAAAAGCACAAGCGCAAAATAGCCCCGATTTCTTAAGTGTAGCCTCGAAATAGTAGTTTAGATTCATTCTTTACAGTTGACGTTTGTTAGACCTGACCCTTTTTGCAGGGTCATCTGGAACATTTTGCCTTCCTCCTGCATTTTTTCTGACCTGTTTTTGTTGGTTTTATTACTCTGAGCACTTTACCACTGCTGATCAGTGCTAAAGTGCATCTGCTTTCTCTTTTAAACTTGGTAAGATTGGTCTACACCTGTTTGGCATAATTAATTTACCTGTAAGTCCCTTGTACTGTGGTATCCCATATACCCAGGGCCTGCTATTTAAATGCTATGGGTGAGCTTGCAGCGCTGCTTGCGCCAATCACCGAAGTAGCCTTTCACACCTGTCTCGGGCCTCTGCTGCTTTAGGTTCTGTGCGCACTGTTTACTGCTGCAGTGACATGGCATGTTAAGTGGTTGCCACATCTGAAACTCACCTTTTACTACATCTAAGACACCCCTTAGGTAGGCCCTAGCTAGCCCTATAGGCAGGGTGCTGTGTAGGTAAAAGGTAGGACATGTGCCTTTCACTGTGTGGCGTGTCCTGGTAGTGACAAACAGCCTATTTGGCTTCTCACTGCTGTGAGGCTGCCCTCTCATAGGGTTGCATTGGGAATTCCCGGATTGTTCTTCAGTGGTAGTTTCTGATACGAGAGGGGTTGCATGGTCATATTTGGCATGTTTGGAATTAGTAGTCCTAAATCCTGCTTATTGGTGAAAGCAGATTTGTTTTTACTATTTTAGAAATGCCACTTTTAGAAGTGGCCAATCTATGTGCTTTTGAGTCTTTGTACCCTACCTGGATGTGTACTCACCTTCTGATTAGACTGACAGGAGAAGGGGATGTGCCTTTACTCTATACAGTCACAAGGGGGAGTTGAGGTATGTCCTGCCTTTCCTGAGTGACTCAGCTCTGGGCTGAATAGACCTTGGCTTCAATTAGGTGGGTGGGAGGAGTTTCCCTTACACCTGAATAGGCCTGGTTTGATTTTAGAGTGGTGGGAGGAGTTGCACCTGTATACGGCTGTGCCAGAACTTTCACAATGCCGTCTTCGCCCCCCTTTAGTGTGTCTGGGACCAGGGCTTGGGGATGTGAATAGGGGTGGTGTGCAATTCTGAAAAGTGTTTGAAGTGCCCCAGAACGAAGACTTTTTAACTATAAGGGATATAGATCTGTGCGGCTGATAGCACAATGTCTAATGTAATATGTTCTGCAGATGCTATTGCTCTACTATGACAATTTGTCATGTTGTTTGTATTGACTACCTTTTCCATGGCTTATTCTTCTATTGTAAAGCGCTCTGATACCCTCGTGGGTCACGTTCGCGCTATATAAGACTTTATAAATAAATAAATAAATAAATACCTATTCATCCATTCATGCACTGAAACATCCATTCTTCCCTCTACCATCACCCATATTTACCCACTTGCAAACCCCCACATTCATCCATACATACAATCCTAAGCAAACTACACCATGAACTACCAAGCACCTTCAGTAATAAAAAGATAGACCAATTGGCTCTGAAAAGCTTATTTAAAATTTGTTACTAAACTTGCCCTAATATGGTCACACCCTGGCCATTTTTATTATTTAATGCATAATACAAAACGAGGTCAGACTACTGTATGACCCATCTGCACATAAATGATCTGCCATGTAAATATCACCGCCTCTAAGACGTTCTCTTCCTTTGCACCATCTACTAAACACAGTGATACGTTTGCATTTTTACATGGGCATGCTTCAACTTTGAAGAGAAAACATCACGTGACCCATAGATAAGAGACTCCCTGACAGCCATTAGCAACGGACACCGAATATTAAAAAAAATCTTCTGGACTGCTCCTGTTCAACATGAAACCCAAGTCCGTCTCGTCTGACCTTTGTGGACTTTACTTGTCTGGGGAATAAATTAAGAAATGTTTTGCATTCCACTAAGAGCAACATCTGGGATTCATTGTTATATCTTCACTGATAAATGGGCACAAAGCTCGCCTTTCAAGAATTTATTGGATTTTTCTGCGGGTGTAAATCCATAATTTCACCAATTAGGCGTCACTTGTCATTAAAACGGGAATGCTTGCCTGCTCATTGCCTCCCCCCTCAGCATAACTTCAGGTACAGAAATATGCAAAGTTTTTCAATAAGGTGTCTTCGTTAGAAGATTCACAAGTAACCAGCGTACACGACCATAAACATATTCATACTGTTAACAACTACAGGAACATCCAGGTATGTCATGTAGGTCTTTTTGAGAGATTACGTAAGAAATTTACGTAAGAAAACATAAACATATTTTTCCTCCAGTGCCAATAGAAGACCCACCCACGTGGGAAATACCATTACCACAGGGGCATTGGAGCAGGGTCACATATTATTTCCGTATGGCTGAGTCCAAACTGAGGGCCTCATTTATGAAAACTGTTGCATCATTGCGACAAAACAGCGATGCAGCACTTTTCACTGCACCCTCCTTGCGACACAATGGATGTGCCGTATTTAATGTACGGTGCTCCATGTCACAAGGAAAGACAGATACGTCATTAATCCTGACGTATCTATTGGCGCAAAAGTCACGCATTGCTTGAGTTGTGTGGCAACCATGACGCAACTCCAGCAATGCGTGGGGGAGGCCTATCCGTAATGCACTGCGTCATCCTTATTCCTGCCATGAGGCAGGTGTAAAGTTTTGACCCAATGGCTTCCTGGAAGTGACACACTCAAATCTTATAGATTTCAGTGTACCACTTCTACGAGGTTTTTATGCGGGGGAACTGTCCACCCTGCATACATTGTACCTGGTGCAGGTATAATGTGGCGCAGGGGTGTACAAAGTGAAGTATCTGCCTAGATGCTTCACTTTGTAAATAGGGCACAATGTGGCGCATTATTTACGCCACCTGTGTGTCACAAAAAGTGACGCATCGACAGCGTAAAAGTGTCACATGTGCTCATAAATAAGCCCGTGAGTTGGCGTGGTCAGCAAAAGAACCATGGGTTGGAATGTTAACGCGAGTAATTGTTAGTCGTTAGAAATTTCAATCAGCCTCCCATCGCCTTTTGTGTGTTGCACAGTGGTATAAATCGCTAGTGGTTTGTCCCTTCGCCTCCCCACCCTGTTAGCTAGTTAATGTGACGTCTGTGAATTGCATTCAAGATTATCGGATAGGGTATTAAGGGTAGCATGTATCAAATAGTTTTGCATTTGGAAGTGGTACGAATAGGAAATTCCGGCTGTTTGACAATGCAAAATAGCCTTTCAAGATGTATGCAAGGCTTTGTAGCTGCAATTTTAGGTAATAGCAATTTTTGCGATTATCTAAAATTGTGAATGCAAGTAAGGATTCCCAATTTGCAATTCTGTATGCGCATTTTCTAAACGCAAAATGTTATTACCATCAACTCCAAGTCGATGGTAATCGTACAATTTTTGAAAAATGCACAATTTTTTTTCCAAAGTGCTATGTAGCACACACATGCCCCTAGGGCATGCACATTTTCTTTTTGGGGTGCTTCAGGGGGGCCTTTTGCAATACCTAATTTGCGTCTATCAATTAGGTAATCGCAAATTAGCTACTGCAAAACCATTCACACCTTTGGGCCAGGCCTATAGGAATGAATGAAGTAGTATCACCTAATAGCGATTACCTAATTGCAATTGCGAATCTTTAGGAATCGCAATTAGGTAATTGCTATTTTCTTACATACCATTTTGCATTCCTTAAATAGCGATTACCTAAATTTCACAATTTAAGGAATGCAAAACAGATTTTTGATCCAAGTCACTTCAACAACTGAAATTCTGCGTAACCTTTTGGTTTCTTTATATGCAGACTACACCATCCTCTCTGTTTGGGAGCCGCATTTAAATCTAGATCCGCTCCTCAGGGAGATTCTTCGATTTGGGCAACATTCTGGATTGGGCATTAATTGGAACAAATCAATCATTTTTCCTTTGACCTCCAGTACCACACCTTGGAATTGTGAATTCCCTTTGGAGTGGGGCTCGGATTCAGTTAAATATCTGGGAATCAATATACACCTTGACCCGGTAAAGATTATCAGATTGAATTATGGACAAGCACTAACCAAATTGGAGACTCAAGTGGAAAGATGGCTTCGGCTCCCATTATCCATGGCAGGTAGAATTGCAATAATTAAAATGACGATACTGCCTAAATGTTTGTATTTTTTTAACAACATTCCCATGCCCGTTACGCACACCTTTTTTGCATCTTATTAGGTTGATCTGGGGCGGAAAACAGCCCCATGTTCGATAGAGGATACTCACGCTGCCTTACGAGAGGGGTGGCTTTGGAGTTCCGTATTTTTATTTATATTATTTAGTAGCACAGTGTCGGTTTGCTTTCACTTGGTACCGCCCAGATGCTGGGATTGCTTTTTTGCGCCCAGATCCGGACTTGGTGCTCCCTGAGAGACTGGCGGCCGTCTTGCCCAAGGGCGAACCTGGAGACCCAGTGGATATACAGACAGTCTCGACCACTAGCTGGGTATGGAACAGGCTCCATTGTTACGCAGGTGCGTCCGTTTTATACGCGCCAGCCCTTCCACTGCCTAATGCTCGCTGCTTGCGATTTCGGATGAGAAAATTGCGCAACGCACGTTGACTAAGTTTAATATTTCAATGATAGGTGACTTATTTCCAGGCAGCCACAGTTTTTCGGCCACTAAGGAAGATCGCTTCCAGGAGGCCTCATTCATATATAAATTTGTGCTCAAAAGACTGTATTCTGCGTTACGAGCCACGCTTACTGGTTTTCCATTAGAACCTGACACATTCACCCCTCTATCCCTCATTATTGAGAGCAATAGTGGAGTGCACATGGTATCGAAGCTCTATAAACTTTGCATCAAGCAACTCCCTATCATAGACGACAAACTCCGTACAGAATGGGAGACAGACTTGGGTCACCAGATCACAGACGACCAATGAACAGTATGCTGAAGGGCCACAAAAGACATTTCACTGAATAGTCGACATAAATGATTGCACTATAAGTTTCTCAGACGAATATATATGACATCAGCCAAGCTGCATAAAATCGATCCCAGTAGACCCCACATGTGTCGAAATGCGGCGCTCAGCAAGCCGACTTTGCCCACCACATCTGGACCTGCCCCAGCATACGCCCCTTCTGGGACCTAGTACACACGACACTAGGTGAGATCCTTGGAGTTCATATTGATCCAGTACCAGAGGTGGCGCTCCTGGGGTACACAGCGTCCTTTAGCTTGATGCTGGCAAAGCGAGAAATTGCATTACGCTGGGGCAACAAGACTTCCCCCACACTACAGGGCTGGTTACAAATTGTAGCACACTGTAACATAAATAGCGAGATATATTCCAACACATTACCTAGGACAGCACGGCCCAGAAATATTTGGGGGCCGTATAAATTCTACATAGATACCCTGCGCAATTCCGCCTCTTCATAGTCCATTTCGGGTATGGCACCTACGGGGGTGGGATGACTCCATGGCTTCATGCACGAACTAGACAGGTTAGACATCTCCCGGCGCTTTGAGCGCTATCCCTTTTTCTTGCCCGCTGCCTCATAATGTTCCTACGTTTTTTAGAGATCAGGACCCATTGGGACTTCCAGACGTTGCATGTTCTAGGAATAAATAGGGAGAGACTCCGTAGACATATGCTGATAGCATTTCAATTGTTTAATAAGTGTGGTATATGATTTTATTAAGATGCTGGACGATGGTGCTTGTTTTTTATTAGATATTAGCATGTTAATTTTATATTGCAAATATATGTGATTTACAATGACCAACAATAACTACGATGGATATGTTAAATTTGCTAATCAATAAAAAAGAAAGTTAAAAAAAAATCTGTGTAACTGTTAGACATGGTATCTTTTGGCGTGTTTCCCCTGAGTTTTTGCTTTCTGACCTCCCGGTTTTGACTCTGTTTTTGCTGGCGTAGTGTTTCTGCGCACTTTTCTCACTGCTGATCAGTGGTAAAGTGCAAGTGCTCCTGTGGTAAATTGTGTTGTGGATTGGTGTTTCCATGATTGGATAGTTGATTTACTTGTTAGTCCCTAGAAAAGTGCGCTGAGTGTGCCAGGGCCTGTAAATCAAATGCTACTAGTGGGCCTGCAGCACTGATTGTGCCACCCACAAGAGTAGCCCGGAAAAGGTACCTCAGAACCGCCATTGCAGGGTCTGCGTGCAGTTTGTAACTGCCATGTTGACTTGGCCAGTGCACACACTTGCCAGTCCCTCACCTTTTCTTTTCTTACATGTCAGCCACCCCTAAGATAGGCCCAAGGTACCCCTGTGGGCAGGGTGCAGTGTATGTGAAAGGTAGGACATGCCCTGGTGTGTGTGGCATGTCCTGATAGTGAATTACAGCCAATTTCGTTTTTCGCTATTGCAAGGCTACCTGTTCCCCATAGGACAGAATGGTGAGTTTGTTTATAACATCTTATAAACATAACTGGCCTGGGGAATTAGGTAGGAAAATAAAGTTGAGTATGCCTGAACTCAGAATCTAAAGATGCATCTTTTAGTGAAGGTGATTTTTACATTCTGTGTTTGAAAATGCCACTTTTAAAAAGTAGGTATTTTCTTGCTCAGTCATCCCGTGTGCCTCTGCTGGAATGTGGATTGCCTGTCTGGGATTTGGATGACAGAAGGCTGGGGAGCAGGAATTGCTCCAGATAGTCTAGGTGGGTAAGGAAAGGGCTGAATAGACCTGGGCTGCAATGGGGGAAGTGGGAAGAGATTTCCTTGCACCTCAAAGGGCCTGGTCTGCCTCTGACCATGCCGTCTCCACCTCCTGCCAGGAAGTCACACCAGAGAAAGCAGAACTGGTTCTGGCTGGGCACAGACACTCTCTGCCTAAGAGATCAAAGGATTTTGGGATATAAATATTGGGGCACAGATCCCTGAACTTTAGAACTCTTTTGGACCAAGAAGACTGCCAAGAAGAAGAGGTAGAGAAGCTGTGAGGAGGAACTACCACATTGCTGTGTGCTTTGCTGGGTTGGCCTGCAGTGGCTGCTTCTGTCTTGGGCAGTGAAAGGACTGGACTGAACTTTCTGCAAGGTAGAGCTTGCCCCCTGTTCAAGAAGTCTCAAGAACAGCAAAGACTTCAAGCTCTTCTGCCCTCAGCACTGGGGACTGTGTGTTTTGTGCTGCAACAGAAGAAGAAGCAATCCGACAACTTTGACAATGCAGCTGCTGACTCCGTGTCCTATAGGCACTACAGAGTGCACCACCGCAATGCTGCACTGCGACCCTGGTTTCAGCGATGACACCTTCTGATGCTGCCACTGAGCCGCTGCTCGCACCGTGACCTGTGGGCATCGCACTCTGCACCGCCTCGCTTCACGCCGATGCCTTGGTATCCCCGATGCCGCCGCTCCATGCCAAAATGTATGCTGCTGCTTGCACCGTGGTTCGAGGGCACCACTCATAAATTTACACGACACACTGCCCTCATCCCGCACAGCAGCCTTGGCCTACTGACGCCGGTGCCATTGACTTCCGTTCGTCAGCCGACAACAGCGCTTCAGCAACGACGACGCCACTGCTTGCACCGCAACCTGCCAGTACCGCGATGAGCATCGCATTCCCTTTGCACCGCAACCCTGGTCTCACCGAGGACGCCATCTGATGCCACCACCAAGCCACTGCTCGCACTACGACCTGAGGGCCCCGCGCGCAGCACTGCTGCAATTCGCACCGCAGCACCCGACGCTTACTGACGCCAGCGCTCCTGACTTCAACGAAGAGGAGTTCGATCTGCATCGCCTGTGACTTCGAGGACCCGATGACTCCTGCACCGACCTCCGGAACCGACACCTGCGGACGCCACGCTTTCGGAAGCTCAATGAGAGGTCGCCGATGCCCTGCATTTCTAGAAGGTACTGTTTGCGGGTCTTCCCGACACCGTAGCTCGCCTGCGACGCCGCGGTCTGCCAGAACTGTTTGGATTTGTTTGTTCACGACGCTGTGATAGACCCGGATGGAGCTATCAACATCAAGGAACTGTTTTTCAAGCATATTTTGATAATTGAAGATTTTTAAGTACTGTATTGTGGATTTATTATCGTTTTTGGTGTTGTCTTAAGTATATAAAAATATTGGATATTTTTCTAAACTGGTGTGGTGTCCTTTTGTAGTGCTTACACTGTATTACTTTTGGTAATGTGCAAATGCTTTACACACTGCCTCTAAAATAAGCCTGACTCCTCGTGCCAAGCTACCAAGAGGGCGAGAAGGGATTGTTTTAGGCGTGTAACTCCCTTAGCCTGACTAGAGTGGTGGTTTCTGCCTGCCTTTGGCATATTCCCTAGCCTACCCAAAATCCCATTTCTAACAGTAACAAGCACATTGATCAAATACAATAGTAAGCATTTTAGCAATTGTATACAGGGTCTAAAGGTTGCAGGAATGGGAGGTTACCACAGAAATAAAAGTGTAGGGGCCATTGTTAAGTTACAAAACCCTTTCATAAGTGCAGCGCAGAGGGGTTTCACTGTACGTTAGGTCTAGAAGCGCAGCAGAAGAACAATTGGGAGGGTAACATTGGGGTACAAAAAATGTGGAGGAAGGTAGAGGTACCAGGGGTCTCCCCCAATACAAGTAGTTTGTGTGTGTTTGAAAATAAAGAGAGAAGATTATGGAATTTTAGACTACAATGTTTTGTGGAAGATATTATAGTTGTGAACTATATTTTCCTCTCTAATCTATCGTAGACTTCTATGATAGTAACCATGCTAGATGCAAATTGAGTGGGTACTGCACTAAATTATACGGCAAAAAAAGGTAAATTATGACTTATGCACATTCTGTGGTAGTATATTTTCACTATTTTAACGTTTTGAAACAATACTCTCTGTGCAGAGATTTAAACCTCATTAGTGCCAGATTAACACCTGAATACAGCAATCAACAGCAAACAAGTGACCAGTTAACCTTTACAAATGTTCTTCCACTGCACAGCACTACACGTGACATTATTTTTTTTATTCAACTTTGATGCATTTGCGCTACAAGCAAAAATCCTTTTTGTTTTAATCTGTGAATCGAGCTGCAGCTGGGTTATGTATCAAGGGTGGTAAATAAATCATGATGCAGAAAACGACAGCCAAAGAATCTCATAATTCCAGTGGCCCTTATTTTAATTGCTACATATAGTTTGAAATGCTTGTGTATGTCTCTATGGATCCTAAATATTAACGAGCAAAATTGTTTGCAAAATGACTTCTCCTGACAGTTAGGTTTTTTAAACGTTTGGTTAGGTGGTATCTGTCTGTACTTTTGCAGTTGTGAGTGAGGGAATAGGCAAGTGAGTGATATCGTGTATGGAGTACATGCCAGGGACCAAACCTTTTGTTAGTGGCAGTCATTGCATCTCCTGCTTGTCCAATCCCAAAGGAATCAGCCAGAGGATTTTAAGAGACCCAGAAATACATGTGCTCATCCTTGCTCCTTTCAGCCATAGGGAAAGAGTTACAAATTTGTCAGTGCTTAATTTGTTTTAAAAAAAAAATTGCCCCGTCAGAGGCCACTGCAACTTGCACCGCTCATTGCCGCTGCCATATGACAGTGCTAACACAACTACTAACCATTGCACTCCTCCTACAAGTGTCACAATTCAGACTATTCCAGGCCCCCACCGCTGTCAGAATGGCATGGCTGCAGGTATTAGTCATGTTTAATGTATATTTAATTAATAAACAACTGTTGTTGTGCTTATCTCCAAATTAGAAAAACAGAGCCTTCATGTGGCAGACTGTCATAAGTACGGGCGTCGACAATTAAGTGCAGGTGCCAGACACCGGAAACCACTAGTTTAAATTAAGCACTGAAATTTGGGTTCCCAGACCCTGCCATGTTTGCCTCCTGCAGTTTTACCCTTGTCTTGTGGATAAGTAAGAAACATTCTTAGTGATCACTAAAAATACATTTTAGATCAATAGTGAATTCTCCTATATACTAATTAAATGAACAGTTTATGCTGTTAGAGCTTGAAAAGTAAGCCTATGTCTTTACATTTTAGTCTGGCTGTCACGGGAAAAGAAAAGATTTTTAATGGTAAAAATGTTTTTTTTAAGAAATATTTTTGTTGACTTTTTTAAGGTAATCTATTGTTCATTTCCTAAAGGAATGTATTTTGTAAGTATTTATATTTGGAGAATTTCTACATGTAAAAACCTGTTTGGTTTGTTTTGGAGTCACAGCGTTTACCTAATGTGCTATCAGAATGTAGTGCTTACATTTTCTCAGTTTTGAGTACAACAACGCTAACTCCACTGGCGTCCACTTTTGCAAACAAGGTAATGAATGGCTTCACTTAAACAAATCAGAAATATATACAGCTCAAATTCCAATCAGGGAATTTGTGAAATAAGGCTGCAATGACAGGAAAATTGAATAAAACACACCAAAGCAATGCCATATTCTGACAATTCTGTGAAGGGTCAAATTTGGAGATTGAAAGTGAATATTTCAAGGCTCTTGAGTAGGACCCTGGCTCTGCTATCATTTCGTTCCAGGAAACATATGCTTATATTTAACAGTAATAAGGTACAGTACACGCTCTTGCAGTGATCTCAAATTGCTCTGCTCCCTTTTCTCTCCCCTGGCACTTTGAGGGTGACCTTTCCCTCTGACGCTCTGCCCACAGTAAAGTAAAACCACATGTAGGGCCATACAGTAGCCTTCACACAAATTTGCTCCCAGCTAGAATGTTCTGTTGACTTCCACTCACAGCAAACGTGCTATTGCCTGTCCTTGTGCATCGATTTTACACTTTAGTGCAGAGGTGCGAATTTGGGGAATATCTGTGATGTGGTATTTTTCTGGAACACGCATCTTATTTGCAATACTTATTGAACTAGAGCTGTTAAGGCTGAATACATGATGCTTGGCAAGAAAATCTTTAAACAGCTACAGACAATATCATGACTGTTCATGGGGTAGCCGGCCCTTCATAGTTCTGATGTGGGCGGGATGGTTGACTGCATTTAGTCCCTCCCTAAAGCCCCGCCCCCAACCCTCCCAAGTGCACTGCACTTCTTATCTGTTTAAATTTGATGCTTGAATGTACAAGGGTTTCTGTTATTATATTCATGAAACTGTTTTTGTTTTTGGGGTATGCGCTGATGATGGGTAATGATCAGTGTGGGAGGGGGGAGGGAGGGGGATGTTTTTGACTTGTTCTCTTGATGGTGTTGTGTACTGGCTGCTGGTATTATATTGTCCATTAGCTCGATTGATGCTTGCTTGGGTTGGGTGGAGGGGCACTTTTGGGAACCCTTTGGGTCCTTCCATGTAGTTGGGCCTTTGACTATGTTCCTGATTATAGGCATGCATGCCATGGTCTCACCAGAAGATAACTGGGATAAACTTATCACCTTGAATGTGAGTGGCCTCAGTGATCCAGGGCAAAGTGCATATCATATTGCGTTGCAGCAAGAATCGCAACTTAAGGCCCAAAAGCAGGTGCTGTTCATGGATAATTGGGCAGCTCATAGGGGATATGCGAACTATTCAGCCTATGCCAGGTTGGTCATGAGGGGGTCTTCCTATTTGCCTGTTGACAGAGCTCTCTGACCCGCAGGGCAGATATGCTATTCTGGAGCTGGTCATTCATGGGAAGCATTTTGCTATAAGGAATACATATAAGCCCAACATTGACGATCCAGATTTTGTCTGGACTGTCTGGAGATGCTTTTTAACATTACATTATCCCCTGGTAGCGTTATTTGGATAGAGGATTTTAACCTTGTATTTGACAGAGCTATGGACTGTTCTAATCCTGAATCTCGCACCCACCAGGCTGTGGCCATCGCTATGTCTAATATTATGGATGTCAATAGTCTGATGGTTTATAAAGAGCCCTTCACCCTGAGCTTAGAGAAGGCACACATATCTACACTGTGCATGAATCCCGGGCTAGTTAGATTACTGGCTAGGAATTTCTGATACTTATGGTTGGGTCGCAAGGATCAAACACCTGCCTCGGGCTTTCTCTGGTCACTCTCCAGTGCTTCTTACCCTTGCTCTCCCAGCCTCTGAGCATACTGCCTTTGCCTGGATGCTCTCTCCTCTGGCCTTGTTAGATCCGGTCTTTCGGTCTGATATTCAGCGTGCCATTAGTGACTTGTCTGAAATTAATGGAGGGCTCAGTGGAGTCCGTGGGTACAGTGTGGGAAACATTTAAAGTGCACCTGAGGGGGATGTGTATATCCAGGCAGTTCTCGATCCCAAAGGCTCTATGGCACCATCTGGAGCACTTGGAGCTCCGCCTTCATCAATTAGAATTGTAACTGGAGTCTGCCTATCAGCCTTGCGTGGTCAGAGCTTCAAGCTGCACTAACTGAATACACAGCCCTGGTGGACCATGAGCGATTGCATTTCCATCTGTACGATATCGTGCATGCTCATGGAGAGGATGATATACGTGGACAACATCACTCTTTATTTGAGCAACCCCAGGGAAAATCTGACCCGGTTATCTGAGAATTCTCATTGCTCTAGATGGTATTGGCCATTGCGATCAACTGGATTAATTCTTCATATTTCCCCTTACCCCAGCTACCACAATTCCTCCGCTTTCATTTTCCCTCCACTGGGTCACTGACTCCTTAAAATATTTGGGGATTCACATAGGTACCAGCAAGCCGGCAGTTATACTCCAGAATTATGGTGTTGCACTGTCCAAGCTGGAAGACCAGATTTGGAGATGGATTAAACTGCCCCTTTCACTAATGGGGCATATCTCTATCATGAAAATGGTTGTCCTCCCTAAATTTCTTTTTCTTTTTATGAACATACCCATCCCTCCACCCCGCCACCTTTCCCATAACTTGCGTACTCTTATGGTAAGCCTAGCTTGGGCGGGAGGCCAACATTGTCTTAGCTGGGAGACCCTGACTCCGCCTTTTGATTGGGTGGCCTTGCGGCCCCTGGTTTTGAACTTTATTATCTTTGTAGTCAGCTTCCTTTGTTCACTACTGTCTTAGCCCCCCGTTATTTAACCCACCTCACACCTGAGCATGACCAAATACACCCCATTCCCCTTCCAGATTTGCTCAGGTGGGTCCTGCGGCAATCCCGGGTGGACTTTGATACTGTTATGTGTATGCACCAAACCTGGGCTCGCTTAAAGACTAAGCTTGGTCATTAAAACCTGTACACCATGAAACTATTTAATATCCACTCTCCCCTGCAGGGTATCCTGCAAGACGGGGTGGCTTATCAGAGGGTGAGGCGCTGGGCGTGATGAAAACGGGCAACCTTTTCTCTAATGGGCACTTCCGTGAAAGATTGGCTGCCAGTGCGAGCGACCTGTGGGACCCGCTGGACCCACTAGATCTCTTCACTTTAGCGCCGTTAATGCTACCCAGAGCTCCTGGCGACCCTGGCAGAATGTACTGCTACCCAGAGTTCCTGGCTACCCTGGCAGAATGTACCACATTCGCCCTTCTCTTGATTGCATATTCTTTGCGGCACACCCAGTCTCACCTCTATGCATCTGCGCAGTCTGAGATGACTTTGGGCTCCCAGCGGGCAAAGAACCGCTGGGAGATTGCCCATGGCAAACCTATCTCTGATACGTAGTGGGCTGGCGTGTGTGGGTTGCGCCATCTCTGTTCCCCAATGGTAGGCTGCGTCTTATACACTTTCGTTTTCTTCACCATGCGTATTACACTCCAGCAAAATTGTACCAATACATATTTCGACCCACTGATGAATGTGCTAGATGTCATGGGAGTGAAGCTGACTTCATGCATCTGGTATGGACATGCCATCCAATATTGGTCTACCAGAGTTTTCACTACCCTTTCTGACATTTTGCACACCCCACTCCATCCTTCAATAGGGCTGGCGCTGCTACGACTCCGGATAGAAATTCTGGATGATCACAAGAAACTTCTTGCCTTGATCTTGTTGCCTGCCAAGCATAGGGTGGCTTGCGCCTAGGGCCATGGGAGGATCCCCACTACCCGAGAGTGGTTGTTATACGTGGCTTATTGTCAAGAGCACTCAACGTTGTATTATTCTATACTTCCTTCTGCTAGTAGGCCTAGAGACATCTGGGAGCCATTTCAGCTATATTTGTTGACACAGCCACAGTCCTCTTCTCCTGCTGCTGCCCCTGCAACTCATTAACGTGCTTATGAACTTGATCCTGGTGTGGACTGGTTTGACTCATACGACTTCATTGTTCATGTACTATGCTGCTTATTTTGCAATATATGAATTCTACCATCTGCCTGCCTTAATAAATAATCCGATGAATATCCAGTTATTGATTGTACTATGCGAGGTGATGCAGCTCTTTATTCTTGTTGTAATAGTTGTATGTTTTAACATTATAAATACAACAATTTTCTTTTAAATGGGCAGGTAGAGCTTACATTTGTGCTTCCCTCTTCATTGATTGATCACAATCTACGAATTTATTGACTTATGCCACAAACACATATACATCAAATACACAGAAATAAACCGCATGAATGAAAGATTCACTACAAACATATACATTAAAGCATTTGCAAGGCCAGTAGGTCTAGCATTGGCAGCCAGCCTTATGGCTTATCAATGCTTGTGTTCCTTTATCAAGTTTTTCTTAAACTTTGGGGATCTGAATTACCATCAACAATATTCAAAAATATACATAAGGTAAAAGCAAAAGATTTTTGTTTGGCCATATGGCCTCAAGAAGCACACTTTGCCATAGAAATCACTGGCACTAAAGGGAGTCACTTTGTGTGCAGATGGGCTCACTGTGGAAGAGCAGAATGCATTCATGCAAAGTAAAGTTAGCAAATGGCTTAAAGGTGCTGATCCATTGCCCTGTTTCTGTAAGCAGTAATGGGCTTAAGAAAAATTTAAATGTCACAACAACAAACCAATAGATCAGAGGGCTGGTGAAAGCCCCTATAACAATCTAATACATATAATTTTAGTAAAATCAAAAGTTCTAGGCTAACACCGCTCTAAAAAAATTAGAGAAAAAAACATGAATAAAAAAATACACCACATAGCATATACAGAGGTAAACAGTGTATGTAACGTAGAATGCACCGCCACAAGTGAGGAGGAAAGAAGATTAGGCAAGAAAAAGTGATCATTAGTTACACACCATCAATTGTATGTTTGTGTATTGTAGCTTTTGTATAGAACTTAATATATCTGAAGCGGCGCCCAAGCCTTTAGCCGTGAACAGCCTGTTTCACCCAAGCCAATGCTGTCCCATCAAGGAGTTGTATTTACTGCGTTTTTCTTTTGTACGCCATATCTCACTTCATGCAACTTCCCTATGAACGGTGACATCAGCCACTGCATGCTTGTGGGCTCTGCCATACACAGACATTGATCTTTATCGCAAAACCTTTTGAGACATTTTGAATTTTCGTGTATTATTTCACATAAATGTTGTATTTTTTTCAATAGAACCACATACTACACTTCCATGGCGCAGTTCTGCCCACTCTTAAGAAAACTCTGACTCCATTTCAGAAAGAAGGCATGGGTTGAGGAAGGAGGCAAGGTTCCAGATTATCTGGGTGGCTGGAGAATCACTTCAAGTAAAAGACAACGCTGACATCAGCACCTCCAAACTTCTCTCTCAACCAAGAGTAATATAAAAATCCAACTCTGGTAAAGGATGGTACATTTTTTGTTTAGTCTTGAAAAATCCCTTCTGATTTTTGGGTATTCCTGAACCTTTACACTGCAAAATTTTGATTTAAACATGTAAGAGGACAGTTTGTGTGGTCTTAGGTTGACTTTTAATCCTGTCTAGGGGATCCAGGAACAAAACATAAGTACAGATTGGGTGTCCTTGAGATAGTTTTAACCTGAAAAAAATGAGATAGTTTTAACCTGAAAAAAAACTTTCAAAATGATGATCCCATCTTAATATCTGAGATCTTCACTTATGCTCCACCCCTGCTCATAGCAATACAGGAAGTGTAGAACCAGCCCAATGATGAAGCATGCCACTATTAGTGGGTAAGGGCAATTGTTTCTAAATAGTAGGGATCCCTTAGAAGGTACTTTTGAATTCACTTCATCAACCTCTTAGTGCATGGTATTGTCAGTGGGGAGGGAGGTTTATGAGTCATTACCTCTCACCTCCTTTTTGTTCCAGTCGCAACTGAGAGACCAGAAAGGCCAATTTATGCCAAAGAAAAAGATCACCAACTCTGCTTGTGCAAAAATGCCATCTTAAGACCTGGGTCCCCTACTAAGTTGAATGTGAATACACAGCTACCATAATTAAAGTCCTGCTTAATTCGTTAGCAGTGGAGCAGCATGACAGAGTTTTCACCATAAACAGCAGGAAATAGTGTCATCTACACCAGAGCCCAAGTTTGATACATACAAATCACTAGTACCAGGACCCCTTTCGAAGGCTATGGGGCATGCACGGATTACTGGACCAACTGTAGGGGCTGAGGCCCTTTACTCCATATGTCTTGGGTCTGACCTACTGTGGATCCTGACCAACTGGGCCAAGTGTGCCTTCTGCACTTGACTCTCAGTAGTAGAACAGTCCAAGTCTCCCTTGGGGAAGTGTGAGTACAGGTCAGTGAACACGACTCAGAACTGAAAGAGTGCACAGCAATGTCAATAAATCAATGTCTATATTTTCTGCACATTTTTTCTCTTTTTCCTTTGTTTCTCCCTATATTACATTATTGATATATAATGCTTGAATTATCCTCATTGCCTAGGAGTTATTTTCTCTATTTAATAAATCAATGTCTATTCAGATACTTATTTTTATAGTAAAAATAATAATTTTATTTCTAACTTTATGCATTCAAAGCAATTTCTAACTTCCCGCATTCAACCCATCATATAACTTATATAAACAAAAACACATTTCCGCTAGAAATCCCTCTCCCACCCGCTCTTCTAATGTGATGGGGTTATTCCCCATTCACTGGTGAGCACATTCATGGAATGCTGACTAGCTGGCCTTAACTCAAGAGTCCACTTCAACTCTTCGTAAAATAGTCAAACGTGTGTTGGCGCCACTTCATCCGCAGCAGAGAGTTCCCATGGGTCCCGACAGGCCTGTAACCAGTCTTAACCACTCCAGCAGCAAAGAGTATTGCAATGTCCCAGTAAGTGCCCTGACTGCGGGCATTCACCCTGCTCCAGTCCTATGCAGCAAGTCAGCTCCATGCTGTGGTGTCCTGAGCATATGAGGCCAGATCCAGCATCGATTCGAGGTTCTCCGTTGTTTCTCCTGCATGGTAAGTCTTGCGCTCTCGACATAGGGGCTGTGGGAATTGGATTCCTGTGCTCCCAGCTGGGGTCTTGGAGATGCAACGATGCACACACAGCTGCTTCTTCACTTTCATGGAGGCGGTTCCGGTTCAATACTTATTGCTTCGTGTTGAAATATGCGCCACAGCTTAGATTTCTCTGGTGATGGCCCTATCCTTGCAACCACTTCAGCCCTCACCACACAGTACTCCGTACCACAGCAGCCCCTCCTGGCATCATGGTCTCCTCTATGCTCTGTGCAGGCTTCTGCCCTTTTGATCGAGCGATAACTTTCATGGTGGACCCTACCGATAAACAGGGTCACCGCAACAGGTGCAGCACAGTCATTTGTTGTGCATAGCACTCTACTCACGACTATCTTCATAGTGGCCCTCTCCTGGCACATGGAGTCACCGACTAGACAGCCGCGGTCGGTAGTGGGAGTAACTGCCAGGTGGTGATGAGGGGAGGGGGAGGGGCAGGGTGGGGGGGTAGTAAACTATGGATTACGAAGATTTACAGGTAAGTAAACATATATATAAATAAAACGAATTTTGTTGCACGCACTGCATCGCATTTGGGGATGCAGTGCATGCAACAAAATTCTATTGTATTTATGTATATGTTTACTTACCTGTAAACCTCCATAATCCATAGTTTACTCCCCCCACCCTGCCCATGTCACCGCCCGGCAGGTACTCCCACTACCGACCGCTGCTGCGACTAGATCTGTACATAGGCAACAACCCGATCAATGCAGCAGCCATCTCCTCACACCTCACACTGGGAGTCCACTCTGTTGGGCTCCCCACTGGACCTCGCTCCCACCAATGCTCTCTCCTTCCTCGGAGGGCACACTGGTCTTGGCAAGCAGGGGGCACTGTTGTTCCAGAGCAGGCAGTCTTTGTTTCCCTGTGTGTTGTCCTCTCACCCATCTGGAAGACTTGCAGGCCTTTGCCACCAGTCCTGGTCATTAGCAGAAGTCTTTCAAAATCCCCCTCCTCCTCACACAGCCCGTCTAGTTGCTTGGCAGATGAGCAATTTTGGGGTCTCAACCTCCTCTTCTTTTAGTCCATTTCTAGACAGAAATTGTAATTTAAGGTCTGGGTCTTTGAAGTTTTATGATGGAGTTCTGCTTCTTTTGAAATGTACATTTTTTCTCTCTTTTCGTCTTCTTGAAAGGCTGTTTGTCACAGTAGGGGAGACTCCAAAGCTGATAGTCTCACAACACAGGCCATGGGAGTGAGTATAGTTCACACCTGGATGTCAGCAACAGTGATATGTGCATCAAAAGACTAATCCCTGGCTTCCAGCCCTACTCTTTATGATTCCTGTATTAGACTCATTTCCTTCCTGAGATGTGTCCAGGACCTTTCTTTGTGATCTATCAAAGAGCACCCTTTGAAGAGTTAAGGGCTAGCCTCTCATTCTCTCTCTCTCTCTCTTTCTCTCTCTCTCTCTCTCTCGCTCTCTCTCTCTCTCCCTCTCTCTCTCCCTCTCCCTTGCCCTCTCTCTTTCTCTCTCTCTCTCTCTCCCTCTCCTCTATCTCTCTCTCTCCCTCTTCCTCTCCCTCTCTCTCTCTCTCTCTTTCTCTCTCCCTCTCCAATACACAAAACTATCTAGGAGGATCACTCTACTCCTCATGTCTTCACCAAGCATGCCTAGGCTACCCACAATGAAACCCAGGGTCCTCCATGTAATGTACCATTCCAGGCACACTTGCACTCTGTGTATGGCCATGGCACAGACACTATCCATTACTGCCTCCATGCATTGTGCCCTCAGAGGCACACTTGTACTCAGCACACACATTTGCTCTGTGCACTGTTAACTTCTGTAGCTTTTCTGTATTGTGCCATGGAGTGCTACTTGCAAAGACACAAACTTTCACCCTACACATTCACCCTGTGTGGCTGCACAACACTTCGGGTATTGTACTGTTTGCAAGCACACATGCACCCAGCGCATGCTTCCATTGCATAACAGTAGATCTATCATGTAATGTAATTCCCTAGCAGGTATACATACATTCATTTTATGCACTCACTTTTTGATCTGCAACCTTGGTGTAGTTTCTCCCTTCCTTTTTGCCTTCATACCTCCTATTTTGGCGACTTCATTTTTACTGGCCTTAGTACTCTTCACATTTTAACACTGCTAACCAGTGCTAAGGTGCTTGGGATTTCTCCTTAAAAAATGTTAGATTGGCTTATACCCCATCGGCATATTCAATGTACTTCTTAGTCCCTTGGAAAGTAGCAATACCTGTGCCCAGGGACTGTAAATTAAATCCTACTAGTGGGCATGCAGCACTGATTATACCACCCACTTAAGTAGCACTTTAAACATGCCTCAGGCCTGTCATTGCAGCCTGTGTGTGTGCAGTTTTAAACTGCCAATTAAACCTGGCAAAATAAACCTTTTCACTGAAATGGGTGCAAAGAAAACTCCGTACACTGTAGAAGCGCATTGCTTAATTGCCCCTAAGGTTTCAACACAATAATAGCTCACTTGACCAAACATTAAACACTAGATATATGACTGGAATGAAATCAGTGAGTTAATTTTTCAATATAATTTCAATTGAATGTTGCAAAAAACAAACCAGTACATCATTGAAAACTCATATCAAATTGTACAATGTTACAAAGATCCAAACATTGTTAAACAAATCAGCTGATGTTTTCATTGTGCATCTTATGATGCCCCCAATGCATTTCGGGTTACTTGAACCCTTCTTCAGGGGGATAACTTTAATATGATGTTCAAGGGCCTCATGTCAGAACCCCCCAAAAAATGAACTAAATAGAATGTCTTGTGGTTCTCACTCCATATTACAAAGCCAGGTATCAATGTCTGCAAACATGCTGAACCATCCCAACGCTAATAAAAATACAAGTAAAATAAAAAAACACTATCCAAACTCATGCTTTACAGTAGGTGAAACGTGTCAAACATAAAAGTGGTAGATGCGCCGTGATCATAGGTGCAATACCCTCTGACAAACTACCTGTGAAATGGTGCCTTGTTGCGTCATAAAAAGTATGTGAAATAAATTGCATGAGATAAAAACACCTGTGTGTTCGATTGCCTTTGAGTAAACCAAATGGTTCACTCCTTGATAAAATATGTATTGTGCCCAATTCACCTTCTCAAAAACATTCAAAACAAAATGAAACTGAGGGTTTCACACATATTCATACATATTCATCTTCACTTTTTCCTCATGAGAGCTCTCTGCCGGCTGCTACTATTTTCCAGTCCTGGTTTTGCAGTGAGCTCAACTCACCGAAGCACTCCACGGCAGAAGAGGCGGAAGGCGGAAGGAGGGGAGAGCCGTGCCACCGTGCCGAGTGCCGCTGAGTCGAGCTTTGTCCCCGGAGCCCCCGGGGCTTACAAGCAACAGAGGGGCAGAGGGGGGCAGAGCGGTAGAGCGGCTGAGCTCCGGTTTCATTCCCGGTAGGCTCCTGCTTCCGCTCCCCCTGCGTCCGCCACATTCGGCCACAGTCGGTCTCAGCCCCCGAGAGCGGAGCGGCCCGCCTGCCTGCCTGCCACCTGCCGCTCATCACTTTTCGCCTGCCTACAGTGTGTGGCTTTGGAAAAACGGCAGTGGCAGAGACCCAACACCCATCATAAGTTGCAGCCCTAGGCCATAGGCAGTCTGGGAGGAAGGAGGAAGGAGAAAGGAGCAGGAGCAGGAGGCTCTTACCGCGGCGATTGTTCCCTGAAAGACACCACGAGTGGGAAGCGGTCCAGGAGGCACTCGCGACCTCGACCGCCACCTAAGCCTCCGATGCAAGCAGGTGAGCCGGTGTGCTGGTGTGCAGGTGAACGGGAGGTGAATTGAGCGGGCGATAGTGTCCCTGTGTACCTGCGCTTGGGGCCCCCGCCCCGCCCAGACCAGACCAGCTCAGAACTGCACACCTTGAGTAAAACCTCTACCCAGATTTTGCATATTCTTATATTCCCATTCCCATTACTTCTACTTCTACCCTCACTCATACCCACCCGTCGCATTCCTACCTTCCTACCAACTGCAGACCCCCACCAGCCTCTGGGTCAGCCGGGCAGTCACTGGGAGAGACACAGGTGACACAGGAGAGGGATCAAGTAGGACTACCATGAGATCGGGAAGAGAAAGAAGACCCCTAACAAGGCCACTGTCCAAACGAAAACGGATCGAAATGGCCACAAGCCTAGAGACCCCAGATAAAAACAACTCAAGCTCATACAGTATCAAGGACAGCAACAACACCGTCTTACGAAAAAGTAACCTCAATGACACCAAAGATTGCACTAATGAAAGCGCGCCAACAGGCAAAGCTCAAAGCCCAGTAACACCATCAGTGCAAGGTAACGCAAAAGGGCAAAAACAATCGCCTAGAAGCGAAAAAAGGAAAAATTCCCATGAACTAATCAACATAGAAGACTAGCCTTCAAGGAAAATAAAAAATTACTACCAACCAAAAATCTATACAAAATTTACCTTTCTAAAAGATCCAGGAAAAGCCATATACTCAACTAACATCTTCATTACAGGTCTACAATCCCCACTGCACCCCGCTGGTGTAAACCGCTCTTTGCCTCAGATACCAAATCACACAGTTGCAAAAATACACACGTCATCAAATTCAATGGAGATCTCGGGCCATACAAGAAGCACAACAGGGGCTGAACCACAATGGGCACAAGTAGCTAGAAGATCAGTACCAACAGAGGGGGACACCAGTCAAATCACCCCATCAACAGGGGCAGGCGATCAGGAAATAAACTCAATGGGGCTAGCACCTGAGATGGATATACCGAGTAAACATGTTCTTGAGCCTGAAGGGCTCCCGAAGCACCATACTACCAACACCACAAGAGGCCAGCCATACCCTACCTATACCCCTCTACTCAACCAGCAGGCACAGGTCAAAAACGAACAAGAGAGCACAATATAACACGCATACAAAAACCATCCACATGCAGAATCGAAAACGCAAGGGGACATTCTGACAGCTGAAATGCAGGAAACGAAAAACGACCCCGCAAACCTCTCCCCAAACATGGCACATAGGGACTCATTCTCTTCGGACAGGGACATGACCTTCTTGCCCTCACAAAAATGGAACGGACCTAGTGGCATTGTACAACGTTAAGCCATCCATAAACAGCACCAGTGAAGAGAGCTCCCACCAGCCCACCGAGGGGAGTAGAGGCCCTACTGAAACCTTTTGGGCAACTCTACTTAATACAATTCAGCTCTCGTCAACAGCACTACAGTATCAATCTGACAAATAAGACCTGCAGCTGACTGTCCTGCAAATGCTAGCAGAGGCCACTATGGGAATAGAAAGAAAACTCGCAGATCTTAATGGCCTCATAAAAAGAGGACAAGAGGCAGCTAAATTAACTCAAATAGAATGAATAAACTGCGTCTGCTCACCAATAATCGACACATTATCCACACTGCCCACGATGCTGGGAAACGTTTTGGAGGATTTAAAATCAAACATTACAACGCTCCACACAACAGAGGCTAGGCCTGGCCGATCAACCCCCAACAAAAGTCCACTAGGAACCCGCAACGACAATCACGCAATCATCACGCAAGGGCGCCAACCACCAAAACCCAAAGTTTCATTAGAAGAGTCCCCTCAAAACATCTCAATTAAAGAAAGGGTTGATCCAGAGAGCACAACAAACGCGCGTGCACGCCGCAAACAAAAATGAAAGGGTAGGAACAGAAAGTCGGCAGGAGTAGACTGTACTGACGAGAATCTTCAAATTACATCGTGGGGTAAGGAGCAGTCAGGAGCCACTAAGCTCCACACGGACACACAAAGTCATCATCTTCACACAAACACTCACCAGACGCAAAGTTACTAAGCGCAGTAGAGACAGTACTTCCGATACCCAAAGAGAATTTCAGCAAACAGACAGAGCTGAAGCCCGTCGGCCAAACTAATAACTCACCACCTAGCAACCTACCCAAACTGGCAAATGAAAGACAAAGTAAAAATTATTCCCCGGTAGGCAACCCACCAGTAGCGAATAACACAACCTGCCACGGAGGTCACAAAGCAGGCCTTAGAGGAGTCTGCCACAGCCAATACAGAGCTCACAACCGCTGATTCCCCCAAAAAATGCATCTGTTATAGAACCGAGGCCACCACCCACGAGCCTATGAGGAACTCTAGGAAATTAAGCACCACTAAAGTAGCCAGTGCACAGACAAAGGAGCATCCCCAGGGGGCGAGTATAATATGTTGTGCCAAAACAACTAAAATCCAATCATCACACGGGGCTAACCAAAGCGAGCCATACATACACCAGCAAACATTGTCCCCTGGGAAAAAAGAGTTGGACATTATTTTCTTCATTCCAGAATTTAAATCTAGAGGAAGAGTGGACACCCTAAACAGGGGCAATATTTTAAGGCTCATCAACTCAATCGATAAACTAAAAAACATTAATACAACAGATTTGCTCGTAATCGAATTTCTCCCCGCCACCAACCCACAAGGTCACGAAACAACAAAGACCACCTGGAAAACAAACGATCTAGCAAATTTAATCCTGGGGGAATCACTCAGATTCTCCCAGTGGGGAATAAAACTCGAAGCAGGAAAAAGGCCAGACTATCCAGAAGAAGAAGCGGGGTTGGATGGAAATCAGCCCCCTGATGGAAATTATGGTTTTTCGAATCAGCTCTTCATCCAAGGTCCACTGGAAGGGGGCCCTGGTTTACCGTCCACCAGGGCCAAGTGCTGGTTTTACACTCTCCCTTATTGAACTATTGGCCCCCCATTTTAAAGCTGTAGAGGACTTTCTTCTCCTAGGAGATTTTAATATACATGGCGACCTATCTAACATCTCCGAGACTTCGTCTCTCTTTTCGGACCTCTCCATGCTAGGGCTTACTAAACAAAATAATGGCCCTACCCATTTGGCTGGCCATACCCTGGATATGATCTTTACTAACTGCTCTAAGATAGTTTGTCGACCTCCGATTCAAGTGAATTGGTCAGACCGTTGCATAATTGAATGCTCCCTTATAGGCCTGGATAAACCCAATAAACGACTCCCCTTTCCCTCCTTCTGGCGCAGACAATGGCATAAAGTGACATTGGACGAACTCCAGAAGGTTTTAGTGGAACACTCCATCACAGCCTCGGATAATGTTGAGTCCGCCTTGGCCAAGTTTAACTCGGCTATCTTAGCTGCGGTTGACGCTCTCGCCCCTATGAAGTTGTATAAACAGCGCCCTGCACCTCGCCAGGAGGCATGGTACACTGAGCAACTCAGACTGGAAAAACAGGGCTGTAGGAAATTGGAAAAAACGTGGAGGAAAACACGCACTGAGGAAAGTAAAAAAAGTCACTCTGATGCCTTGTCCTTATATCATAAAAACATTAGGTTGGCCAGGAAGAACCACTTACTTCTCAGTTGGTAGAAGCTGGGAATTCCTCTAAGGTACTCTTTCGGATTCTACAGGATTTTATTAAACCTGTGAAAGCTCAGACGTTTTCTCACAATCATTCTGCGATGATATTTCGTTTTTTCTTAAAAACAAAATAGAGCTGATTTATGACAAAATTGTTAAGGTCACTAACCATGAGGGTAGCTCCCATATCACCCCCTCGCATTCCAACACTCGTGATACTGGCACACTTACCGCCTTTCCTGCAGTCAGCCAGAGTGAGGTTCATTCTCTGATGGGCAAAGTTAAAACCGGATCCCCACTAGATCTCTTGCCTGCCAAAATAGCTATCTCACTGGGCAAGTTGCTCTGCCCTATGATTCAGACGCTGATGAATCTGTCCCTCGAGGAGGGTCAAGTACCTCAAGAATGGAAGAGGGCCCTTGTAAATCCCATTCGCAAGAACTCTGCTCTCCCATGGACAGATTTATCCAACCTCCGCCCCATTTCCCTTCTGCCTCATCTAAGCAAGATGACTGAGAGGCATGTGTGGAAAATGACAAAATGTATATGTACATAAGCGGCGTTCATTTGTGTTCACCCTCGCCACTGTTGAAGGTAAAGAAAGTCACGAAACAGTGGCCCCGCCATCTTGTTCCCTTTTAGGCCCCATCACGAACGTAGATAGTAGCCATCTTTGTGTCATGACCTCTCTGCCCATTGCCGATAGCCATCATCTCTCTCTCTCTCTCTCTCGCTCTCTCTCTCTCTCCCTCTCCAGCCCCGCAAGCACCCCGCGCCCCGACAGCCCCCGGTCTCTCCTGTTTGGGCCATAAACGCACCGCTAAACACGACCTTGTCTCCGTGCTGAACCCCTGCCCCCTCGCTCCTTCATCCTACCCATAGAACGGGCCCTTTTGGTAACCTCTTCCTCCCTGCCCGATTGCCCGGCCTGATCCCAGGCCATCACCTAGCCCAACAGATGCAGTTTATTGCTTCCTACAGTAGGACCTCGCCTCACATCAGAGGAGCGGTGATTAATCAAGGCCTTCACACCCCTAGATCTGACCGACACCCCCGCATCCCTCCCAGGAACACCCTTCCTCTCTTCTGGTGCCCCCCCCCCGGCTACACCTGGCCTCTCGACCCAGTCCCACATCATAAAACTAGGTCTCGTGGATGTACCCCTCCGGCCCCGCATAGCGAAACATGATCTTATCGCCTGCCCAACCTTAGATCTGACCACCCCCTCCTGCCCTCGTGACCTGTTGGAAATGTCCGGCTGCAGATTACAATCACATGTCACATTTGGGAGGGGAAAACAACATCAGAGCGGTCAGTATGGGAATGGGCCTGGAGCTGGGGTCCCAAACATGCCCTTTCTTGTACTTCAAAGTGTCTTTATTGCAATAAGGAATGTTTGTACATCATAAACCTGTGTATAAAAGACGGAGCTGTAGAGAAACTTGTTAGAGCACCTCGAGAAGATACCCTGTTGTCTGATTTGACGTGTTCTGTTCCGTCGGAAATAAACTCCTGTTTCCTGCCTTCCAGTCTCCAGCGCCTGCCTCTTTATTTGGGTAATCGTGAGTTGGGTGAGAAGCGGCTAACGCCGGGCAAACCTAGAAAAGGGGTAAAACAACCTGATCTGCCTGAACCCTTTTTCATCAATTGGCGTCCCAAACGTGGGGCCCATCAGCGACACGTGGATCCAGTGAGAGAGGTCCCAACGACAGAGTGAACGACTGCTACGATCGGGAAGAGCTCCTGCCTGATAGACCCTTGTCTGGCAGCCGATCATCCGAACTTCACTGGTTCCGAACAGACCTCTCTCGAGTGATCTACGGTCCTGACTGGGAACCATCAGGAGTGCCACAGCAATTACGGAGAATAGAGGACGATCGGGCGCTGGAAACAGAAGACGAGAAACTGTCCATGCGGTCCGGGTAAGGTCGTGTAAACACGACAAATTGCGAATTGATTGTTTGATTGTCATTGGAAAATACTAGTATTACGCATTTTGATTGTTTTGTCCTGAGAGATTCTCTGTCTACAAACGGGGAAGGATAGGAGTATTCTCCCTTTGCAGATAGAGAAGGGTGGGTAGCGCAGGCTTTTGACCCCGTTGTAACCCGTCGCGCCTACTTCCCTCTCCATTTGATTGATTGTTATCCAAGCATTTATTGTTTTGGAATTGGTTCTCTTTGGATCATTCTCTATTTGCAAACAAGCACAGAGCCGCCATACTCTGTTTAGTCTTTGCAGATAGTGAAGGATAGGTAACGCAAGCTTTTGCCCCCGTTGTAATCCGTCGTGCCTATTTTTTATCCCCCACTGATTGATTGTTTGACCGGACCTTGATCGTTCGGAATTGGTTCTTGGACAGGATCTTCTCTGCCTACAAACAGAGAGGAACAGGAAGACCTCTCTCTTTGCAGATAGTGAAGGGTAGGTAGCGCAGGCTTTTGCCCCCGTTGTAACCCGTCGCGCCTATTGTATTCCTCATTTGATTGATTGATTGTTTGTCCGAACTTGACTGTTTGGAATTGGTTCTCTCTTTGGGTATTCCCTATTTGCGAATACTGTAGAATAGAAATATTCTACCTAGTCTCCGCAAAGTAGTGAAGGATAGGTAGTGCTGACTTTTGTCCCCGTTGTAACCCCTCATGCCTATCTCCCCCCCCATTGCTCAGTAGTTGGTTCAGCCCGGACCATTTATTAGAGGTAGACCATCTGGCTCCACCGGAGGACACCCCTAATAAAAAGGACATATATAAAGACAATGCGGATTAGCCGCTGTATCGTGCTAGCAAATAAAAGAACATAAGAATCGTTAGGAAAAACAAAAGGAATCGAGTAAAATCAGTAGGCCACTGATGAGATCTCTTTTCAACCTCACTGAAATGGAAGCATTAGGAACAACCCCTCAGGAAATATGAAACTAGAGAGGAAAGCCGAACTCAACGCCATGATGACTGCGAGACAGCTCGGCTCCACCGACCACCCCGCCCAATTAACGGCAAACCCCAGGCAAATATTAGAAATAAAACAACGCAATAGCAAAGTAACAGGTTAAAACGTTTTTATTTGAACAAAAATACATTAAACAACTATTTACACGGCAAACGGCTGCAACAACAAACCCACAATGCATTTCGCCGTCTGCTTGACGCCGTTCCTGTCCCTCCTTCCCCAAAGTAGCAATGTTGAGCTACCTTGGGCTACTTTCTAGTAGGTTTTTGGGCGTCAGAAAGTCTACAAAAGCCGTCGGCGGCGGCCTGGGGTGGAGAACCATTACGCGAATAGTCCGGAGGCGACACCACGCGCCAAGGCCTGTCCCCAGGATGAACCAAGGGACCCGTTCCTGGAGCCGTGACAAAGAGCGGCTGGCCGCCATCGGCCGGAGAAGGCATAGGCCCGACCCGAGATGTACTGGTCCTCCCATTCCCTTCTTCTCCCGGCGCCTTGCAGGCCACGGGGGGGGGATGTCTTGCATATGCCTCCGACCCCCCCTCTTCTTCATCGCCTGGTCCGGCCATAACAAATGTCAGCGAGACGCCGTAGGGTGCACTGGGAGGGAGAGGCAGCGCGGACAAGCCCCTCCCGCCTCCCCAGGTGGAGGCCCCTCAGCTGCACCCCCAATGCTCCACGCACCCGGCAAAGGGTTCGTCCACTCTTGCGGTGCAGGGACGCTCCACGCACCCGGCAAAGGGTTCGTCCACTCTTGCAGTATAGGGACGCTCCACACACCCAGCAGGGTCTTGTCCACTGTGGCGGTGCTACAACGCCTCACCAAACAGGCCGGAGTCCGTCTGCTCATTTGACCCAGTGACTGCCGGTAGCTGCAGAACTCCTAAAAATGGCGGTCGACCTTGCAGGAACGAACCTGGCGTGCAAGGATGGCCTGGTCGCTGGCCAGCTAGAAAAACGAGTCCTCCGTTCAGAAACGTTCTCCTCAGCTTTGAAGATTCTACGAGAGTTGCGGAGGGCCCTCGACCTCCGCGGGCCCGACCGCCCCCCGATGGGAAATGACTGCCATGATTGCCCGCAGAACGACCAAGACGAAGCCACGAGACGTCGGCGCCCTCATGCTGGCGCCAGCCTCAGTTTTGAATGACCCAAGATACTGCAGACTACCGATTTGATCAGTTCCGGTGGAACATCAGTACGACCCGGTAGGAAAGATTGTTGCCCCTCCCTTTTCTTTGATTGATGGTTCATGTCGCCGGTCCCTCCTGCTGCCCCTTAACAAAACTTCTGGACTGCCGAAAGAGGTTCTGGTCCGACCACGAGTTGGTGGAGACATTTTGACTATACTTGGACTCGCCTGACCCCACGCAAAATGGTGCCGATACAAACGAAACTCGCAATTCCCCGTTGTGTTCCGGATACTCAGACTTGATATCATGAGATATGTATGCAGTTTTTGAAGCACATGGCGGGAGGGGATGAGTATTGCTTGAACATTCGAACAATGAATTTGATATTAAGTTCTGACGCATCATTGATTACAGTATTATTGAAGGTTCGAATCTTTTTGACACTGATGGTACTTACCCACAATGAATTTTTGATATGATTTTATTGCACTTATCGTACCTTGATGAAATAAAATAACAACCGACTCAGTTATGTTTTCCGCAGATAAATATGCCCTCATGTACAGTTCCAGTCTGCTCCGTGGCTGGCCCACGTGGTTGTAGGCCTGCATTTGTACGTCAACATTTTTTAAATAAAGATTTTGTGACAAACAAATATAGTCGTAGCTTTTGGATTGGTAAGTTCGAATACATAGCCCTTGTTTCCGATCTACGTAAAATACAGGCGAAATAAAGCAAGTCGATTACTGAAAGGTTAAAAAGCGAAGTACCCAGAAATATTGAAAATGTGAATGATCCAAGTTTGTTGCGTGTGTTTTTTTTTTTTACTTTTGTGCAACCTAAGGCAATCGATAAAGGCCCCGGTGTTCTGTTTTACTTTGTATGCCACATATCTCAGGGAAATTGTTTCAGATGCCCTTAAACCAGACCCGGTACCACTGTAGACCACCCCGACTCCTCGAAGAAGAACACGAGTTCACCCACTTTACCCTGATTGCCCTTTTGTTTCGACCCCCCCACAAGATCCGCAATACCACACGCGGGCGATCTATGCAATGTGCAGTCCATAAATGATTATGCCTCCCACACCACCAGCCCCTGGGCTTAAAACGCCGAGATGGAAGGGACTGCATCCCGCGGAGATAGGTCGAAGTACGTAGTAAGTAAAAAGCCTTTTGGGTTTATGCACGCGAATGTGTCTTAAAACGCTGCCCCCACCCCTTCTTTTTCCCCTTCTTTCTGCAGGTCACATCGGAACGTCGACTAAAGTATGGAAAAGACCTAAGCAACACGCCATGGCTCCGCGAGGACAAATGATACATTATCCATGGGCGCTGCCCCTGAGGACATGACGATTTTGGGTGATATGAATGCGCGCGTGTATAACCAGTTGTGTATGCCTCGGCTGGATATACGTTGCACGCGTTGGTTTGATAAGAGAGATGTTTTTTTACGACTTGAGGGATGATCGAACGACCGATGGAATGGGGGAAAAGGGGGGCATGAACCTGGTGCCTATACACGACGAGCAAACGTAGATATAACACTCCCTCACTTAGAAACGACCGTCTCTCTCTCTCTCTGAACCCAGCGACTGGAGGGGTGGCCTGAAGCAGAAATTTGGCGGGTTATTGCAGTATGACAAAAATATGACTCCAACCGGCCCCCGAATAATGCAACCAAGAATGACGTGCACCTTCGAGTAGATTCTTACGCCATGAAACTCGAAGTTGCCCATTGTTCCCCAACTAACACCCTCCGTTGCCTCAGCCTGGATACCCACTCGCTAAAAAAACCGATTCAAAGATCCCACCGTAAGTACTAGCCCGACCAGGATAGTTCCCGAACAATTGACGAAAGTATAAGTATTTGCAACAGAGACCCACAACAAAAGACAGCCAGGCGAATTAAATAGGAAACTAAGGATGCGCAGCATGCAGGGGGAAATGTCTTTGGCCAAGTACTGTTCTATGTTTTGTCTTGAGTTCTGTATGTAAATGCATGTACCCCCCCCTCGCCTGAATTCATGTGTACGTCGTATCTGGATTTGCGTTGTCCCTCAGTCTGTGTTTCTATATAATATGACCCCTACGGTTTTGTGTTTTGTGCGCACCAAAATGGCCTATTTTTGTACACGTTTCTCTCTCTCTCGTCCTTTCCCTTCATGTTGTACGTGTACCGAATAGTTCATTTAAAATGCGAACGACCCCTGCTCCCTCTTCCTCTGTGTGGTAATGTTGTGCCCCGCCGGCACGAGCCTAATTGGTTTTTCGAACACAAAGGTGATCGACAAATTGCCAGAAACTAAAACAATTGTAATTTGCCATGTTACTACCTCTCCTTTTCTGTAAAAATGATAGAACTCGAATTGGCTATAAAGGAAAGGACAGGTAAGACGACTGATGTCCCCCTAATCTGACCCTTTTTACAGGAGGACTATACGTCAGTGGCCTTCTGCTCTCAGCTCGTTAGAAACACAATCTCCTAGGCCCAGATTGCCCCACCCCCCCCGCACCCCTAGTACGGATGACCAAAATGTCCCCATTCCTCCCGCATGACCCCAGCTCCGTAAACTCGAGGTATAACTGATGACCCTGCTGAACTGTTGCTCCCCGAGAGAAGAGTGTTTAGCCTCTACCCCTCTCTCATGATGATAAAAGACTGCCAGGGCTAGGGTCAGAAAGCCACATGCGACATGAATGAACGCCAAATAGACTTAGTTCGCACTCAGTAGACATGCCTGTATACATACTCCACAGTGATAACTTCTGACCGTGACCGATGAAACGTACCCCCAGCTACCTAGATCTGGGACGGAATTGAAATGTATAAATGCCTTCTCTTGCCAGTTCGCTAAAACCTGTTTTGTACCCATTCAAGGATACACAGTCACCGGAGGAGAGGGGCTGGACGTGACGCACAGCCTGGCCACAGATCGTGAGGCGCGTGTGACCTCGACCTAAGATGGAGCCGCAGAGCAACGGGACGCGGGACGATGCACCACTCTCAAACGCAGAAAACGAAGGAATGGAGGGCTGCCTTGAAGCCCTCTGCTTGTTGACCCACGCGTGCCAGAAGTCTCCGCCCTTTGAGCCCGATTGATGGACCTGCCTGCGCATCACCCTTTTGCTCCCTTGGTCCGTCTCAAAGATCCGGTCCCACTCCGCCCTCTCCTCCCTCGATTATCCGACAAAACCCCTTCTCTCCTTTCCACGTGGATTCTGACTCCGTCTGAAAGAAATGCAGGTGCCCAGCATAAGGCACCCTTAAGAGAGATTAGCTAGGAAACAGGACTGTGGCCTAACGGCAAAGGACAGATCACACCCTGCGACGTGTAAAGAAGGACCCGAGCTGGACCTATAGCTCCACCGCCGGTGCTCAACAGCGCCAACGGAAGAAAACGAACTACCAGTGATGACTTGCTACTAAAAGGACACTGAGGCGAAGACCCCCCTTTTTTTCGGAACTTTCTACACCCCTTGACTAATTGCTTGTATTGGACAAAAAGTCCTCCCTCAACCACTTTTGCCTGTAAAATGTTTCATCGGTCACTTTTAAGTACGACAAATGTAAATTTATATGTATTCCACCTCGTATGTCTCATCAACTACACACGGTTATATGTAAGTCTACCAACATTGACAAACGCTATTTCATTGACTACACACGACTACATGTATGATAAACACGGAAATGATCTATCTTATGTAAAAAGCGGCGACTGTGGAAAATGACAAAATGTATATGTACATAAGCGGCGTTCATTTGTGTTCACCCTCGCCACTGTTGAAGGTAAAGAAAGTCACGAAACAGTGGCCCCGCCATCTTGTTCCCTTTTAGGCCCCATCACGAACGTAGATAGTAGCCATCTTAGTGTCATGACCTCTCTGCCCATTGCCGATAGCCATCATCTTTCTCTCTCTCTCTCTCGCTCTCTCTCTCTCTCCCTCTCCAGCCCCGCAAGCACCCCGCGCCCCGACAGCCCCCGGTCTCTCCTGTTCGGGCCATAAACGCACCGCTAAACACGACCTTGTCTCCGTGCTGAACCCCTGCCCCCTCGCTCTTTCATCCTACCCATAGAACGGGCCCTTTTGGTAACCTCTTCCTCCCTGCCCGATTGCCCGGCCTGATCCCAGGCCATCACCTAGCCCAACAGATGCAGTTTATTGCTTCCTACAGTAGGACCTCGCCTCACATCAGAGGAGCGGTGATTAATCAAGGCCTTCACACCCCTAGATCTGACCGACACCCCCGCATCCCTCCCAGGAACACCCTTCCTCTCTTCTGGTGGCCCCCCCCCAGCTACACCTGGCCTCTCGACCCAGTCCCACATCATAAAACTAGGTCTCGTGGATGTACCCCTCCGGCCCTGCATAGCGAAACATGATCTTATCGCCTGCCCAACCTTAGATCTGACCACCCCCTCCTGCCCTTGTGCCCTGTTGGAAATGTCCGGCTGCAGATTACAATCACATGTCACATTTGGGAGGGGAAAACAACATCAGAGCGGTCCGTATGGGAATGGGCCTGGAGCTGGGGTCCCAAACATGCCCTTTCTTGTACTTCAAAGTGTCTTTATTGCAATAAGGAATGTTTGTACATCATAAACCTGTGTATAAAAGACGGAGCCGTAGAGAAACTTGTTAGAGCACCTCGAGAAGATACCCTGTTGTCTGATTTGACGTGTTCTGTTCCGTCGGAAATAAACTCCTGTTTCCTGCCTTCCAGTCTCCAGCGCCTGCCTCTTTATTTGGGTAATCGTGAGTTGGGTGAGAAGCGGCTAACGCCGGGCAAACCTAGAAAAGGGGTAAAACGACCTGATCTGCCTGAACCCTTTTTCATCACATGTTAACACCCATTTGTCAAATTTCATCGAGGTGTCGGGAGGCTTAGATCACTCCCAATCGGGATTCAGACCCAACTACAGCACAGAATCTGCGCTCCTCTCTGTGACAGATTCCATCAGGATGTCGCAAGATAAAGGGGGCTCCATGATTCTAGTGCTGTTAGATCTGTCCGCAGCCTTCGACACCATATCGCATGAAATATTGCTCAGTCGTCTGCGGGAGGTTGGGGTAGGAGGTTTGGCTCTGCAATGGTTTGAGAGTTTTCTATCAGGCCGCTCACAAAGTGTCAACTTGGGTTCTATTCATTCTTCTCCTACAGATCTTACGAAGGGGGTCCCACAAGGCTCGTGCCTGAGCCCTACACTTTTTAACGTGTATGTGGCCCCGCTAGCTGACCTTGTGAGAGCGTATGGATTCATCCCGGTGTCGTAGGCCGATGACACCCAGCTTCTATTCCCATTTCAGACTCTTACTCCTGCAATTAAACATTCTTTTACGGAGGGTATGAAAGCGGTGTCCTGCTGGATGGCCTCCAACTTCCTGCAATGCAATGTAGGGAAAACCGAGGTCATGCTATTTGGGGAGGCCCCACTTCTGTGGTCACCTGACTGGTGGCCTTTAGACTTGGGGCCTGTCCCCAGTCCTAAACAGACAGTGAAAAATCTTGGCGTACGACTTGACCAAGGTCTGTCTTTAAGGGAACACGTGAATCAAACGACTGGGTCCTGCTTTCGGGTAATTGGACTCCTGAGACGCGTGTTTCCCTTCGTAGCAGACACTTTTAGAGAGACCCTTGTCCAAGCCCTTGTAATTAGCCGTTTGGATTATTGTAACGGTCTTCTTCTATCTGCAATGACAACCTGAGTAGGCTGCAAGTGGCTCAAAACACTGCAGCTAGGCTGGTTCTTAATGCTCCCCCTAGAACTCCATCCCGCCCCCTCTTGGATAAACTTTACTGGCTTCCTATCCGGCAACGGATTAAGTTTAAGACCTGCTGTATTATCCATAAAAGCATTTTTGGTTCAGGTCCTTTGTATCTGGCTGAAAAGTTTATCCCTTACAAACCAGGACGCACTCTTCGCTCCAGTAACCAATTTTTGCTTCAGATTCCACCAATCAAGAAAGCACGACTGGGAGGCCGAGCACTTTCGTTCTTGGGCCCCAGTCTGTGGAACAAATTACCTCTCAATCTGAGACAATGTAATATTTACCTAAATTTTAGGAAGTTACTGAAGACGTTTTTGTTTCAGATAACATAAGCCTCTGTATATCCTTTAGAGCATTGTCCTGCAGCCGTCAGGCGAAACAAGCGCAGAGATACTCCTTCGGGAGTCGAGTCTAGCGCTATATAAGCCTTTAAATAAATAAAATAAATAAGGAAACAAGAACGCTTTCAAATAGCCAAATCAATACTGAAAGGAGCACGTAGTTACTCCCCAGGACCTGACAGCAACCGACCATACTTACAACATTTAATAACTCACCAATTTGAAATAAATAGAACAACAATACTGCGGACAATACCCGCAGGAGATACTAACTGACAAAGAACAACAGCCCCAACCTTCAAGACAGCTGCCACCCCAAAAATTAAAATATGTACTTGGGACATCAACAGTCTCCCAGATAAACTGGAGGACCCCGAAATATCAAACTACTTAAAATCATTTGACTTTATTTTACTCCAGCTAACCTGGGAAGAACATGAAATATCCCTACAAGGCTACACAACTCTAATCCATCCGGCAACCAGAGGCTCCTCTTATGGCCACAGCTCAGGCGGCCTGGCGTCATTCGCCTCAATATCAACCATCGGAACAATGGAAGAAATTACTGTAAAAATCACTTTCCCCAGTGCGATACAGGCACTAGCTATAACAACCATAAACAATCAGACCACTCAACCACTATTCATTATAAATACATACATACATCCAAAGCACAGACGATCAGGGGCAAGGGAACTCGTCAGCGAATTGTCAAGACTTATGGAGGAAAGGGAAATGGAGAATATACTCGTGGCAGGTGACTTCAACCTTCATCTCTTTGGAGAGAAACCAGTTGACGATATGACAAAGGAAATGGACCTCGCGTGGAAAATCCCAAACCAATCCATTCCCTTTCCAAACAAACATACAAAATGCTCAAATCAGCTATTGACAGACCTCGAGCAGGTAAATTTGAGAGTACTCAATGGTCAATTCACAGAGGACACACCTCCAGCACCAACATATTTCTCCTCAAGCACTTTCTCTCACCTCGACTTTATTCTCGCAACCCTACCACTATTTGAAATAATCATCTCGTTGAAGGTAGGAGATAGTGGCCAAAGTGACAATCTGCCAATAGAAGTGAAACTATGCATGTCCTGCAGGAACAAAGTAGCGGAAAGAAGATACATCGGTACAGAGTACACCACAAACTATAGACGAATAAGGTGTAAGATTGACGAGGCTGAGGAATTATCAACCAGTGCAAAAACAATCATGCACCAGATATCTAGCTCATACAAAAACCCACTAGATGCCCGGGGAGAATTCATAATGGTACTCGGAGCAAAACATGCCACAGAGCTAAAAACCGAAAAAGGGAACACACCACGGAACATACTCGGAAAAGTAATAACACCAGAGATAAAAACCTTAAAACGGGAAATAAACCAGACTCTGAGACAGCTCCGTAAAGATCCAAACAACGAAGCTCCACAAAAGGAGCTGCGCACTCTAAAAGCACAGCTAAAGAAGAAGACCTGGGAAAGGAAAAGGCAACTGAACGACAACCTCTGGGTAAAAATTGTACACGATTCAAAACAGAAGAACAGCTCCAGATTCTGGAAATTAATCCACACCCTCCAACGGCCAGGTCACAAAAGCATCAACTCTAACATATCCGAATCAGACTGGGTAAATTACTTATCAGCTCACTTCAATACCGAAAACATAGCGGGGTACTAGCCCAGAGGCGGAGCCCGGACAACTGGTCTGCATCAGAGCTCCGACAAAACCGGCATATTCAACAACGAAGCGATCAATGGCCATACAAGGAAATTACACCTGCACTACATCGCAACTCTGGACGAGGAAGCAACAACAAGACTCGCACCAATTGTATATAGAGAGGAAAACATACACTCAGAAATAGCGGCTAGGATCAGGACACAAATCTCAAAAGGCAAACTTGAGGGTGCCCCTGGCCCTAATGGGATCCCGTCAGTAATATATAAACAAGGCGCTGACCTTTGGAGTAACACCTTGGCACCAGTCTTCCAGGAAATAAGGGAAACAGCAACATGCCCAATAACTTGGAGAGGCTCCAGAATAAGCCCAATTTATAAAAAGGGTGAAAGGAACAACCCAAGCAGCTATCGACTAATAGCCCTAGTCGATACTGAGGCAAAGTATTATGCGGGCCTCATCCTGGAGGATCTAACATCCTGGGCAAACGCAAAGCACATCATTCCAGCTACCCAAACCGGATTCTGCAGAGGCCAGAGTACAACGACCAACATCATGGCGCTAACTCTTTTGACAGATGCGGTAAAATCCACCAAGAGCTCATTATTTCTGTGCTTTATTGATTATAGCGCCGCATTCGACCATGTAGACCGGAGTAAACTTTGGCAGAAGCTGGAAAGATGGGGGATCCCAGGCCCACTCCTACAGCAGCTGATAATGCTACATACCAACACCTGGGTCAAGATCAAACTGGGCTCCGGTACGCACATTTCAAGGCAAATCAGCACCACCAAAGGCTTGAAACAAGGCTGCGTCCTAGCCCCTTAGCTGTTCAACCTTTTTCTCGCAGATCTCCCCGGTGAACGGGAGAAAGCCAAATCCCATGCCCCACGGCTGGGCGACACCACACTATCAAACCTCTTATATGCTGATGACTTGGTCCTCATCAGACGGTCTCCTATCGGTCTCCAACATCTTTTGGACACAACACATTTTCCATAAACAACTCACTAAAGATCAACTTAAATAAAACAAAAGTTATGACAATGAATTACAACAAAAAAAGGAAGCTCGCTTGGTTTCTGGACAGACGGAGGCTAGATCAGGTAGCCACTTATAAATACCTAGGCGTTCTTATAGACAGTAGAGGCTCATTAAAGCACCAACTAGAGGCCATTCGTCGGAAGGGCACAACATTCTATCTGTCGATAAAGCCCTTGAAGAAAGCTCTCCCAGACTGGTCACTGGACCCCCTTCTGCAGGTGATAAGAGCGCGTTTACAACCCATGCTCACGTATGGCAGCGAATCCATGCAAGGAAAAGACGCCACGACATTGGACAACACCATTAGTCGTGCATATAGGGCAATAATCCATCTACCCACCTACACATCGCCCGCTCAAATCCGCCTCGAATTCGGGCTACAGAAACAAACGGTGGATAGAAGAGGCGCATACATTAAAAATTGGCGAAAATTGTTGGGCTCCCACACAACCCACACACTGCAGGAATGAAGTATGTTCCAATCCACTTCCCCGACTCACTAGCCACTCACTCGATGTAACCAATGAGTAAGCCAATGACCCAGAAAAGGGGGTGGAATTAGTAGAGACACCAAGCCTTCCACCCCTGTAGAGCGAAGTACAAACAAATCCCTCCTCCTCGCATCTGCACCTGCATGAACAGGGAAACAAAACACCTCACAATAAGTTCTCAGTCCCCACTCTATCATTGACAACCATATCCAGCATTATACCACACCTGGACTTACCAAAGTCGAATGCAGGCTTTGCTTCGAGGGGGTTTCAGTCCAAAAAATAAGCAACACCAAGATGACTTCTCTTGGAGAAGGACTATGGGACTGATCGTAGGGAAAGTATACTCGGAGCTCTTTCGTGATACTACAGGGTAAAAAACAACATGTCATAGTATGCTGACATGAATAAAAAACCCCTGCATGGGCAGATACACTTCTGGGCACGATAAATACAACACGGCACTAAACACCGTCTTAGTGGAAAACAGAGTGTACTTCCCGACTGGGATCACACTCGCGGAACGACCGCAAACGTCATTTCCGACCTAAAATGACAAGGAGCGGTTACTGTAGGTCTCTGCACGGCAAGTGGACAACGCAACACTGCGCATACCCGGTACAGTTTCGCCGTGCTCCGGGAAGGGAAAAGAAATCAGTTTGTCCGCTGGGGGGGTAATCAGGAGCCCCTGAAAAACCCACCTCTCAATATTAAAGCAGATGAACCACGGGTGCAATAATCGCACAAAACACAAAAAAGGGACAAGGAACTACTACTAACTAACTCACAATAAGGGGGAGAAAACGAAGGGAAAGGGGGGGATTTGGGACAGGTTTGGGACAGGAAAAACAACTCAGGAACCAGATTCAAAAGGAGGTCAAGAAAAAAGGAACAGACCAACGATTCTCACGAGCCCGTGAGAATCAACTCGCATGAAACAGGAAACACAGGAACCAGGATACCAGGAGCCCACAGGTTAGCAATTACAAGCACCAACACTATGGAAGGACTAGCTTTTATATGCAACTGGCGAGTCATGTGACAGCAAAGACATGGTCATCAATATAGAGGACTGGGGACCGAATCCTAACAGTACCCCCCCCCCGATGACCCTTCCCACCGGCCGGGGCTTCCGGGGATGCTGTCTATGGAATAACCGCACTAAACGAGGCGCATGCACCCCTCCAGCTGGTTCCCATGTCCTGTCTTCCGGGGCATATCCCTTCCAATCCACCAGGTAAAACAACCTTCCTCTCCTGCGCCTGGAATCAAGAATAGCCTGAACCTCAAACTCCTCCTGTCCATCCACTAACACAGGGGCGGGAGGAGGCAAAACCTGATCTGAGGGAACAAAAGGCTTCAACAACAATGTGTGGAAAACTGGGTGGATCTTATAATCCGATGGCAGTAAAAGCTTCAAGGCCACTGGATTGATCACCTGTACTACAGGAAAAGGGCCTACATACTGGGGCTGTAGTTTTCGTGACCCCTGCAATCTCAAATTCCGTGAAACCAACCACACTTGATCGCCCACCTTATAACCAGGGGCCGGGACCCTATGACGGTCCGCCTGTACCTTCATTGCAGCCTTGGCTTCCTGCAGCCTAACCCTTGCCATTTCCCAGATGTCACTCAATCGCCTACACACTTCATCAATGGCTGGCATGTGCCCAGTGGGTTGGATAGCTAACGCTCGAGGATGGTATCCCATAGAACAATAGAACGGTGTCATTCCCAGGGCGGTGTGTACACTATTGTTGTAGGCGAATTCTGCTATGGGTAAAGCCGTCACCCAATCACACGACAGGGACGCAATCAAGCACCTCAAGTATTGTTCCATCGTCTGGTTGGTACGCTCCATCTGCCCATCTGACTGGGGATGATACGCAGATGACAATCGCATATCCATCTTGAGCACCAGACAGAGTTCCGTCCAGAAATGGGACACGAATTGCGCCCCCCTATCTGATATTACAGCGGTTGGTAAACCATGTAACCGAACAACCGAGGTCAAAAACTCCAAAGCCATCTCCTTTGCTGTCGGGATCTGCTTAAGTGGTATGAAATGCGCCATCTTCGTGAACAAATCCACCACCACAAAAATGGCGGAGAATCCGGACAACGAAGGAAGGTCCGTAACGAAGTCCATACTGACAGTATACCAAGGGCAGGGAGGGACCTCCAACGGCTGCAAAAGACCAGAGGGCTTTCTATGTGAGGGCTTGTTGATAGCACAAACAGGACAAGCTGACACATACCTCTGAATATCCTGTGCCATGGTCTCCCACCAAAACCATCTCAAACACAACTCCTTCGTCTTACCCATTACAGGATGCGCGACCAAAGAGGAGGAGTGACACCACTCCACCACCTTCCCTCTCAACTCAGGTGGAACAAATAACCTATCCCCCTGATATAACAACCCATCCCGGGACACCACCTGAGACAGTTGTAACCATGGAGCCAGATCCATCCTGCGCAAATGATCTTTCACAGTAGAGAAAAACTCTTCCACCGAAGCCGCTCCAACTATTTTCTCACTGTCAATCATAGGTCTACTCTCCTTCACTGTTCTTATCTCATCCGGATCGATATGAATCCGGGACAGTGCGTCAGATTTTATCTGCTGAGCAGCGGGTCTATATGTTATGATGAAATCATATTCGTTAAAAAACAAGACCCATCGCATCTGTCTTGGTGTCAATGCCCGAGCTGATCTAAAGAACTCTAGATTCTTATGGTCCGTGTAGATCGTAATCGTATGTCTGGCCCCCCACAAATAGTGACGCCATTCTTCGAAAGACAGTTTAACGGCTAACAACTCACGTTCCGCCACAGTGTAATTGCGTTCGGCTGGCAACAACATTTTAGAAAAATAGGCAATAGGATGCATATGGCCCGTACCCTCTTCTCGTTGCGACAGTACACCACCCACCGCACCAGCGGACGCATCGGTCTCTACGTAGAACGGCAAGGCAGGATCAGGATGGGCCAGCACAGGAGCGGATGTAAAGGTCTTCAGTAACAACCGGAAGGCACTCTGTGTCTCAAGGGACCATACAAAAGGGACCCACTTACGCAACAATCGAGTCATGGGCGCCACGATATCAGAAAAATGTGCGATAAAACGCCGATAAAAATTGGCAAACCCTAAAAGCACTTGTATGTGCTTAACAGTGGATGGCACAGGCCAAGTCACTATTGCCTGTATCTTTTTTGGGTCCATACGCATCCCTTCCGCTGAAATCAAGAACCCCAAAAACTCCACCTCCACGGCATCAAACTGACACTTTTCGAGCTTGGCGTATAGCCGATGTTCCCTCAGTTTCTGCAGCACTTGTATCACATGCTTGTGATGGTCTACTCCTGTCTCAGAATAGATAAGGATGTCATCCAAGTACACAATGACCGTTCTATCCAGGTACTCGCTCAGAACTTCATTAATAAAATACTGGAACGCCGCTGGCGCATTGCAAAGTCCAAACGGCATCACACAGTACTCAAACAGGCCATGTTTAGTTTTAAAAGCCGTCTTCCACTCATCCCCAGGCCGAACACGGATCAGATGATAAGCTCCACGCAAGTCTAACTTAGTAAACACCGTGGCCTTGCGGAGCTGGTCCAGCAACACGGGGATGAGCGGAAGAGGGTACCTGTTCTTTACAGTAGCCTTGTTTAAGGTCCGATAATCCACACACGCCCTTAACGTCCCTTCCTTCTTGGGTATAAAAAAGATTGCTGAAGACACAGGTGAAGAAGAAGGACGGATAAACCCCAGTCCTAGCATCTCATCCAGGTATTCCTTGAGGTGTTTTTCCTCAGGTTCAGAAAGTGCGTAGATGCGGCTACAAGGCAAAGGAACCCCTGCCACTAGGTCGATCCTACAGTCAAAAGACCGATGTGGTGGTAAGCTCTGGGCACAACCCTTGTCAAAGACATCTTTGTAAGCAGCATACTGCACTGGAACCCCACCTCCTTCCATTGCTGCGCAGGACAACGAAGGGACCTTCTCACTGGCCTCACTATAACAATGTCCCAAACAATAATGTGAATCCAATGTCACCAAACGCTGCACCCAATCGATCCTGGGATTGTGTTCCTGGAGCCAAGGAACCCCTAACACTAGACCGAATGAAGGCGCATCAATCAAATCAAACACCACCTGCTCCGAGTGTCCGTTTTCACACAACAACCGCAAAGGCATAGTCTGTCGGGTGATGCAACCTGATGACAATTCAGTCCCGTCGATTGCTCTTACTGGTTCCGGTTGCTTCTTATATTGACAGGGAACACCCAACTTCTCTGCTAAAGAGATATCAATAAAATTACCAGTGGCACCAGAATCTAATAGCACCGATACTGGTACTCGTCTTTGCGCGGCCAACAAGAGATGAGCAGAAATGACAAAATGTCTAGGCACCAAATCCACTGCCCCCAACACCTCATACTGACCCCTTGAGTGCTCAGTGAGTTGGGTCCTTCCTACCTGTACGTATGCCACCTTTTTTCCATACCCTGCACCTGATGGTTTAACAGGACACTCCCTTGCAAAATGGCCTCCCTGTCCACAATAGAGACATACATTTTTGTCTCTTCTTCTTTTCTTTTCCTCTGGGGTCAGAGGCCCCCTTACTCCCCCTATCTCCATTGGTTCCGGTGATGACTTCTGCTCCCCAAGGGGCTGTTTAACCTCTGATTTCATAAAGTTCCCACGGGAAACCTGAAAACGTGTACGATCCCCACGTCGCTCCGAAAGCCTGTGATTCAGTTTCACAACCAGATCTATGAACGCGGCACACTCCTCTGGGGGATCCACCACCTGCGACACCACATCCTTCCGTTCTTCACTAAGACCCTGGTAGAACACTGAGGTCCGCTTTTCCGCTGGCCAGTGAGTCTCAGATACCAACCGGTTGAAGGTCGCTATATACGTTAGGAGATCCTGCCTGCCTTGCCGTAACTTTAACAATTCGGAGTCACTAGCTTGCATGAATGCATGTTTAGCAAACAACCCCCGCATCAACTCCTTGAAGGCCTCATAATCACGTAATACCAGATCCCTGCCTTCCACCAAGGGTATAGCCCACTGGGCAGCAGTACCAGCCAAATATGAGAGAGTGAATGCTACTTTCGCAGAGTCATCGAGAAAGGCACCAGGTCTGCACATGAAATGTAACTGGCACTGATTCATGAACATCCCGAACTTCGCACTGTCCCCATAAAAACGTTCAGGCGGAGCCAAAGGAACTGGAACGGGTGTTGTCACAGTGATAGCTACGGGAGCCCCGCCTCCAGGATTGCTCTGTCCCGCCCCTCCATATTGAAACGTTGCAGGCTGTAATATAGGGGCCGGACCCCTTGGTTGTATTTGTTCTCGCGCCCTCACCGCGCCCAATTCCTGTCTCAGCCCTACGTTCTCCTGCCTTAATTCATGCACCTGGGTCTGTAAGGCTGCTAGGGCTCCCATTACATCCTGCATGGTAGGGGCATCAGTGCCCCCCCCTGCCATATGTCCTGTGTCCACATCCATACTCATCCGGGCAGTGTAGTATAACGTGGGCTTGTAATTCTGTTGGGCTCCCACACAACCCACACACTGCAGGAACGAAGTATGTTCCAATCCACTTCCCCGACTCACTAGCCACTCACTCGATGTAACCAATGGGTAAGCCAATGACCCAGAAAAGGGGGTGGAATTAGTAGAGACACCAAGCCTTCCACCCCTGTAGAGCGAAGTACAAACAAATCCCTCCTCCTCGCATCTGCACCTGCATGAACAGGGAAACAAAACACCTCACAATAAGTTCTCAGTCCCCACTCTATCATTGACAACCATATCCAGCATTATACCACACCTGGACTTACCAAAGTCGAATGCAGGCTTTGCTTCGAGGGGGTTTCAGTCCAAAAAATAAGCAACACCAAGATGACTTCTCTTGGAGAAGGACTATGGGACTGATCGTAGGGAAAGTATACTCGGAGCTCTTTCGTGATACTACAGGGTAAAAAACAACATGTCATAGTATGCTGACATGAATAAAAAAAAACCTGCATGGGCAGATACACTTCTGGGCACGATAAATACAACACGGCACTAAACACCGTCTTAGTGGAAAACAGAGTGTACTTCCCGACTGGGATCACACTCGCGGAACGACCGCAAACGTCATTTCCGACCTAAAATGACAAGGAGCGGTTACTGTAGGTCTCTGCACGGCAAGTGGACAACGCAACACTGCGCATACCCGGTACAGTTTCGCCGTGCTCCGGGAAGGGAAAAGAAATCAGTTTGTCCGCTGGGGGGGTAATCAGGAGCCCCTGAAAAACCCACCTCTCAATATTAAAGCGGATGAACCACGGGTGCAATAATCGCACAAAACACAAAAAAGGGACAAGGAACTACCACTAACTAACTCACAATAAGGGGGAGAAAACGAAGGGAAAGGGGGGGATTTGGGACAGGTTTGGGACAGGAAAAACAACTCAGGAACCAGATTCAAAAGGAGGTCAAGAAAAAAGGAACAGACCAACGATTCTCACGAGCCCGTGAGAATCAACTCGCATGAAACAGGAAACACAGGAACCAGGATACCAGGAACCCACAGGTTAGCAACTACAAGCACCAACACTATGGAAGGACTAGCTTTTATATGCAACTGGCGAGTCATGTGACAGCAAAGACATGGTCATCAATATAGAGGACTGGGGACCGAATCCTAACAAAAATCAGAGATGCTGACCATGGATTCTTAAACGCCCAACTTTGGACCGAACTTTCCACTAGAGACAAGTCACCCGCAAGGAACTATTTACAAGAATCACTGGAGACCTTGGGATTAACAAACCTCTGGGAGTCATCGACAGACCTCAAAACCTTCAAAAAAGTGGTAACGAAAGTAACCAAGATGATTTCATCTATAGAGGATGAAGACACCCTGTCTAAGAGGGCCCATGGATGGGCTGTGTTGAAAGATTACAACGCTCTGAAGCCACAAGAATATCTAAAAATGGGCCTCACGCAGACAACAAAAAACACGTTTTTAAACATGCGCCTTGGCATCATACCTATACTACCGCATTTGGCACCTTGGAATAGGGAAAAGGGAAAGCTCAGCAAACTGTTGCCGACTCTGCTCATCAGGAAAAGAGGACCTTATTCACATCATTGCATCTGTTCAAACCTCATGGACATAAGACGATCCCTACTTCGGGTCCTATGGAACCAGAAGGGCATAACAAGTTGCAGGCAGGCTGTGATGCTGGGTTTTAATCCTGAAGAGACTCAGTTAAACTGCAGACTAACAACATTTTTCGATATAGTGGCTAGAAGACTCATGAAACAGTCTTCTAGCCACTATGGTTCACCTAAAGCACTAGCCAAGCCAAAGCTGTGCTAAGTCCTTCGGAGTACTTTGTTCCCTTAATCTCTATGGCCTTTACCAAAACACATCGTGACTTTTATGATCTTAATGAGCGAGCCTACTCGCTCTTCTTATATTTTAATTGTAATCATGGCTTTACTTTTATACATTTGTATGTTTTTATATTGTGAGTTTTTATTAACTGTACAATAAACAAACTAAACTAAACTAAACCTCATGATCACATTACTCCATTTTGTTTTGAATGTTTTTAAGAAGGTGAATTTGGCACAATACATATTTTGAGACACTAGAGAGCCCGACAATATTTTTGTGACAATATTTTCTTATTAGGAGCACCTTAATTAATTTTCACTTCTAACAGAGGTAGTTTGCTTGTCAGGACTACGGTTATAAATTTCATGCTGGTTTCCACATCAGACTTTATTTTATTATCATAGATAACAGTGTACTTGACAGTACGTAGCATGGTTCGTCACTCGCTACCTTTAGTTCTGTACATTCCCTAATGGTGCAACAGAGCAGTATGGAAGACTGTCAGTAAGTTAGGAACAATAACGTTTCTCAGGGAGTCCCGGTTGAATGGGCGTAACCCGTATGTTTATAAGCAAGGAACTAGCTGGATGCCGTCTTGATGACGTTATCATGCAGACGTAGAATTACGTGCGGAGAACGAGTGTATACCAACTGAGAGACCACTAGTATAGAGCCGGCGCATGTGACTGTTTTAGTCTAATAGTAATTTTTCTATTTATTCAAGATTGTGCAATGAGGCATTGACTGACACCTATAGAGCACGGGATAAAGGTAAGACATATAGATTAGTTTTCACACTCTTTATAGTTGTGATATGCTTTTGGCAGATCGCAGATCGGATTTTAACAGTTTTTCACATAACAGGAGTAAAGGATAGCGGGCTTTGAGCCTTGGCAACTTGGCTTGGTGCCATCTTTGACATATTAGTAGTAAGGAGGTACGTGCTATGGATACATTTGTCAGAGCATGAAGGGGTTTGTTTCACTTATAGTTAGTTGAACACACAGGTGTTGTTTGCAGCACATACATTTGACGACACAATCATATCACCATTTGGTTCACTCAAAGGCAATCAAACACACAGGTGTTTTTTTATCTCACGCAATTTATTTCACTTACTTTTTATAATGCAGCAAGGCACCATTTCACAGGAAGTTTGTCAGAGGGTATTGCACCTATGATCACGGCACATCTAACACTTTTATCTTCTACACGTTTCACCTACTGTAATGCATGAATTTGGATAGTGGTTTTTAATTTTACTTGTATTTTTATTGCCGTTGGGATGGTTCAGCATGTTTGCAGACAATGATACGTGGCTTTGTAATATGGAGTGAGAACTACAAGACGTTCTATTTAGTTTTTTCTTTGTGTTCCGGCAGGAGGCCCTTGAACATTTGCTCGCATTAAATGTATCCCCCTGAAGAAGTTTCAAGTAACCCGAAATGCATTTGGGACGTCATAAGATGCGCAACAAAAACATCAACTGATTTGTTTAACAATGTTTGGATCTTTGTAACATTGTACAGTTTGATATGCGTTTTCAATGATGTACTGATTTGTTTTTTGCAACATTCAATTGAAAATATATTGAAAAATTAACTCACCGATTTGATTCCAGTCATATATCTTTTGTTTAATTTTTGGTCAAGTGAGCTATTATTGTGTTGAAACCTATGGGGCAATTAAGAAGTGCGCTTCAACAGTGTACTAAGTTTTCTTCACACCCATTTCAGTGATATTTTCTTTAGGGATAGAGGCAGATCCCATATACGAAGCAGCACACACTGTTTCATTATAACATTAGATTAATTTGGTTAGAATAACACTATTAAGGTGTGCAGGTTGAGACAATTCATTAAAAATAAACCTTTTGCCAGGCTCAAAGCGTCCTTTTTAATACATATAAGTCACCCCCGAGGGTAGGCCCTGGATAGCCCTGGGGGCAGGGTGTAATGTATTTAAAAAGTAGGACATGTACTTTTAAGTTTTACATGTCCTGGTAGTGAAAAACTCTTAGATTGGGTTTGTTTTCACTACTACAAGGCCTGTCTTTCTTATTGGATAACAATGGAGCTAGCCTATATTTTCTAAGTGTAATTTCCAAATGGGATCAAGCAACCTTTCCATGTTTTGTGTCTCTGGAATTGTAATTTCACATCCTAATGTATAGTGGAATCAGATTTGAAATTACAATTTTGAAAAGGGCACTTTTAGAAAGCTGCCATTTTCTTGCTTAGCCATTTGGTGCCTGTCTCTGGGTTACATGACTGGGTGTGGGTGACATTTGGGCTTCAAATATTCCTCCTAGACAGCCACACACAATGAGGAGTTTAGGTGTGATTGGATGGGTCATCACTTGCTGGATGGGAGGGGGAGCTGGGCCCAGCCCCACTGACACTCCAGTTGAAATGGCGTTGTCCTGTCTCCACACAATGGGCTGCATACCCCCTGTAGTTAGTCTGGAGCCAGGGCCAGGAAGGCAGGGCACCTGTGACTTCAAAAGAATCTAGCCGCTTCTTCTCACTTCTGTGGCACAAATGGGTATAAATACTGTACCTCAGACACCAACTTTTCAGAACACTTCACTCTGGACCTACCAGGAAGAACACCTGCTGTGCTGCTGAAAGGACTGCCACTCTGCTGGACTGCTGCTCTGAAGGAACTACTGCCAGACTATACTGACCTCCTGCCCTCTTGCTTGGGTGAGAAGGACTGGACCTGCATCTTTTGAACCCAGGCCCCAGGGCTAGTTGGCTGGCCTCCTGTTCTGAAGTGTCACGGACATATTAGGCTTCCTACAACCTTGTCACTAAACCTGGACTATGTCATCTGTGAGTCTACCCTGCCAAGCGGTACCAGTCCTGGAGCTTTGGAAGTGGGCTTAAGGTGCTTTTCCAGCCTCAGTGGATCCAGAGGAACCCATGCATCTCCACTGCTGTGTAACCCTACCCAGAGCAGAACTGATGCATCTCCGCTGCTGCATGGATTGGACCCGTCGCACAGACCCGTATTGCCACCGCAGCCTAGATGACGATGCCTGACTCCACATTGCAGCCTTGCAGCTCCTCCAAACAAACACATCACCCTGACAGCACGCCGCATCCTTAATGTAAGACTTTGTATCGCAAGCCCCATTGACAGGATCCTCGAAGATGACACATGCCCTCAAATCGCAGCCTCACTGCATCTCAGAACTGACACATCGCTCCGGCTGCATGACATGTCTTCGACGCTGATCATCACAATGCTCAGCAATACTGGATTTAAAGTACTCTGTTCATTGCACCAAACTGGGTCCATGTAGCCAGCCTGAACTCCATCATGGTCAGACTGAACTTGGGACTTTGTCCCATTCCAGAGCAACTAGATAACCACTGTTGGCCGATTTTTGGGCCCTAATTGTATATCTCCAGTTCTACTAATTGGAGTTTTGTCATTTTGTGTTTTGTTTATTAAAAAAGTCAAAAATTTCGAACTTGGTGTGGGATTCTTTTTTTATGGAGTTTTCACTATAATAATGTTTGACGCACTGCATAAATACTTTACACGTTACATCTAGTTTAAGCCTGACTGCTCTGTACATAGCTACCAAAGGGTTGAGCACAGGCTAATTTAAGGTTGTCTTGTGCCTCAACCTGACTAGGATTGTGGTTGCTGCTTGACCTGGGCTCACACAACAGTCAACTAACAACCCAATTTCTCACACTCACTATACGTGTACTGCACAGCACTGCTCTATCCATGTACTGTACTCTTCCCAGGCACATATACAACCAGCACAGAGTCACCACTCATGCACTGAGCAGCACTCTACTGCTAAATGATGTAGGCTAAGGGTGAGTTAGAAAAACAGCAGTGGAACTTAAAAAAGGTGAGTGAACCTGTATGCCTCACTTCAGTGGCACAAATTAAAAAAAGACCTGTTCACTCCTGCTGATCTCTATATTGTATGCTGCCACCACTGCGCTCGTGCTACTTAGCTCCTGGTGAAGACAGTAGCCTTTCATGACTATGAGGACGCTTTGGTTTCCCCTCCCGAACCAATAACCCTGCGATCCGTGAGACAAGCCTATGTCATGGAGCACACTAGTGATCCATGTTTGCCTAAGACAACAAAAATTTGCATTAGGGATCCAGACAACAGTACAGTTAGGCACTCAGTGCACAGGTACAAGGCCATTACCAATGAAGAGGACTTTTCATCCCAACAATTAGTGAACTTTAATCATTTAGGGAGTCATGAAACGATGAAGGGAAATTAAACACTAACTCCAGACATGGTGCATAGCAGCAAGATGGTGTGCAGATAAAAAGAGATGTCAGAACCTTTAGAGAAGACAGCCCAGAGAAGTTGTTAAAAACAATCAAAAGTAACAGTCTCAGTCAGACTTGAGGCTGATGAGAAAAACAGATCATACGTTAAAGAGCCAGCAACTTGGAAAAAATTGGATGTTGAAAACCTAAAGCTATTCCTAACCATAAAGGACCCCAAGAGCAAGTATCAGATCTTGCAATTCAGATCAATGAATACCTCCGTTTTAACTGAAAGATGCCAGAGCTTCCCCTAGGTACCAGACTTCAATGGACAGAAAAAGATCAGATTTTGTCTCAAAAGGGAAAGGGGAGGCTAAGTTAGTAAACACAGTGCCATCCACAGCAGGTAAGGTGCACAGGAAGTCACAACAAATCGAGTTACCAACCTGGAAGGACAAAGAACAAAATATATGTTACCAGACAGTCACTTGAAACAATTCCTCCTTTGGAAAAAACCTCAAATGGATCTCTGGATATCTCAATTGAGCCTGTTACAGCAAGGAGAGCAATCCATCATTAGCAGTTAACTTAAAAGCTAAGTTTCAGGGAATCTAGAGCGATTCCCTAGACATTATTATCGAAGCAGTCAGAAACATTAAAAGCTCACAGGATAAACCAGCAATTGCCTCACAAGAGGAAATAGAGGTCCTCAGCACCAAACAAAAAAATGTAGAGGAGATATTTGCAGAATTGGAACAAAGACGTTCTTACACTTGAAAACCACTTTCAGAAAACTAAGTCCTCTGTAACTGTGCTTACAAAAAGACATCACAACGGACATAACGGAAAAATGAACAAGAAAACCTCCAAAATAGATCAAGAATATCAATTCTCACATTTGTAGGTGTTCTAGAAGACAGAGAAATGGAATCTAGCTCCATAAATCAAGACATTTGTATTACTGCGGTACAAAGATGACCTATAGAGTACTGTTTTCATTGCTAAACAGTCTGCATTACCACATACTATCTTAGTTTACTTTGCATACGTTCACACATGACTTTAGAAACTGCTATGTGAAGGTGGGAACAGAAGGAGACACTCCCCAAGTTCAGATCTGCAGGGCTGTAGGCATCAATTCAAACCACCCTGAAAGGGATCAAAACTGGTAAAACAAAATTAATCTCTGAATCAGTCAATTCAAATAATCTCTTTAGCCAATACAAGTGGAAGAACGATGATGGCTCAAAACTCTATGTGATTCTAAGTTAAAAACCTATGAATTGATTTCTTCTTTCACTATTTAGCCTTATGGGATGAGTGCATATTCACATATTCCTTTGATCCATTTTCAGCATCTCTCCGCCTCAATGTCTTTATCTCTATTCTGTCTTTTTTCTCTTTTCTTTCTTTTGTTGCTGCGCTAGGCCATGGGGCTGTCTGGAAGATATGTCACTTATAAAGAAATCATAGAGGGAGTTGGCATGGTTCAAGTAGGAAGAATTACAAGCAAGAGTGGATATGATGGCTTAAGAGGCAGGGGGTATGGAGGAAATAAATGCACTGCAAATGCAAAACTAAAATTTTGTGATTTTGGAGATGTTCTCATAGACAAAACTATTCACCTCTTAATAATGAAGCAATTAAAGTTAATCTGCAATGAAAATGGCCAACATAACCAACGCAAGTAAGGGTGCTAAAACCTCGGGTCATAGGCTGCAATGCAGCTGTAATATTCCTGTAAGCAACCCATGTAGTCCATTATAATTTCCATAATGTTAAGCAGCTTGCAACCTGGGCACGGCAATGCTTATTTCTATTAACCGAGGCCACACAAAATGGTATGGCAATATGCTTTGCAAAATCATTTAGTATCGAAATATGGCCGGTTGAGAGAGGTATAAAGGGGTGATGAGTATGGATATTGTGCTCCATAGATAAGCACTTAATCACATTCTCAAACATATGGCCCCATAGAGGATGACCTTGGACTGCTCAATAGACACTGTTCATCATTGATGCCATTAAAGGGTGTACTTATAATTGCAAACAATTGTAACTACACCCATTTGTGGAAAAGTGAGCCCATAACACACCTGATGCCCAGGCTGCTGGCGCAGGACGCCTCTTAGTTCCCATCTTGAACAATTACCAAATAAAGAGACGGGCGCTGGAAGCAGGAAAACAAGAACAGAGTTTTATTTCTCATGAGGAGAGCCTGTCATTTCGGACACTCGCATAGTGTCTTCAGGAGGTGCTCTAACAAGTTTCTCTGAGGCTTCGTCTTTTATACACATGTTTATGATGCACAAAACATTCCTTATTGCAATAAAGACGCTTTGAAGTAGGAAGAAGCATGCTTGGAATCCCAGCTTCAGGCCTATTCCCATACCAGTCGATCAGATGTCATTCTCCCCTCCTGAATGTAACAAGAGATTGTGATCTCTCAGCTGGACACTCCTACAGGACACGAGGGCAGGAGGGGATGATCAGATCAAAGGTTGGACAGGCGATAAGATCGGGGACTTCGGCTGGTGTATCACGGTTTTGTTATGCTGGGCAGAAAAAGGGGGGGTGTGTACATCCACGAGGCTTGGTCTTAGGACTTGGGACCGGGTCGAAGGGCCAAGTGCAGTTGGGGGGGGGGCTCATCAGCTGAGGGGAAGGGTGCTCTTGGGAGGAAATGGGGGGTGTGGGTCAAGCAGGAGGGTTACTTCTAGGGCAGGGTCACGCAGAGGGAGAGGGTCTTATGGTCGATGCATGAGCAGTGCGCGCGGGGAGGGGTGCCGGGAACGAATGGGCAGAGAGGCCATGGTGCCTAAAATGGCTGTCGTGTACGTGCGTGCATGGGTCTATGCTGGCGGGATAACACAGTCAGTGTTTAGCGATATCCGTTCTGTTTACAACAAGGGGTACAGTGAACACAAATGAACGCCGCTTATGTGCATATACATTGTCATTTTCAACAGTCGCCGCTTTTTTACATAAGCTAGTTCATTTCTATACAGTTGATACGATTGGCGGGATGCGGTACATATGATTTTACATTTGTTGGGTTATTCATACAAGTCTAGAGATCGGCATAATACTTAGTCGGGGTCAATCAAGGAAAAGGTTCCGACACATTATAGAATCAGGTTCTGACTTTCTCTCCGGTGACATCAACATACAGTAAAAAGTGCTCTGATACCTTCGGGTCTTGTCAGTGCTATAAGAGACTTTTGGAAAACTAAATACATGAGTGACCGATGAAACATTTTTGAAAGCCATACAAAATGGTTGAGGGAGGAATTCAGTTCGATACAAGCAATTAGTCAAGGGGTGGGTAGAAAGTTCAGGAAGGGGGGGGGTCTTTGTCACAGTGTCTTTTTAACAGAGTCCGTCTTCTTTCGTTGGCGCTGTTGAGCACCGGCGGTGGAGCTATAGGTCCAGCTCGGATTCATCCTTACGCGTTGCAGGGTGCGATCAGTCCTCTGCTGTTAGATCACAGTCCTGTTTCCTAACTGATCTTCTTAGGGGTGCCTCATGCTGGGCACCTGCGTGTCTTTCTTCTTCCGTGGCAAAACCTTATTCTATCTAAATGCTGCTCTTCTTTTCTGAGTCAAAAGTTATGCGAAAAGGATGATGTTGTTGAATAATCGAGGGAAGAGAGGGCGGAGTGGGATCAGATCATTGAACATACCAAGGGACCAAAGGAGCAAAGGACGATGAGCAGACAGGCCCATCAGTCGGGCTCAAAAGGGACGGGGACTTCAGGCACGAGTGGGTCAGCAAATCAAGGGCTTCAAGGCAGCCCTTCATTCCTTCATCTGCCGAGCTTGAGAGTGGTGCCTCGTCCCGCGTCTCGTAGCTCTGCTATTCCACCTTTGGTCGAGGTCACACGTGCTTCATGATCTGTGGCCAGGCTGTGCGTCACGTCCAGCTCCTCTCCTCCGGTGATTGTATCTTTGAATGGGTACAAAACAAGTTTTAGAAAGACTAGCAGGAGAAGACATTTATACATCTCAATTCCGTCCCCAATCCTAAGTAGGTGGGGGATGGGTTCATCAGTCACAGTCAGAAGTCATCACTTATGGAGTACGTAGGAGGGCATTTCCACTGAATTCGTAAGCCTATTTGGCGTTCATTCGTGACGTACGTGGAGAGAAATCGGACTCCCATTGACAGTGTATTCTATCAAACTCGAAATCGAGTCCTTAGGTAGAGACTCGCCCTTTTTCTTTTTAACCCAAGTACTGACAATCTTACATTTCCCTTCGGGGTCGGCAAACTCTTGCAAGCAGGGGGTTATCATCATGAGAGGGGGCAGAGGTTAAACATGCTTTTCTTGGGGAGCGATGGTTAATCAAGGTCATCAATTACGCTTCGGGGATAGCTGATATGGAGCTGGGGTCAATCGGGAGAAGCAAGGATGCTTTGGACAGGGAGCTGGGGTCAATCGAGGGAAGCAAGGACGCTTTGGACAGGGAGCTGGGGTCAATCGAGGGAAGCAAGGACGCTTTGGACAGGGATCTTAAGTGCAGAGGGGTGAGGCAATCTGGGCATTGGGGATTGCATTTCTAACGAACTGAAAAACAGAAGGCCATTGGCGTTATAGTCCCCCTATAAAAGGCCAGATTAGGGGACATCAGTCGTCTTACCTGTCCTTTCTTTCATTACCAACTCGGGTTCTATTGTTTTGCAGAAAGGAGAGGTAGTAATATGGCAAGTTACAATCGTTTTAGTTCCTGTCAATTTTGCCGAACACCTTTGTGTTCGAAGAGACCCAATTAGGTTTGTGCCGGTGTGGCACAACGTTACCATACAAGGGAGGAGGGAACAGGGGGATCCTCAGAGAGAGAGAGAGAGAGAGAGAGAGAGAGAGAGAGAGAGAGAGAGAGAGAGAGAGAGAGAGAGAGAGAGAGAGAGAGAGAGAGAGAGAGAGAGAGAGAGAGAGAGAGAGAGAGAGAGAGTCCGCACTCTAAACGAACCATTCGGTACACGTATGACATGGAGGGAGAGGGAGAGAGAGAGAGAGAGAGAGAGAGAGAGAGAGAGAAACGTGTACAATATTGGGCCATTCAGTGCGCACACAACACAGAACAGCAGGGGTCAAGTAATACGGAAACACAGGCAGAGGGACGACGTAGACCCATACATTATGTGCACACAAACTCAGGCGGGGGAGACAGTACATGTATTATGTACAAAAATCCAGGACAAAACATAGAACAGTGACTGGTATTATATACAAAAATCCAAGACAAAACATAGAACAGTTATTGGCCAAAATGATCTCTTCCTGTACGCTGCGCATCCTTAGCATCTTAAGCTCTTTTTACCTTTTTCTTCTCTTTTATCGTCGGCTGCCTCCACTGGTGGCTTTGGTTGCACACACTTACGCCTTTGGCAATTGGTCAAGAACTAACCTGGTCGGGCTAATGTGTTTCCAGGCTGAGGCAACAGTGGGTGTCAGTTGTGAGAACAATGGGGCAGCTTTGAGTTTCATGTCTATGAGGGTGCGAAAGGAGGTAGTAGATTTTAAACACTGGCAACATTCCTAGTCCTCCAAGCGGAGGGTATTTGGGTAACCCTCACCTCGGAATATTCCTTAAACTTTCCCTATTTAGTTAAATGTAGGAATTTTATTCATTAGTGCACGTCATTCTTGGTTGTATTATTCGGGGTGCCAAGCGAAGTCATATTTTGTAGTTTCCGCTTCAGGCTGTCCTCCCAGGCGCTAAGTTCAGGGAGAGAAATAGTCATGGTTCGCTCGTCGTGTGTAGGTACCATAATCGAACCCCTTTTTCCCATCTCTTTGTCCGCTAGATCACCATTTTTCTTTTTCGTACTTTAATCGACGTTCCGATGTGACCTGCAGAAAGAGGGAAAAAGAAGGGGGGGGCGGGGGCAGCATTTTAAAAACACATCAGCACGCATAAACTCGAAAAGGCTTTTACTTACTACATACTCGGGCTATCTCCACTGGACGCAGTCCCTGCCAACTTGGCGTTTAAGCCCAGGTGGACCATTTAGTGTGGGAGAGATGATTATCGGAAGCCTGTGGATAGCATAGGTCGCCCAAGTGTGGTATTACGGATCGTGCGCAGGGGGGGGGGTCAGAACAAAGGGCAGTCGGTGCAACGTGGGGGGCGAGCTCGTGCTCTCCTTTGTGGAAAAGTGATAACCTACAGTGGTACGGGGTCGTTTGTCGTTCGTACCAGGGGGGGGGGGGTCAGGTGGCATTCCTTCGGGGCGGCTTAGGGGCATTTTTTAAAACAACTTTCCTGATACAGGTAGCATATAAAGTATAGGCTAAATACCAGGATCTTTAGCGGTTGCTTTAGGCTGTACAAAAATGCAAAACACATACAACAAAAACCTGGACCATTCATATTTGCAATATTTCTGCGTACTATACTTTTTAACCCTTAACTAGTCGAGCCATTTCACCTGTAATTTAGTTATATTGGAAATTGTTGTCATTTATTCGAAACTTACCAATTTACGCGTGACAACTATGTTTGCTTTTTCCAAAAATCTTTAATAAAAATGTCGGTGCATAAATACGGGCCTACAACCCCGTGGGCCGGCCAGAACTGTACATGTGGGGATACTTATTAGTGGAAAACCTAATGGAGTCGGTGGTCGTTGATTTCATAATAAAAGTCAAGTCAAGTCAAAAGATTTGTATAGCGCGCTACATACCCGGAGGGTCTCAAGGCGCTTGAAGAAGGGGGGGAATTACTTGTCAAATATCCAAGTTTTAAGTTGCTTTCTGAATGCAAGGTGGTTCTGAGTGAGACGAAGGTGAATGGGGAGTGAGTTCCAGGTTTTAGCTGCGAGGTAGGAGAAGGATCTACCTCCCATGGTGGTTTTATTGATGCGAGGTACGGTAGCAAGGGCTTGGTTGGAAGATCGTAACTGGCGAGGGGGGGTGTAGAAGGAAAGTCGTGTGTTGAGGCATTCGGGTCCAAGTTCGTAAAGTGCTTTGTGTGCGTGGGTTAGGAGGCGGAAAAGTAATCCTCTTATTGACGGGAAGCCAGTGGAGGTTTTTCAGGTGACTAGAGATGTGGTCTTTACGCGGGATGTCTAGTATGAGTCTGGCTGATGCGTTCTGTATGCGTTGGAGTTTTTTCTGGAGTTTTGCGGTGATACCGGCGTATAGGGTGTTTCCGTAGTCCAGGCGGCTTGTAACCAGTGCATGGGTGACTGTTTTTCTGGTTTCGGTGGGGATCCAGCGAAATGTTTTTTTGAGCATGCGAAGAATGTTGAAGCATGATGATGAAACGGCGTTGACTTGTCTGTTCATAGACAGTGAGGAGTCCAGGATGACGCCCAGGTTCCGCGCGTGGTCCGTTGGGATGGGTGCTTTTCCAAGGGCCTCTGGCCACCAAGATTCATCCCAAGCGGAGGGGGAGGTACCTAAGATAAGGACTTCTGTTTTGTCTGAGTTCAATTTCAGACGGCTGTGCTTCATCCACTCGGCTACTTCTTTCATTCCTTCATGTAGGTTGGTTTTGGCGGTGTTAGGGTCTTTGGTGAGTGATAGGATCAGTTGAGTGTCATCCGCGTAGGAGATGATGTTGAGGTTGTGTTGGCGTGCGATGGCCGCGAGGGGGCTCATGTAAACGTTGAAGAGGGTGGGACTGAGTGAGGACCCTTGGGGTACGCCGCAGATGACTTCAGAGGCCTCTGAGTTGAATGGTGGGAGGCGGACTCTCTGGGTTCTTCCGGTGAGGAACGATGTGATCCATTCCAGTGCTTTTCCTTGGATTCCGAAGTTTCTGAGGCGCTGTAGAAGGGTGCTATGGCAGACTGTGTCGAAGGCTGCGGAGAGGTCGAGGAGGATGAGGGCGACTGTATCTCCATTGTCCAGTAGAGTTCGAATGTCGTCTGTTGCTGCGATAAGTGCGGTCTCCGTGCTGTGTTTGGCTCGGAAGCCGGACTGTGAGGAGTCGAGGGATTTGTTGCTTTCGAGGAAGGCGGCGAGCTGGTTGTTGACGGCTTTCTCGATGACTTTGGCCGGGAATGGAAGGGGCGAGATGGGGCGGTAGTTTTTGAGTTCGGTGGGGTCCGCTGTGGTTTTTTTCAGAAGGGCGCTAAGTTCTGCGTGTTTCCAGCTTTCTGGGAAGGTGGCGGAGCTGAGTGAGCAGTTGATGACGTCTCGGAGGTGTGGTGCTATGATGGAGTCTGCTTTGTTGAAGATGTGGTGAGGGCAGGGGTCTGTGGGGGATCCTGAGTGGATGGAGTTCATCAGGTGGATGGTGTCCTCAGTGGAGATTGGGTTCCAGTCATTAAGGATGTTCAAGGGGGGTGAAGGTCCTGCAGAAGGTTGGGTGGGTTGGTCTCCGGGTCGGTTGTCGAAGCTGTTGTGGATGTAAAAAGTGCGACAAGTACAATAAAATCATATCGAAACTTCAGTGTGAGCGAGTATCATAAGTGTTGAAATTCGAACTTTCAATAATCATGATGTGCCAAAACTTAACAACAATTCATTGTCCGAATGTTCAATCAGTACCCATCTCACTTCAATTCATTGTCCGAACACATAATCAGTACCCATCCTATATCAATTCATTGTGTTTAAAAACTGCATACATATTTCATGACACCAAGGCTGAGCAATCGGGGTACAACAAGGAGTTGAAAGTTTCATTTGTACCAGCGCCATTTTGGGAGCAGCCAGGCAGATCTAGGCATAGTCAAAATCTCCACTAACTCGTGGTTGGCCTAGAGCCTCTTTCGGCAGTCCAAAAGTTCCGTTAAAGGGCAACAGAAAGGATCGGCGGTATGAACCATCAGTCAAAGGGGGAGGGAGGCAACAGTTTTTTCTACCGGGTCATACTGAGTTTTCACCGGAACTGATCCGAACTGTAGTCTGCAGGATTTTAGTCATTCAAACTGAGGCTGGCGTCAGCATGGGAGCGCCGACGTCTCGCGGCTACATTTTCATCGTTCCGCGGGTAATCATGGCAGTCATCCCCATCGGGGGTGTCTGCGGGGGTCGGGGGCCCCCGTGGCTCTTATAGAATCTTCAAAGTCGAGGAGAACACTTATGATGGTGGGACTCATTTCTTAATCAACAAGCAACCGGGCCATCTCTCCACGCCGGGCCCGCTCCAGCAGGGTCGACCGCCATTTTACGAGTGGGCGAACCCTCGGCGGGTGAGTGGAGCGTTGGGGGTGCCACTAGGGGCCTCCACCTGGGGAGGTGGGAGAGGCTCGTTTGCGCCGCCTCTCCCTCCCAGCGCACCCCACGCCGTTTTTCTCGGCGCTAATATTCATGATGGCCGGACCAGGCGATGAGAGGGGGGGGGTCGGAGGCATAGGCAAGACATTCCCCCCCCCCGTTGGCCTGCAAGGCGCCGCTTCAGGGTCGAACGGGGAGCTCATACCAAGCCGTGGCTGGACCAGGAGATGCGAGGGGGGGGGTCGGTGGCATGAGCAAGGCATCCCCCCCGTGTTGTCGCAGCCATTATTGAAGAAAGAAAAGGGGACGCCCGGATCCCGTCGGCCTCGGCTCCTATTTTGGCCCACCTTACTCGATGACCTCCGGCTGGCAGCAGGACCCGCCCTACACGTGCCGAAGATCTCGTCTTCCGGATGGGCGTAGCCGCGAACCTGTTGCACTTCGGGAGTTTCCAGAATGGGGGTAGCTATCTGTTGACTTGTATCTGTCTCATGTTACCGTTATTGGGGCATGGCAGGTGGTGGGACAGACATGTTTGGAGCAGTGAGAGGTGGCGAAGCCTGGTTGCCTTGTGGCTGCCGTGATGTCAAGCTTGGCTTCTCTCACCATTTTCATGTTTCGTATTACGGACTTATTTCTTAACGTTTCTTATTTCTAGCGGAATCATGTGTTCTATCGTCAGCTATTTCTAACGTTTTCTTATTTGTAGCGAAATCAAAAACTCATCAGTGGCCTACTGATTTTGCTTTCTTATTTCTTTCTTCCCTTTTTCTATTAACAGGATACGGTTATTACTTCGTTATTGTTGCATATGTCCTTTTTATTAGGGGTGCCCTCTGGTCGAGCCAGATGACCTACCTCTAATAAATGGTCCGGGTGGAACTAGTTTACCAATCAGTGGGGAGTAGATAGGCCCGAGAGATTACAACGGGGGACAAAGGTCCGCATTACCTACCCTTCACTTCTTGCAAAGATTAGACAGAATATTTCTTTTCTACGTTATTTGCAAACAGAGAATACCTCAAAAGAACTATTCCTTGAACAATAAATGTCCAGACAATCAATCAATCAGTGGGGAGAAAAACAGGCATGACGGATTGCAACGGGGACAAAAATCTGCATTACCTATCCTTCACTATCTGCAAAGGGGGCAGAATATTTCTATTCTTCCCTGTTTGTAGACAGGGAATATCTCAAAGAGCAATAATCGATAAAAATCGATAACAAACAATCAGTGGGGAGAAAAATAGGCATGACGGATTACAATAGGGGACAAACGTCTGCATTACCTATCCTTAACTATTTGCAAAGAGAGGGGAACGTTCCTATTCATCGCTGTTTGCAAATAGAAAATGTCTCAAAGAGAACCAATACTTCAAGTACAATCAATCAATCAATCAGATGGATAAAGCCATCCTACCAATCGGACGTAAAGACGTCCTACTTAACCTTACCCGGACCGGACCGTGTGGGCAATTCTTCGCCTTCCCTTTTCCAGCGCCCAATCGTTCTCTTTCTCCATGTTTTTACCGCAGCATTCCTGTGGGATTCCAGTCAGGACAGTAGGTCACTTGAGAGAGGTCCGTTCGGAATCGGTGAAGTTCATTCAATCGGCAGCCGGACGAGGGCCCTCTCAAGGCAGGTATACTCCAATCGTTTAGATGTTCACCCCATCGTCTGGACCTCTCTTACCGGACCTTATGTCGCTGATGGACCCCGCGTTGGGACGCCAATTGTGGAAAAGTGAGCCCATAACACACCTGATGCCCAGGCTGCTGGCGCAGGACGCCTCTTAGTTCCCATCTTGAACAATTACCAAATAAAGAGACGGGCGCTGGAAGCAGGAAAACAAGAACAGAGTTTTATTTCTCATGAGGAGAGCCTGTCATTTCGGACACTCGCATAGTGTCTTCAGGAGGTGCTCTAACAAGTTTCTCTGAGGCTTCGTCTTTTATACACATGTTTATGATGCACAAAACATTCCTTATTGCAATAAAGACGCTTTGAAGTAGGAAGAAGCATGCTTGGAATCCCAGCTTCAGGCCTATTCCCATACCAGTCGATCAGATGTCATTCTCCCCTCCTGAATGTAACAAGAGATTGTGATCTCTCAGCCGGACACTCCTACAGGACACGAGGGCAGGAGGGGATGATCAGATCAAAGGTTGGACAGGTGATAAGATCGGGGACTTCGGCTGGTGTATCACGGTTTTGTTACGCTGGGCAGAAAAAGGGGGGGGTGTACATCCACGAGGCTTGGTCTTAGGACTTGGGACCGGGTCGAAGGGCCAAGTGCAGTTGGGGGGGGGCTCATCAGCTGAGGGGAAGGGTGCTCTTGGGAGGAAATGGGGGGTGTGGGTCAAGCAGGAGGGTTACTTCTAGGGCAGGGTCATGCAGAGGGAGAGGGTCTTATGGTCGATGCATGAGCAGTGCGCGCGGGGAGGGGTGCCGGCAACGAACGGGCAGAGAGGCCATGGTTCCTAAAATGGCTGTCGTGTACGTGCGTGCATGAGTCTATGCTGGCGGGATAACACAGTCAGTGTTTAGCGATATCCGTTCTGTTTACAACAAGGGGTACAGTGAACACAAATGAACGCCGCTTATGTGCATATACATTGTCATTTTCAACACATTCCCTGATATTTGACTCTACAAGTTCCAATAGAAAACAAGGCAAACAACGTTTTTAAATCATTGAAAAAAGTATGAAGAATGGGGCACAATAGAAGCCTGGGGCCATGCAAATCCCACTTCAAGAGAGTACACCTGTGTCTCATATAGTTATCAAATGACCGCCAGGCTACATTATTTCTTAACTTCACAAACATTTAACCAAGGTGCAGGAGATTCCTTACCTAACTGTTTCTCAGGCCATACAACAATTCTGCGAGAATTTCCATTTGATGAAGTTTAAATTCTGAGTAAAAGGCAGCTGTTTGAAGTAAATGAAGAATAAGCTGATCCTACAATTTTATGGGAGTATTAAAACAACTGTAAGCAGCAGTAAAATAACTTCCTATATTATAGCTGAATTAGCAATGAAGAAGTGAAAGGCTAAAGCGCTCGAAAGTGAAAGGTAACCTACTCAACGGGTATATATAATTCATAGTATACATGAAAACAGAAAATGCTGAGATGAGGTAAAAGGCCATAAAATATCTTCAATATTCAGAGGAAATAGGAAATGCATCCACATAATGCCAAAGATGGTAGGAAGAAGGTGAAATCACAGGGAAATTATTAGCATGGTCATCAAAAGAAAATAATATTAAAAACTTGAACACTTTGGGACAGAATTGGATACAACTGAACAGATTGAGATTCAGATTGTATTCAAGAAGTTTTCTTGGATGAATAGAAGAAAAGATATATCAAAAAAGAGCAAGACACAGATCAGAGTGACTTAATTTTTTACCCTTATATTTAGAGACAGATCCCTGGTATTTATTCTAGGTGCGCAAATTTCTGTACCAACCCCAATTTCTGACCTATAAATGAGTAAATATGTTGCCGGTCTTACAAATAGTACATCATGTGGGGAGGATGTAATTCCCCCTAAATTCTATAAAAAACATTTATAGACATGTTATTGAATTACTTAGTTAAGGTAATGAACTATATTTTGTCCATTGGCAAAATTCTATTTTCGTTCCATGAGGACACAATTGTTAGCTTTCTTAACATGAGGAAGCTGGAGGACTAAACGCAAATCAACTGATATATTTACCTAATTTTGCCTCTAAGTTATTTGAAAAAATGATAGTAATCAGGATCAGTAGAGTAGTAAATATATTAATAAAACTCAACCAGAATAGTTTTATACAAGAGCGGCATCTTTATTCCAACACAAATTACTTGCTCAAATTAATAGACTGGTATTCTAGGAATCAAACCCCAGTAATCATGATGCTTGATGCAGGGAAAGCCGTTGATGACATGAGCTTGGATTGTGTGAAATAGAGGAATCTCCACACCAAGTAGTTATTCTTCTTTTATTCAGCTTGGTATGTCCTGTTCATCAGACCCCCACCCATCAGTGGTCAGAGCCACGCTAATTTCCAGCTACATCTCCCACTTACTTCAAGTCATCACATTCTTATCTGGAGCATTCAATACTTAGCTATTCCAGAACTCAATACAACTTATCACATAATATCTAGAACAGCATACCACAGATTGCTTGCCCTATATCTCAGAGCATATTACTACCACTCCCAACTCGTAACATTATTGGCCTAGCTGTATGCTCAGTCTCAAGCAGAGCTTATCATCAACTCAGTAAATGCAGCCACCATGTGGCCTATATGAAAAGTGCTTTGTATTTAAGGCAGTATAGATGTTCCCACGCAAACCCATGTATTTTGGTGCAGCCCCAGATTTATCCTTACTGGTAGACCTGGGAATGTGCCAAAATGTTACGCCTTCCCAGGTGAGATGTAACGGGAAGAAAGATTTTTATTTTTCCTCATTTTTTTCCCCTCTTTCAATGTGTGCTGCATTCTGCAGCACACATAGAAATAGAAAATTGCTTCTCAGGATTGTTTTTGTGCAGGAAGGTGCTCCTTCTTACACAAAAAGAATCCTGCGTGCAATGCCGGCACCCTTACATCATGGTGCAAGGGTGTCTGTGTTGGCTCTAGACAGCACATTGTGCGTCAGCGCAGAAAAAAGACAGGAATGCACCATATAATGTTAAATACTGAGCATTCCTCCCCTTTCCCTGTCATGCAGTGCAGTGCAGCATAATACAGCAAGGTGGCTTGCTGCTCTGCATGACTATTTGATAAATATGCCACTAAATTGCTGCCACTATTGATCCATCATGAGCACAATGCAAAAATGACAATTAGGGCATGGGGATATACATTGTGAGCTTGCCTCCATTAATTAGCATATTGGGCAGATTTGTTTACATTCTGAAGCAAGGAACTTGGCTGTATTTTGGAAGCGGACCCTAATTTAGCTTGCTTTAGGTACCCGGACAGATAGAAGATAGGGAAAAGAACTTGTCACATTTGTATCAATTGCATTTGTTGTAGCAAGATCAGTGATAACCCAATACGTGCATTCTATTATTTCTATCTTTCTAGTCTGGCATCAGAAAATGCAGAGTGTACAATTTAAAGATTCTTATTATGGAATGCACACTGGAAGTTCAAAGTATTGCTTATTTGGCAATATCTCAAAAATAACAATCCATAATATAGGCTGCAAAGCTCTTTCAGTATTATTAAGAGCATTTTATTTGACTTCGTATCCTACTTTGCATTAACTTTTCTATTCTATTTTTGTAAGTATATGATTATCTGGAGTAGTGACCGAGGTGATGGAAGCAGAACTCAAAAGGGTGTCTTTTTCCCATTTTTTAATTTTCTCTATTAATTATGTATAACCCATAACCGACAATCGATGAATTAATATTAGAATTTCTAATTAATATATTAAGACAAGGAATATGATTGTAATGTCTTTCAAGGAAATCAATAAAATTGTGTATATATATATATATATATATATATATATATGTATATATATATATATATATACGCGCTCCACTTGTACCACAATTCTCGGGTCACTCGTCGGCGGGTGCTTGATACGCGATGGTACTCGCGTTAACATCAGGCTCCAAACTCCGTTTCATTGATAAACAAAGTGCAGCACTCCAGGGGGGTAAGGGCAGGATTTTCTTTATTCCGCCGTTAGCAAAAACAAACGCTTTTCGGACGTAAGTCCTTCGTCAGTGTCTACTCAAAGCCTCGCGAGGCGGCCACTTTTAACCACGTTTGGATACATTTGGATACGTCATTACGGCATAGTAGCAACAGTGAAAAATGGTTTTGAGATCGCGTAAATGCACTCGTGAGTGTGGCGGCCATCTTTTAGTGTTCACAATTGAACTGAAATCCTATGTGGATCATCAAAAAAAATCTTGCCGAATATCGGCAATTGGCCTCCGAACTGGTGTAACATGTTATGCAGCCGTGTATCGGCAAATCACCAGCTAGATCCGATGTTAATCATCGACTTAGAAGCTGGTGTCCCAAGTTATAAAGCCGTATATTGGCAAATTACCAGTTACATTCACACTGTGCATATCGCGGTCCCATTATCCATAAATTCATTATAATGTTTAAGTCCGTCAAAGCATGCCCCGTATCATTTATCCAAAATTGTATGACATTCCTGGTGCGGTATTGTAGTCACATTGCATAAAGGAGCACAGTAAGCACAATTCATTCATTTCAATAATGTCAGAGATCTCCTTGCAGGTATATATATAGGACAATATACTAATTTTCATCAAGTTAGATGTACCATAAGTTCTTACCCCATGTTCAAGCCCTGTGGACTTTTTGTCTGTAAATCATTAATATAACGTGACTCCAGTCTGCGTAGCCTCATTAGTCTATCTCCTCCCCTTGGATTGGCTGGAACATGATCAATGCCATAATATTGTAATAGATCCCTATTACTATGATGTTCCTTGGCAGAATGCCGAGCCACTCGATATGTTGTATCCTTATTGGTGATGGCCCGTTGATGTTCCAGAATACGCATTTTTACGTTGTTAATTGTGCTGCCAATATATTTAAGACCACAAGGGCAGGTCAAGCAATACACAACATACGGGGTTTGACAAGTGATGAACCTTTTGATCTTTCTAGGATGTTTTAGACCTGGGACGTTATATGCTAGTACTCGTCTGCTATTTTCACAAGCTTTGCATTTAGCACAGGGGAAGAAACCTTCCATGTCTTTTAAAGTACCACTTCTTTTAGGTTTAGAGGGCATAAGATGACTTTGTACTAGTTTATCTCTAAAAGATTTTAGCTTGCGAAACGTTACTAAAGGGCGAGGTGGAACATCCTTCCCTATAGTAGGATCCAATCGTAATATGTGCCAATTTTTTGTCAATATCCTTCTCAGATAATTGGCATTGTCGGAGAATGTTGTTACCATTCTAAATTTGTTGTTAACTTCCGACTGCACTTTATTCTCTTTATTCCTCAACAGGCTTGCTCTTGGAATTTTTAAAACTTTGTTGAAGGTTTGATCTAGAAGAGTAGGGTCATATCCTCTAATTATGAATCTCTTTATGGATTCTTTAGCTGCGAGAACAAAGTCAGACTCTCTCGAATAATTACGTCGGAGTCTGAGCATTTCACCGTATGGTATGCTGCGAATTAGAGTTAAGGGGTGACAGCTCTTGGCATGTAAGATACTATTGCCCGATGTGGGCTTTCTGTATAGAGATGTTTCTAGTACTCCCTCCTTTACAAAGACCCTCAAATCCAAGTAATGTCCTTCATTCCTACTCATCTCACTAGTAATCTTCAAATTCAGGTTGTTACTGTTCAGATCCCTGATAAACTCTTCTGCCTGTTTGAAGGAGCCCCTCCACACAAGAAAAAGGTTGTCTATATAACGACGCCACACAACTATATATTCTGCCCATTTGGCATTATCGCCTGCAAGGGCCACCTGCTCCTCCCACCAGCCTACGAATAAATTCGCAAAGCTGGGGGCGAAGCAGGTGCCCATCGCAGTCCCTGAGATTTGTTTGAAATAGTCATTTTGGAACATAAATATGTTGTGTGTCAGGCAGAATTCTAATAGTTCAATTAACATCACCCCATGTTCAGTATACTTTATAGCTCTTTTCTCCAAGAAGTATTTTGTTGCCTCTACACCTTGAGCATGTTGAATAGAGGTGTAGAGACTTGTAATGTCAAGAGCTATAAGTACATAGGTGGTGTCACATTTGATTGTTCCGATTTGTTCTATGAAGTCTTTAGTGTCTCTTACGTATGATTTCAGCTTTACAACTGATTGTGAGAGGAATGAGTCGATGTAAATCGAGAGGTTCTCAGTGAGTCCTCCCTTAGAGGAAACGATCGGTCTCCCAGGTGGTCTTTGGAGATCTTTGTGCACCTTAGGTAATTGATAAAAAGTTGTTGTCACTGGTTCTGGGTTCCTCAGAAATAGATATTCATCTATGTCCAGCATAGATCTATTGCGTCACTTGTTCAGCAACTCGTGGTAGATAGTTATACTACGATGGTATTCTTCCTTATTGGTTTTAGTATAGCATAACGGATCCTCTAATTGTCGGAGAGACTCATGGCAGTATTGTTCTCTTGAGAGCAAGACGTTGTTACCCCCCTTATCTGAGGGTTTCACAATGATCTCATCATTCTGGCTGATGTCCAATCATCAAAAATAATCTTGCCGTGTATCGGCAATTGGCCTCCGAACTGGTGTAACATGTTATGCAAGATTATTTTTGATGATCCACGTAGGATTTCAGTTCAATTGTGAACACTAAAAGATGGCCGCCACACTCACGAGTGCATTTACGCGATCTCAAAACCATCTTTCACTGTTGCTACTATGCCGTAATGACGTATCCAAATGTATCCAAACGTGGTTAAAAGTGGCCGCCTCGCGAGGCTTTGAGTAGACACTGACGAAGGACTTACGTCCGAAACGCGTTTGGTTTTGCTAACGGCGGAATAAAGAAAATCCTGCCCTTACCCCCCTGGAGTGCTGTACTTTGTTTATCAATGAAACGGAGTTTGGAGCCTGATGTTAACGCGAGTACCATCGAGAATCAAGCACCCGCCGACGAGTGACCCGAGAATTGTGGTACAAGTGGAGCGCGCATTTAATTGTGTATCGGGGCACCGCTTTGGAGGAATAACATTCTGAGGGAGAAAAGAAGATACAGACGGCGAGATGGCACAGGACTGAACACCGGTGTCGGGTAAGCCGCTTCTAAAGACTTTCTTCTCTCAAAAGACTGCATTACAGAATAGTTTCGATACTCCGAAGCAAGAGCGTGGGGGGTAAAGACACCGGACACGGGGAGGCTTCCCTGTGTAATTCGCGCCCAACAGCATGTGCGATGAAGCAAACCGCCGAGAGGCGGCCCTGGACATTTTTAAAAAACTGACATTGCCTGCAACGGTGACGTTAGACGCAGGAGGTGGGCGAGCGGAAGCACGAAGTTCACTCCAAAACCTATTCCTAAAACTGGAGAGATGCACTGAAAGGGAGATAAGAAAATGGTGGGAAGCCACCTCCCTACAGAATTACATGGATGTTAATAGGGTTCCGAGGGGTCTGCGTATTTACACGGTCCCCGCCTATGAGAACCCTGATCCCAAATTACTAGATCAATGGGCAGAATTAACAGCAGCATCCTGTAAGGCCATGCTTGACCTGTTGGTTAAGTTTGCGTGGAGTGACAGAGCTAAAATAATGGAAGAAATTGAAAACCTAGAAAGAGACATTGCTAAGGACAACGATAAAGTCAAACAAGAGCAATTGCGAGAAGAAATGAAAAAATGTCTTGTGAAATATGAACTGAAAATCAGGCAAAGAAAACAAGAAAAATACGAACGAGACGAACGCGATTATGCTCTTGGTCGTATACTTACTTTCTCGAAAAAGTTTGATGCCCCGCGAAAAGCACTGAACAAAAAGAAGGGAATGGTGCCAAATGTACGAGTGGAAACCTCAGAATCAGAAGCCACTGAAGAGGAACAATCAGGCGAAGAAACAGCATCAACATCAAGGGAGGTATCCAAGACTCCTTTTCACTTAGAATTCAACCTCATACGCCAGAGTTGGCTTCGGGGTGGAAAATCAAGACCCCCAGAAAACGAAGACGAACCAGAAGAGGAGGTTGGAAGGGGAAGGGGAAAAGGAAGAGCAGGACCCCAGAGCTCCCGCAAGAAGAGGGGGAACCGTTGGTGAAATCAAATTCCAATCTTACGATCCAACGCCATAGCCAAACATATGGAACAATTCCATAAAGGAGATTGGCAAAAAATGAAATTTTATGGCATTGAAACAATTCCAAAGGGAGATCAAGGCGGAGATCGGGAGAAAAAACTAAGGCAAACAGAATCAGGATTTATCTTAAACCTGAGAACGCTGCACCCCCATGGGTTGAATCAATCGGAAGAACTGTATGTCCATCTGTAAGGAATGTAACGTGTTAAGAAACTCTAAGAAAGTATTGTTTGAACAATGCAATGGGTATACATTTAAAAAGTGTAAGCAACTAAATGACAAAAACACTATAAAAGAAAATAATATTCTATTGATAAATTATCGGACAACACAACACAGCCTATTGGAAGGCAGGAAAGATTCCGAAGGGAAATGTGAAAATTAGATCATAATAGTGTCCATCACTTTGAAAATAAACGGAAGATACAATTGTTAATAAGAAAATGATTTGGAAAAGGTATGCATACATATACCCATTGTTAAAGCAACCAAACGAACATTTACAAAATCCACGAACATAACTACAAGTACCAGAATTCCTGGCAGGAAAACACGTGACAGGAAATGGTCACGAATGAATGTGGAGAACATTTAAAAACATTATGGGCGGGATAGCCCGTTGATCGTGAGCAAGGTGGTGATACACCGAAACGTGTAGATCAATATACGCGCTGTCAGCCTATGTATGCCTGAATACAAATAAAGCTGAGATTAAGTACTGCCCTGGGTGTGCGACCCATTTTTTCCTGGTGAAGGAGAAGTTGTGAAATTTATAGCGGCGTGGTTCAGCCGCAGGGGAATCGCACCAGCATTGAGCGCTGCATTACCGGAATTGTGAACCGATTTGGGAGTATATATATATATATATATATATATATATATATATATATATATATATATATATATTATACCAAGTGCCCTGAAGCTTAGAAGCTCACTCGAAATCACTCTGCCATATATATATATATATATATTCACTGAAAAAACCATAGGTTATAGACCATATATAGTTAGGAATTAGCATTTACAAAACCTTGAAAATTCACTGAAAAAACCATAGGTTATAGACCATATATAGTTAGGAATTAGCATTTAAAAAACCTTATTTTACTCACACAAAACCATTGAAATTCCATATATAGTTAGTTGCACTAACTATATATCGCGCACCCGTAATCCACTGCTGATGATGTCACATATTACATCATTCATGACATGGTCAGTGACATCACTGATGACATCACTGATGACATCTCAAATGACATCACTGATGACAACATCCAGTGATTATGTGTTTCTGTAAAGTTTAAATATGTTTTACATATTGAAGAATGAGTGGATGTATAAGTGTCTCAATGAAGGTTTTAGTAGGTGCGTGATTGACTGTATGAGTGAGTGATTAAATGCGTCTTACTAAATGCACGGGTTAGTGACTAAACTGTCTGAAAGTGTGCATCAGCATGTCTGTTGTTGTGCAAGCTGCTGCATGTGTTGATCAGTAGCTATATAAGTAGCTATATGGGTTATTGATTGGTTGCACAAGTATTTGTATGGGAGACTGAGTGTGTGTATGACTGGCTGGGAGGTGTGTGACTCTGTGCAGATCAATGTGTACTTGTATCAGTGATTCTATAAGAGAGTAAGTATGTGTTAGTATATGTTTTAAAATGTAAGGTACTCTATGTTTAACTGTGTAGATTAGAAAATGGAACTGTGATTGATTCTTTACAGGACTGACTAGGTGTGTGAGTAACTCCATGGATGAGTGACAGAGTGTGAGTGTCTGTATAGGTGTATGAGTGCATATGATAGTGTTGTAAAGATGAGTGATTGTATGTATGAATGATTGTATGGGTGAATGAGTGAATGTGTGTGTAGACGTAGGAATCAGTGAGTGGGTATGTAGTAACTAGTATTGGTGTGTCAATGGTTTCAAAAATTATACTCTGTATTTAACACTGGGTGTAACAGAGGTTATATTAAAGTGTGAGGAGATGCATTGTATTGTCACATTAATGATATCATCATTGATGTGACCATTGATGTCAAATGAGATATCATCAGTGATGTCATTTGAGATGTCATCAGTGATGTCATCAGTGATGTCACTGACCATGTCATGAATGATGTAATATGTGACATCATCAGCAGTGGATTACGGGTGCGCGATATATAGTTAGTGCAACTAACTATATATGGAATTTCAATGGTTTTGTGTGAGTAAAATAAGGTTTTTTAAATGCTAATTCCTAACTATATATGGTCTATAACCTATGGTTTTTTCAGTGAATTTTCAAGGTTTTGTAAATGCTAATTCCTAACTATATATGGTCTATAACCTATGGTTTTTTCAGTGAATTTCATTGGTTTTTTAACAGCTAATATCTGTAGCTGTAAAATGTATTCTTCTTTAAATCCAAAAATATATTTTATATGTTTATGAATAATTTTTTTTTTTAAATATTTTTTTTTCTTCGTTCCCGCTTCGCGAATCGGGAAGCTTCCCGTTAGCTGACCTTGATGCCGCGAAATAGACCGCGAGCCGGTAAACGTTTCTTTACCGCAACTGCCGCGTTAGAAAACAACATCGTGACGCCTCCCGTCCGCATGACGTTTCGCGTTGTCGCGTGATACGTCATATGACGTGCTACGTTAGCGAACTCGTACGCTTACCGAGTCGCAAAGCACAGGTTTCTGGAAGCAAACCGGGAGGCCCTGCAAAGCGCGTAACGTAAACACAGCAGGTCATGTGACTTGGTAATAACACTTTTCATTGGTTCATTTCACTTTCGGTTTCCTAATGATGTAAGACTAGGTCATATGATCTAAAATGAACACTTTTCATTGGTTGAGAACTATTTTTTTTCCCAAATGGTGAAAATCCCTCCTTCTTTCCTCACTCTGACTTTCATCATTGTGAGAGAAAGACCCTTTGTTACCAGTGAGCAATGGCTTCTTTACTAGCTTCAGCTGGTGCTTCCCCACCACCTCCACCACATCCAAGGAAGAGTGGACCACCTGCTAAAGTTATAATTCAGCAAGAAGAGGAAGAAGAGGAACAGGACGACCTAGATAATCTCCCTATTATGGCCAGAAGATCTGTTGTACCGGAAGTAACGGGACCAGAGGGCAGGGAGATGGTGCCAAATATACAAACGAGATTTCGTGAAGTAAAACAAGTCTGCGTACATTGCAGTGGAATCATTTGCTACGCAGAAAGTAGCATCACTCTGATCAACAGAGCTATTAACAATCATGCTCATGTTTGTCCGAAACTCACCAAACAATAAATTCTTTTTTTTGTTTTCTTCCTCCTGTTGAGCCCTTTACAATGAATCGTTTTCGTTGCCCCCTCCGAAAAAAAACCAAAAAAAATATAAAACTGTTCAGAAAAATTCAAAAAAAGTAAAAAAAATGTTCAGAAAAATAATAAAAAAAATATAAAACAACAAAAACAATTTAAAAAAAAGTTCTTTTCAGAACTACCTCCCCGTTATAAAAAAATTGGTACAATATTTGCAACTGTGCCAACCTCTATTTCTCTTAGTTCGCTTCCCAGTTCGCTCCCCGGTACGCGAACCGGAAGCGAACCAAAAAAATTTTTTTATAAAAAAGAACAGTAAGTATAAGGGAAGGAAACAGACAGTTATGTTAAAAGAAAGACAGCTATAGGGGAGTAAACTAGAGATACTATTACCCGTAATCCACTGCTGATGATGTCACATATTACATCATTCATGACATGCTCAGTGACATCATCAGCAGAGGATTGCGGGTAACAGTATCCCTAGTTTATTCCCTATAGCTGTGTTTCTTTTAACATAACTGTCTGTTTCCTTCCCTTATACTTACTGTTCTTTTAAAAAAAATTTTTTTAGATCTGTCAGAAACAGTGAAAGTAATGAAATATAAAAGACTACGTAGAATATGAGCACTGTATGCAACAACTTTGACACTGACAGAAGCCTCACCTTCTCCATGCCTCCTACACAGTTCTACATGTACATCATAAATGCAAACAGAACAGAATTAATTATACATGTTAAATGGTTTATTTTTGCTGTTCTCAGAATGTATCAAATTTCACTAAAACAGTGACTTGAAGGTATTCATCATATAACAGCGGGGAAAAAAAAACACAATCAAAATGATTGTGTTTAAAAAACCCATACATTACAAATCAGAATTCAGAACTCCTTAAAGTTAACTTACTTTCCATGACGGCCAAGGATGTCCTATGAACAGCTTACACTCTGTTGTGCTGTTATTACTTTCAACCCGCCACTTTCTGAAAGAAAACCTCCATCGTTTTCAAAAACATGTTACATACAATAAATGACTTCTCGCTCTCTACCACACGATTCCACAAGGCCAAATCGTGTCAGAGCCATGTATAACTCTTGGATTTCTTGTAAGCCAATCCCGTCTTTTCGCATTTCCGCAACTTTCAGAATTAAAATGTTGAAGATCATTTACACAATCCTGGACTAGTAATATCTTCCCCTTCTTGCTCAATCATGTTCTACATTTCCTATCACACTGATACTGCTTACTATGAAGCAGACTTACACTACCTTTATGACTAGTACAATTATTTAATTCTCTACATCACTTTTAATCACAAAGCAATGTAAAACAGTAGACAGCATTGCAGACTTACATTCCCTCTACTCCATGTTTTGATTCGCTGCTTCAATTAGCTTATAAAAAGAAATAGTTTTTCTGAACTCATTCAAATTGCAGTTATTTTTCCATGACGTCCAGTCTTATGGTTAGAAGTTATGTCTCTGTACTACACTTATCCTCAAGGCCAAATAGTGTAGGAGCCATAAGAACTTCTTGAAATTCCTCAGAGCACATCCCGAGATTCTTTCCCTAAAATTTTGGTTTTAAAAACACCAGGTAAGAGTTTTTAAGGTCAAAAGGCAATTTTTTTTTTAAAATTAAAACAGAATCATTGCAGAATGACCAGCCATTTCTACACTTTAAATAAGCTGTATAATGTCCTGATGTTATTGAAGGACCATCATGATATATAATTGCTACAGTTACAAAAGTCCTTCCTGATATTGACAACTGTGAAGCCACAAAATTTTTAATTAAAGTTGTCAATTTTGTTCCATCAGGCCTACATCGTTGGAACATTAAAATGACATACTGGCCATATGTTCGTATAAATAAAGTGGACATCATTTCAGATTTACATTGGCTACACTCCATGTTGTGATCAGCTGCTTTTACTAGCTTATTAAAAGAGACTGATTTACTGTCTGGCAAAGTTAAATATATAAATCTTTCTGAGTCTACACTAGTAGTAGCTGATACCCTACAGTTCTCGCAGTCATGCTGCCATTGATAAGAAAGCCCAAACAGGTGATCTACATCTACACCTTCATCATGCAATACATCAAGCATATACATTAAAAACTCCTGACAATCTTGCTGACTATTTTGAGAGAATTGTGTTTGGCCTGAACATCTGTCTAACAGATTTCGAATTTCAGACACACTTTCTATGTTTGTTCTATCAGTGCTACATTTCTCTAACACAGAATTTAACAAACTGCAAAATCTTTGATCCGAATTGACCACAGTCTGTTCTTTTAAAGTTTCTAGAGAAAAGACAACATTAACCACTACATTAGCATAGCAGTTGACACCAGAACTGTTTTCAAATTGAAAACCAACAACATCTTCAACAGAATCCTTTTTGTTTCTGCTTATAATTTCAGGTTCATCAACTTTTCGTCTTTTTGCTACAACCTCCCCAGTATTGGTCACATTTCTTCGTTTCCGGCCTACCACACGTTTCTCAAACAAAGGATACTGAGGCAAATGTGGCGCATACTCTCTTCTCAACCTATTGTATTCCTTAACACAATCTAGATCCGCACAAATGTTTGTGACATCACACTCAATCAAATACAATCCCGATAAAGTCCTAACTCGTGACAATGCCACATATGCCATACCCTCCTTGAACACAGAACTGCCAATATTCACCAATGCACAGTCTACACTTAAACCTTGCGATTTATGGATTGTCACCGCATATGCCAAGCAAACAGGAAACTGCTTACGACGAACATATAAGTCTTTTACAAGCAAAAATCTAGCAGAACAACGAGCAATTAGCTGTACTTCCTCAATGCCATCAAATTTAATTTTTAAAAATTCAATTCCATCTCTATTTCTGTATTTCACAAAATCAACAACATTACCCATTGATCCATTTACCAGACCTCTTTCAACATGTAAATTCCTTCTTAAAATTATACGGCAGTTCAAGCACACATTCAGAGTCTTTTCAAAACCCGCAGTTTTAGATATACTCTTCTCTAATGAATCCAATTTTGTTTTCAGATTCTCAGACAAAATAATTGTTGATCCCATATGCTCTACTCTGTCAATAGCTTCCAATTTCACAATCTCTTGCTTTTCTAAATGCAACATTTTGTTGTTGAATTTGGCACATTCTGCAAGAGTTGGCATCAAACATATTCCAGATTTTTTCTCAGTAACTTTCTGAAAAATATTCTCAGGCACAACATCTTCGTCTGGATATAAATTTGTCAGTAATCGTGCATGTAAAGCTTCTTTCCCATGCTCGGTCACTTTTCCAATTCTAACATCTTGTAGAATAGTCTTGTAAACTTCATCCTTTGCCTGACGCATATTTTCATGCAGTTCAGCATAATTGAAGTTTAACCATATATTGACGTTGCCAATACTCCCTAAGCACTTCCTGGTATCTTCATGCGTGAGCATTTTGAACACAGGTTGCCCTTTCACTGGTGTCAGCTGCAGAAGATCTCCAAAAACAATGATGTGTTTGCCACCAAATAACACATCATACTCTGTTTTGAGAACTTCTTGCATTCTCAAATGCACAAAGGCAAGCATAACATTGGAAACCATGCTTACTTCGTCAATGATAAGAAGTTTCATTTTCCTCAAGACTCTTGAAACTTCAAAACAAGCATCTCCAGATAGCTTGTGATATTCTAATTTGTTGTCATGCTCCACTGGCAGCATCAGTAAACGATGTAAAGTAATCCCTTTAATGTTATGTGCTGCCAGTCCAGTTGGAGCGGTGACAACACAAGACAGCGATGACTCTGTCCTTTCCTGCAAATAACATGAAATTGCTTTAATAAGGAAACTTTTTCCAGTTCCCGCTTCTCCACTCACGTACAGTCGGACAGGCTTCAACGACGTACATGAGCACTCTTTCTTATCATGACTTAATCCATGATCAATTTGCATGGTAAGTTCGTCATATATTTTCCTCTGCTCAACGTTGAGTTGTCTTTCCAACTCTTCTAAGTTAACCGCATCCTCCTGAGCATGTGCCATGGCTCTTTCCACTTCATTCATAGCAGTGGCAGCTTCATTTTCGATAAGAGGTCCTCCTAGTGGATCCTGACTCAATGAAGCAGAACTCTGACTGTCCTGAGAACTGTCTCTGGCAATCTCGGCTGCAATCGTTGCTTCCTGCTCAATTTCCACATTCAACATTTCTACATATTTGGGAAAAGCAGGACATTCTATGGTCTCCTTGGCAGCATTGAAAGAGTCTTCGTAACAGAGGAAATCTCCAAGCAGTTCCTCTTCTGCACGCCAAGGCTTAAAAAGTTGCAAAAGTGCTAAATAGAAAAACTCCTTTTTTTCAGGAGATTCGCCACTCAATTTTCGATGGTTTATCAAGTGGCATTTTCTTTGCTTGACCAGACATCCCTCACTTCCTATTACAGCATACACTCCTTTCTCAGTATCTTCTTTGATGTTCCTCTTGAATATGTAATTTTGCAGAACCTCATACAGACAAACATTCTCGAGGTGACTGCTTCGATTTGGATAATATGTATCCAACATGTTGCTCTTCAAAATGTCGGTACTGTTTGGCTCCTTTTCCGCCAAATACTCAATTTCCCGCACAGGTTTCAGAACTCGATTACGCGTTGCAGCAAGACCAACACTCGCCCAAACGATACTCCTGGACTTGGCATAGAGACTTGCTGAAGACAACCGGTCAGAACATTCGTAAGCTCCGATTTCTCGATGCGACAACATCTTCAGACTGAAACTGTACAACTTCTTGCTGAGGCTCTTTTCATGGGAAATGTCCTCCCACATATCCTTCAATTCTGTCTTCTCTTTTTTGGTGATGTAAGATGTCACATACCTAGCCACAGCCATACAGTTATCAGCCACAAACTGTATATCCATGTTAGCATTCCACATGGACAAAATCACCGGGTTGTAGTCGTTGATGTACTTAGACTCTTCGTTCCTCTTCAAATTGTATGTGTTTTTAGGTGATTTCTTCATCACATTATGTCGCAGCGAAGACATCAAACTGTTCACTCTTCCTTTAGAAATCACCGATCGTGGAAAGCCGAAACGACATTTGGTGTAGAACTTGTCTTTGTTCCGGAATTTACGACGACAGTACTTTCCACATCGATGGCTTTGGAAACGTAGAACTTTTTCTCTTAGGCTTTTTTTCTCCTTTGCGTTTGGAACAGCACACGTAGAATACTGTTCTATGAAACTCATCACTGAGTCGTCTGCATCCGTTCCAAATTTAGGTGCATCCTTGATCCACAGCAACATATGTATATGAGGAGCACCTCTTGCTTGGTACTCCTTCCTCCAGAAGAAATCCAACACCTCTCCAAGAGGTGGATTCTTCTTATTCATGATGAAAGACATCATACCTTCAAATCTATGATTGAAGTACCTACATACATTGACTGGATCCAAAGAGCACAGTTCTCCGGGTGTCTTGAATTCGATGTTTTCTACGTTAGCATTTGCCTCTCGTAGAAATTCAAGTAAGTCTTCCCAGCCATACTCAGCACAGCTCAAAGTGAGGAACCATGTGGGAGTTCCTAAGTTCCTCAGCATACATTTTAAATCACCATGACGACGGTACCAGTACTCATTAGTACCACGCTGACACGCCATGAGATTAATCAGGTGAGAATCCAAAATGCTGTCTTGGACATTGACTTTATCCATAAAGTCACTTGCCGAGATGTTTTGCATGTGTATACCACTTTTCAAGATGTGGTTCACTGCATATGACAGTCCAGACAGATCGCTTTCAAACAGGAGATGAAACAAATAAGGAATGCATTGTCGAAACCTAGGATCTCCTGCATACAATCGCAAAGTCCGGTATTCAGAAGCAGGAATTTGATGAGGTCGCTCATCATATCTTCCTCCCTGACCTGTTGGAAAAAGCTGTGGGAAACACCGAGCTTCCAAACTTTCCTCCCAAACACTAATGGGACTCCCTTTCGCTTGTTTCATTTGAAACAACTCAATAGCATTCCCCATGACTTCCTTGGAATGCAAAGGATGAACACTATAATGTTCATATATTTCTTCACTAGTACAGGGTTCTACTTTCTCAATTTGACCAGCACACAAATCGCTATCCTCTTCCTCACTTACTTCCTCTTCTGCAACATATACATTTTTATAGTATTTATTATATTTTTTCAAATACAATGTTGCCCTTTTGACTTTCCTAACATCTACTAAATCTTGCCATATTTTCTTATTCTTTGTCGGAACCCCATTAACTAAGATAACCAGAGGTTCCTCTTCCACTTTTTCTACTCCAATTGTGTTAATGTTTTTCTTCAAATCTAGAGGCAAATAAACAACTCTTCCCTTTAATCCTCTCTGTAAATCTGATGGAGGCAATTTCCCTGTCTTTGGCTCCATTCTTACAATAGCCTGAAAGGGATGGATACTTTGAATCAAAATAGATTCATAAGTATTTAAATCCTTCAATTCAGAAGGAATTTCAACCAATTCCAGATTATTATGAACTGCTCTAGCAGGCATCTGGTTTTGATTTAATTTGTTACAACAATAAGTACACACACGTTGATCCAATCCCAAATCAAAACAATTTTCTACCATCAAGTATGTTGTAAAATCCTTCCATTCACTATTATTTTCCCTTTCACTTTTTCCATATAAATCCACTAACTTAGTCTGATTCTTATAATAAGTGCGTCGACAACACACACAAGTGAAATTTGGCCTCTCACTTGATTTCACCTCAAACGTCGCAATTTCCCTCTGGAAATTATCTGTACTGGAAACCTGTACACTATCTTCCACATTACTCTCTTCTTCTTGGTCAATTTCAACATTCTCCTCTTTACTTCCAAAGTAACAAAACTCAATTTCTTCACATATATTTTTCACATCTATTTCAGAACCATGCAAAAGAGCAGCGCATAATTGTTTTAGCATAATTGCTGGACTCTTAGCATAATACAACATTCTAACTAATTTCCTCACTTTATTATGATGCACTGCTAGCATCCTGAAATGATGAAAAACACTCTGGCATACTCTCCTGGAAAGACAAGCCAGTGAATGACCATGCAAACCTATCACTTCTCTCACTCTGCAAGGATCTAATTCTTGCAACAACTTCATTTTCTGCTTCAAACTTTTCTTACTAAATGACCGTATAAAATCACAAAGCAAATTGATGGAATCCTGTCGTACACTGCAAATACTACTACACTTCCAGGTGTACACAGGACCCTTAGGACGTCTCCCTAAAACCTCATTACCTAACACCTCTTCTATCTCTGTTCTCACAAGTTTTTCTTTTTCAACTGGACAACCATCTTTCACTTCATAAGCTCGACCACTGGTGTCAACTGCATGCACCAAATCATTATCCTGGAAATAACTCTCCTCATTAAAAAATGCCTCAGAGCTTGAACTATGCATCCATTCTCCAGAAAAAACTTCACAAAAATTACTACGATTAACTATTCTCTTCCATCTACTATTTCTTTTGAAATCATAAATTACCTTGTTTAGCTTCCTAATTCTATTGATTGTCAAAATAAATAACTTACGTTTAAATTCAAATGCCTGATCAATAACTTTCTCAACTATTTTTTTTCTCTTATAAAAAACCACTTTCTGCTGACCTTTCTTAATATTTTTTAACAAATTCCCAATTATCCTGTTGCGGAACATTCGTTTACGAATATCCCTAAACTGTTGTTTCCTTCTACTTTCATGCATAGAGTTATCTCTTACTCTAGCAGTAACATTTCTCATTGGCCTTTCCTTACCATTTGAATTCGGTCTCCTTTTCTGGAGTGAAACATTTTCTGTAGTAATATTTTTTTTAGTACACATATTTCTTATGACTGTTTTTCGACTCTTACCCGGTGCTTTCTTGGTGACTTGACAAATCTTTTTGTTAGAGGACTGCTGCAATATTCCATGCTCCTGCTGTCTTTGACGTTTTCCAGCCTTTCTTACTCTTTCTTTGCTAGGCATCCTAAAATCTTGAAATAATGTGCAGTTGAATCTGTGGTAAAATATAATAAAAAATGTTATTAACCACTATTACCCAACAGTAAATTAATAACAGTCATCAAAAACTTAACACACTACTTAAGTATATAATATACTGAAGCCTATCTCCAATTTTTCACTGAACAGGACTCATCTCTTCTTAACCTTGGATAAACCTCACCTACTCTGTGTCCCCTGCACATAATTAAATGTAAAGGGACAGATTTATATTAACTAGCACATCCCCAGGGATGCACCAGTTAACGTGCACCGCTGCTCTGCCACCCACGGTGTGCCGCATTTACAATCAGATAGGACAAAGCTACATCAAAACCCTGCGCCTGCTTGAAGCAGGCATAGATCTTGACGCAGGTAGGCTGAAAGCTAAAGCAACAACTAAGTGTCGTGTGCAGAAGTTACAAAAAAGGAAAAATGGCGTTTAAACCAGTAATGAGACCATGCTAACGTAATACAGAGTAAAAATATCCAGGATCTACATCAGTTTGGGGTTCACGAACCTGGCAGGTACAAGGCACTGAGGCTTTCCACCGTGCATGTCTCATCCCAAAACATATGTTGTTTGTGAATGAAACAATTTCCCAGACCAAATGCTTTGGATTGGCTACTTCTAAAAAATTAAACACCCCTACTATCCCGGAGTTAGAGGAATACGATGGTTGGAGTAATTTTACTCGTTGTCTATTAAAGATTTACAGGCCCTACTCCGTAATTCTTCCTTTAACATTTGCAGTATAAATCCAAAAGGTTGACTGCTTTGGCAACGTGCCTTATCCACGGTTTAATAACGCTGCCTTTTGCTTTATATAAGTTTTCAAATTGTATGAAATATATACCAATAGGTCGTTATTAACCTTTAGGTAGTGGTTTTCTTCATCAAGTCTGGTCGCTTCCATACACATACAGATTTTCAAAGATGATCAAGAACTTTATCTGAATGGAGAGGAATGCACTGAGACGCCAGATCATTCACTAATGTGTAGGCACAGACAGTTACACGGTGCATGCAACAAACACCGACCAAATATGGCTTGCGTGTTGCAAGGCACGCCAGTTCCTGCTATCATCCCCACGTTCAAGTTCTTGGAAAATGGTAGTTATTTGATGCTCAATAATGAAGATTGTTCTGGGTTAATTAAAAGTATTCATTTTATCGTAACAGTAAATGAACGGGTTATTTGCTGCAGAAATGTTCTATTTCCTCCCACACATGAACATAGGGAGTTTTCAATCTGGCCACAAATACCAACCTTGGGAGCACATTTCAACAGCATGGCAAGAATAAGAGCTCTTTTGTCTCAGAGAGAGGTGGCCTTGAGTTCGGCCCGTGAAACTTTCGTGCTTCACATAGCGAACACCCGTACAGAGGTGCAGACCCTTTTAAATACAGATTCGACTTTGCATTTCAGCAAGATTACCCATTCATTTCCATGCAGCAGGAGGCCCATAGGAATGAAGGTGCAATTTGCGATTAGCAATTACCTCATCGCAAATTACGAATTTTTCCGACGGTGCAGGGGTATCTCAAGAACACCCTGCTGCACCCCTGAAAAAAAAATTTGGGGTCATATGGCGCACATAAATTTTGAAAACATTCCTTTACCTCAAAAACGATTTTCAACTCATAATTTGAAAACACTGCACATGGGGAAATGACTTAAAATGTCCTTAAGACACATAAAAGCATTTTTTGATTGCCTTTGCAGCATGTTTCAGTCACCTTTAACATGCCTATGTAACGGAAACATTCAAAATCTAAATTTGCCATGCACAGGTGGGAGCATATTTACAAGCAATTTGCTCCACAGACAAACTTCTTACATTGAAATGGGAAAGACTCTCAATTACCTTATAAAGAAGCAGACACCATTATGTCCTTCTCATCAATATTAAAACCATTGCTTTTTCTCAAAAACGATTTACAAGTCATAATTTGAAAACACTCCACAGCTCCTATGCACATAAAAGCCCTGTCAGTACTAATACTTCACATTTTCTCCAATTACAATTTCTCAAACAAACAAAATCTATTTGTGAAACACTTGAGACAAAGCAACATTTGAAAAACACAACTTTCTTCATAATTTTCTCCTTAAAGCACACTATTTTCTATCTAAATTAAAGAAATTTTTTCTCACCTTAGCAAGTACTTTGAGTTTCAAAACAGTCTCAGAAACACACCAATTTGTCTTCAGCAGAGCAAAAGGTATGCACTCCAGAGTCTGCAGCTATCAAAAGCACAGAAATGCTGTAATTCCTCACACAGATCTCTCATGTCACCCAATCAAAACTCTTCCCTCACTTTTTTTCAAAGCAAAACCCTTCCCCCCTCTGCCCCCTCTCTGCTTTTTCTGCATAGCAACCACCTCTTGCAAGACCTCTCACACAACAATGTTGCAATTGAACTCTGAACTCTCAGTGCACCTGCATATCCAAAGCATTCTTTCATTTAATGATTTTTTCTTCGCCACTCAAAATACATCTTTCAACGAACTCATCCATGCACACTAACTTTCTGTTTTCAGCAATCAAAATCCACCAATCACTCTTACTGCTTCATTAACACAGAAACTCCTCAGTTTTTTTCATTTTACACTCTCATTTTTTCAACTGCCATTTCATTGCCACACTTCATCTGACTGCAGGAGAACCTTCTCTCGCCATGTTTTCTGTCTGGATTGTTGGACATAGCTACATCTATTGGGCTCAAAGGTACGCTGAAAACAGGAATTTACCTAACCTCAATTTACAAGATGTGGAAATTAAGTGGTTTGGCCACAGAGGATTAAAATGTCACCAATTGATACCATTGGTGAAAACCTTTATGCATTTGCCAAAACCTGACCTGTTAATTGTGCACTGTGGAGGTAATGATTTGGGCACTTTGACTGGGGTAGGTCTGGAAATGCTTTTAAAGGACACCTTTGAGCAATTGATGGCACTTTTTCCTCAGACTGCCTTGGTATATTCAAATATATGCCAAAGACAGAAATGGAGGTGGTCGAACCAATTTTGTCCACAAATTGAGAAATCGAGGAAGCATGTAAACAAATCTGTTTCAGCTTACATGAGAGACCATGGAATGGGCTCCCTGTACAACAATAACTTGCGTTACTACATGCAAGATATCTACAGAGGAGATGGAGTTCACTTCTCAGATGAGGGCAACAGAGTTTTCACTCTGAATTTAAGAATGTGCATTGGTACCTACTTATAAGTACCTAAATGTACCATAAACCCAAAAGCTCTTCTCAGAGCTACCCTACATCTGATCACTCACAATTATTATTGTACTCTAACTTTTTTCACTAATTTTCAAGAAAGTACGCTCCCCAGAACGCTTCCCGGTTCGCGAACCGAGCGCACTCCACGCAAAAAAACTAAAAAAACGGTATATATTTTTTTGCCCTGCGAGAACCTTTCAAAGCCTCCACATCAAACCTAGGGGGTCAGGGACGATCTACTATGCCCCCTTATGGTCATTTGCCCCTTCGCTTTGGCCTCCTCTTGTCTCTCGATCCTACCGAGAGACAAGATGGCGGCCGCTACGGACTGTTTGGAATGTTTACAGACGCCGAAAAACCAATCAGCTTCGCAAACCTCCGTAACGCGAAAAGTACGCGAAGCGGAGCGCTGTTACAGATATATATCTTTTTTTGAACGTTAATTTCTCAAAATCCACTGGAGCACATATATTGAGACCTAGCAAAGGCACATCGGGCTACCAGTCCCTACAATTTTGCCAAGTTTCGTGCAAATCCATTCAGCCGTTCGATTATTATTATTATTTTTTTTTTTGCCCCGCGGGGCCCTTTTAAAACCTCCACATCAAACCTAGGGGGTCAGCGAGGATCTACTATTCCCCCTTATGGTCATTTGCCCCTTCGCTTTCGCCTCCTCTTGTCTCTCGATCCTACCGAGAGACAAGATGGCGGCCGCTACGGACTGTTTGGAATGTTGACAGACGCCGGAGAACCAATCAGCTTCGCTTCACAAAGCTCCGTTGCGCGAAAAGTCCGCGAACCAGACCGCTGCCTGGTCCGCGCTTACAGATATATATCTTTTTTTAAACGTTAATTTCTCAAAATCCACTGGAGCACATATATTGAGACCTACAAAAGGCACATCGGGCTACCAGTCCCTACAATTTTGCCAAGTTTCGTGCAAATCCATTCAGCCGTTCGGGCTAAAAGTGAGGCCAACCGCCCTATGGAAATTAACATGGGAAAAACGCGTTTTGGGACCCCCCTTTTTTCTCGGCCCCCCCTTGACGAACCCCCCCCAAATTTTCAAAGGCTGCTCAGAAACAAAATGTGCCATTTTCCTGAAAATTTCAGCCAATTCCGTCCACAAACGCCAAAGTTATTAGACATAGAATTTTCAAAAAAACCCATGGAGAAAAAATCCTAACTATATATACCTACTGGCGACCGCCAGTAGGTAATATATATATATATATATATATATATATATATATATATATATATATATATATATATATATATATATTATACCAAGTGCCCTGAAGCTTAGAAGCTCACTCGAAATCACTCTGCCATCCGGCTCTTTCTTGTGCAGCCTGCGCTCTGTTCCACGTGTTAATACAACATGCCGACGCGTTTCAGGGTTTCCACTACCCCTTCTTCCTAGGCCAAACAAACAACAGCATTTCAATATTTTCATGCTTGCATATCCGGTTTTATTCAATTGCTGGTAACGTGTGCGTTCTTAACATCATTACAATGCATGATGGGACATAGAGTTCCTTGGTTCAGTTCAAATGCGTAGTCTGTAATTATTAAGTTCATCATTACCTTGAGTAGGTTTGTGTCACAGTTTGACAGGTTTCGTTAAGCACTGAGTGACTTGCGGTTCCAATTTTGATAAGTTCAAAGTTGCCGCCTCACCAGCTGGTTACAAGTATATTCCAAGCCGGCAATGGTGCTGCTTCCCACGGCCAGGCCGCCGCGTAGAAATGTGTTATACCAAGTGCCCTGAAGCTTAGAAGCTCACTCGAAATCACTCTGCCATCCAGCTCTTTCTTGTGCAGCCTGCTCTCTGTTCCACGTGTTAATACAACATGCCGACGCGTTTCAGGGTTTCCACTACCCGTTCTTCCTAGGCCAAACAAACAACAGCATTTCAATATTTTCATGATTGCATATCCGGTTTTATTCAATTGCTGGTAACGTGTGCGTTCTTAACATCATTACAATGCATGATGGGACATTGAGTTCCTTGGTTCAGTTCAAATGCGTAGTCAGTAATTATTAAGTTCATCATTACCTTGAGTAGGTTTGTGTCACAGTTTGGCAGGTTTCGTTAAGCACTGAGTGACTTGCGGTTCCAATTTTGATAAGTTCAAAGTTGCCGCCTCACCAGCTGGTTACAAGTATATTCCAAGCCGGCAATGGTGCTGCTTCCCACGGCCAGGCCGCCGCGTAGAAATGTGTTATACCAAGTGCCCTGAAGCTTAGAAGCTCACTCGAAATCACTCTGCCATCCGGCTCTTTCTTGTGCAGCCTGCGCTCTGTTCCACATGTTAATACAACATGCCGACGCGTTTCAGGGTTTCCACTACCCCTTCTTCCTAGGCCAAACAAACAACAGCATTTCAATATTTTCATGCTTGCATATCCGGTTTTATTCAATTGCTGGTAACGTGTGCGTTCTTAACATCATTACAATGCATGATGGGACATAGAGTTCCTTGGTTCAGTACAAATGCGTAGTCTGTAATTATTAAGTTCATCATTACCTTGAGTAGGTTTGTGTCACAGTTTGGCAGGTTTCGTTAAGCACTGAGTGGCTTGCGGTTCCAATTTTGATAAGTTCAAAGTTGCCGCCTCACCAGCTGTGTGTTATACCAAGTGCCCTGAAACCTTCTGCAACAGTCCTAATCCTTCAAAAACGGCTCCTGTTATCTGATTCCGGCGTTTTTAGGCGTCGATGCAGAGATGCTCTAGGGCATCCGGGCTTCCTCCGCGGCTCAGGCGAGACCGCTAAACATCCAAAAACCAAGTTTGCCTGCTGAGGAGTCAGCCACGTCACAGGAAGATAATATGCCACACTTCTTTTATTGAAGGCTGTTGCAGGAATTAAAAAACAAACTTCACGGAAAATGTTCAGCCTGCGCCTGACGCGTTTCGTGAAAGATCACTTCTTCAGAGGCATGGGCTTGAAAGTCATGTCACGCTCTTTTAGGCCCTTCATATCTGTGTTTAGCACCGCCCATGTGGGCGCAGTCACCCCCGTGGCCCGCTGGTAGCTGTAGTGCAAAGTCTTACTCCAGTGAGTTAGCGTGCTCAGGACCCCACAATAAATGAAAATTTCAAACCCCAGTGGGTTTTGTTGCTCGTCTTTACCTTCTGCAACAGTCCTAATCCTTCAAAAACGGCTCCTGTTATCTGATTCCGGCGTTTTTAGGCGTCGATGCAGAGATGCTCTAGGGCATCCGGGCTTCCTCCGTGGCTCAGGCGAGACCGCTAAACATCCAAAAACCAAGTTTGCCTGCTGAGGAGTCAGCCACGTCACAGGAAGATAATATGCCACACTTCTTTTATTGAAGGCTGTTGCAGGAATTAAAAAACAAACTTCACGGAAAATGTTCAGCCTGCGCCTGACGCGTTTCGTGAAAGATCACTTCTTCAGAGGCATGGGCTTGAAAGTCATGTCACGCTCTTTTAGGCACTTCATATCTGTGTTTAGCACCGCCCATGTGGGCGCGGTCACCCCCGTGGCCCGCTGGTAGCTGTAGTGCAAAGTCTTACTCCAGTGAGTTAGCGTGCTCAGGACATATATTTCTAATATAAATATTAAGGGGAAAAATAATATTCTTTTAGTTTTAATAAACTTACATTACCTTCAAATGCAATTTGGACAAGTCGCACTAAATGGGTGCTGCATGTACGCACCCAACGCGAATCCCATGTGATAAAAAAAAGTGATTTAATTGGTTTATAACACTTACTGTTCTAACTATTGAAGAACCCCACCCATTCCAATTACTCTTCTTAGACCTTCATTAGGAGAAGACCTATCCTGAAAAGAACGTCACTTTTTGTTCATTGGAAACCTGAACTTTTTTGGAGTAAAAAATGGCTACACCACTGCAAGAATCATCTGATTCTGATGATTTTGTAACTGAACAATTTCTACTTTTCCAGAGGGGCAAAAGAAATGTAATAGCAACAAAGTAACATGCAAGATTTGCCAGGCAGTACTGTCCAGAGGAGATCCAAACAAGAAATACTCCTGTGGCACTGCTAGTATGCACAAGACCCTCCAATCCATGCATCCTGTGAACTATGCTCACGAATAATGTAGAAGACTGCGCCAAAATGTACCTCCACCACCGGCAATACCAAGTACCTCTGCGGCATCACCTTCAACATCACCACCAGACATACGTCCCCAATTCGTGAAAGTTGGAATGCACTGCGTGAAGTGCAATCGTTTAATTGTTATGGGAAGCAATCAGTAAACCTAGCTTGCAGAGCAATTGATAACCATCTATGCTAGGTTTTTTTTTCTCCCTCAAAGTTCATGGTTTTGTTCATCCTGTTGACTTTTGTTTTCTTTAAAACAAAAACTAAAAAAACCAAAAAACGTTCTAAAAATAAAAAATATATATACAGTACAAAAAAAAGTTAATTTCGGAACTAACTACTCTGGTTAAAGAAAGTGCTAAATTTATATGCTAGTGTGTGAAAGTTTACATAAATGTATACTTACTGCATAATTGACTAAAGAATGCATTTGTCATATATGGTGAATGTATAACTGCAGAACTATAAGGAAGTGCTACACCATGGCGCTATAAGCTCTTTAGCTACAGCGTGCTGAGCTACTTCCGAAGCACAACGATATACATAAATATGTTGGAAGTCTATCCTTCCCTCTGCACTGCTGCTTAAACTGCAGGCATGTGGTGATACAGGCACCCTTGCACCATGGTGCAAGAATATCTGTGTTGTGTGGAGTTTGTTTTTGTGCAGGAAGACACACCTTCCTGCACAAGAACAATCAGTGAAGATATTTTACTCCTACAATGTATGCTGTGCATTATAGCATATATTGGAAGAAAAAAATGAGGAGAAATTAAAACAATTCAGCACCAGATTTACAAGCTCTCTGCGCCACCAGTAGGTCACTTTTTGTGACGTACTGGTTGCGCAGGTGGCTCCTCCATATTTACAACGAGAGAAAAAGTTACCCTGCGTGACTTTTCCTTTCCTTCTAAATACGGCCCCTTCATACGCAGCTCTTTACGTATATATATTACATCATTCATGACATGGTTAGTGACATCACTGATCACATCACTGATCACATCTCATATGGCATCACTTATGACATCACTGATGACAGCATCCAGTGAATGTGGTTTGGTTTGTTATTTAAATATGTATTATATATATAGCAATCTGCATTGAAGAATGAGTGGATATAAAAAAAATCTGGATAAAGGATTTAGTAGCAGTGTGATTGTTTACTTGAGTAATTTATAGTGTCTCATTAAATATATTGGATAGTGACTAAACTGTGTGAAAATCTGTATTACTTGGTCAGTTGTTCTGTAAACTGCTGCACCAGTTGGTTACTAGCTATGTGAAAGTCTATATTACTTATTGATTAGTTAACTGAGTAATTGTATGGGAGAGTGAATGTGTGTGTGGTTTGGTGGGGGGTGTCTGACTGCCCAAAGATGTGTGAATAGTTAATTCAGTAGGTATATGATGTCAAGACTGCATGTTATAACAATTGTTTGGGTGAATTTATATCTTTATGGGTGTGGTGATGAGCAAATATATCTCTCAATGGCACATGTGCAAAAAAGTACAAAAATAAAAGCCAGTGTATGTGACATTTGTTGTATATAAAGAAGTATACATATGACTCAGTGATTGCATCAGTAACTGTATACTTGTAATAGTGATTTTATAACACTAACTATGAGTTACTATCTATATGAATAAATGAAGTGCTGTTTGTATAAGTGTTAGGGGCAGTGTTTTAGGGTTTAGGGTAGTGTAGTGGTGTTTGTGTAGTGAACGGGTTGTGCTGGGGATAGATTTAGGGTTTAAGGTAGTGCATTGGTCTTTGTGTAGAGTAGGGGGTCGTGTGGTGGTAGATTTAGCATTTAGGGTAGTACACTGGTGTTTGTGTAGTGTAGGGGTCGCGCTGAGGGTAGTGTTTTAGGGTTTAGGATAGTGCAGTGGTGTTCGTCTACTGTAGGGGTTAGTGTTTTAGGGTTTAGAGTAGTGCAGTGGTGTTTATGTAGTTTAGAGGTTCATGCTGGGGGTAGTGTTTTAGGGTTTAGGGTAGTGTAGTGGTGTTTGTGAAGTGTAGGGGTTGTGCTGGGGGTATGTATTAACATTACACCATGACCACCCTAAGCACAATTATCAGTAGTAACCACCAACAAACTCCAGGTGAAGTTATCAGCAGAATGCTAGGAAAACGTTTATCAATATTAAATGCTTCTAATCAAGTAAAATTCAAATCATCACATGCAGTGTGCCACAAATGGTATTGCCACAGCAGTAAGTCTCCCCAACTTAGATTTAATGTGGATAAACATGTTTCATGTGACAGACCCATAGGCCAATGCTGCAGCTTCCACATGCTTCAACACCCTCCACATACTCAGCAAGACCTTCAAATAGACCCCACCCCCGAATCAAGGAAGACCATCACCCAAGCACTCATCACCAGCAGGCTGGACTACGGGAATGCCCTCTATGCCGGAATCACCAAATCTCTACTCCACAAACTTCAAACTGTCCAGTACACGGCAGCCAGACTTATCCTCAGCATCCCACGACAAGACCACATTACCCAGCATAAAGAGCACTCCACTTGCTCCCCATCGAAAAAAGAGTGACCTTCAAGCTGTTCAATCACACCTATAAAGCCCGCCACAAAACCGGACTCCAATACCTCAATCTCCTTCTACAGCCCCCAAAGGAACCTCCACTCCGCTGACCAGGCCTTGGCCGAAATCCTCTATCAACAGAACCAGACAGGAGGCACACCCTTCTCCTACATCATGGCCAAGACCTGGAATGGACTCCCCCTCAGCATCAGATGAACCCCCACACTGAAAGCATTCAGGAAGAGCCATAAGACCTGGCTTTTTGAATGACCAAAGCTGCACAAATCCCCCCCCACATACTCCCCCAGTGCCTGGAAACCCTCACAGGTGAGTAGTGCGCTCTATACATCCCTAATTGATTAATTAATATGCCACCAGAGTGTGTGTTTGAGTGTTATCAACAGGCCCTGTCATTGATTTGGCTGTATGTAACTCCTAAGGGTAGTGAAATGAGCAGTACTACCTTCTTTAATATACACAGAATCTCTGAGATTGGCTTGGTTTGGCTTCACCTCTGAGAGCTACTTTCAGGGTGCTGGTGAGCTACCAGTAGCTCCCGAGCTACTAGTTGGAGATCCCTGGTATGTATAGTGAGTGGGGAATTGTAGTCCTGAAGCACAAATGTGAAGGTTATTACACCACAACATGCATAATACATAGCACTTTGAATCACTCCATTCCCTAAAGCCTGGCTCACTGCATGAGTACATGCTTACTGACTGAATGATTACATTAATATAAGTAAATACACTGGGTGAATTCTTAATTGTTTGACTTTTACTTTAGTGAATGAATTACTACATGGTACTGAAAGAGTCATTTTGAAATTGCAACAGCAGTCATACTGTGTTTGCTGGAGTATATAGATAGTGACTGGTGAATTGTAGGCCTGAAGCACAAATGTGAAGGTGGTTACACCACTACATGCATAATGCATAGGAGTTTGAAGCACTGCATACCCTAAAGCCTTGCTTACTGCAAGAGTAGAGCTACTTATGTAACTACAAACACATCAACCAACCAAATCATTCTCTCTCAATTTTACCAAATGGACACTTATTCATAGTGTGATTCTAGACAAATAACAGTATCCCTTGCAGTGTATAAAGAAAGATTAAATATATTAGATAAATAAATGTATTAAATCTCGGAATAATGGAATTAAATGAATTAATACTCGGATATAAATTAGTATACTCAAAGTTTAATAGAGAGTATCTCCATGCAGGGAAAATAGGGGTTTAGGGAAATGAAGAATAATAAAAAAAAGTTTTACAAAAAAAGGGAAGTTACTAGAATAATAGGTCGAAAAAAAGGGGAATGAATGTTAATACTCGTATTAAAAAAAAGTAACCTATAGGATTGCTTCAATAAGAAAAACGAGTTAAAATAAAGCATTTTAGAAATTATACAAAAGTTTAAAAGTATGGAAAGAGGCACGTTTACATAAACACGTGACACACTAAAACAGTGGAAATGAGAACACCTGTCAACTGAAAAACGTGAGTTAAAAGTGGGAGGAGCAATACCTTTATCCCATAGAGTGTTAAGTAACCAAAAAGTATATAAACCACACCCGTGGGATAATTAGTTTCATTTGAGAGAATCAATACGAGCGAAGAAACTACGAGCAAGGTAATGATTCAGGGCTGCGGAAGCATCTTGAGAATATCTTTCATTTCCTCAGAGGGAACATATTGTTAATATATATATTTAAAAATACATAAAACATTATGTCCCCTCCAGAGGAGTTGGATGAATTTCGACGGAGGAGGGAAAGAATATCGAAGAGAGGTAAATTATCTGAAAGGGTATATGTTTGATATTTAAAAAAAAAAAATCAAAAATATATAAATGATTATAGAATGTGGTATGATTAAGTTTAAATGGAATATAATAACGAGTTTACGAAAGAACCATTACAAGAAATATAGGTTAATTAAGGAATTACTACGTGCAAAGTAATGATTAGGAGCGATCCCATCATCTTGAATTTATCTTTCATTTTCACATAGGGATCACAATGTTCATGTATATTTTAATTTATATATAACTTTATGATCCTTCAACTGGAGTTGGATGACTTTCAACAAAGGATTTCAAGCAATAATAAATAATATGTTTTTTAGTATGCAAGTGTTTCTTAATGATTGAAAAATGTAGACTCAATAAACTATCGACGAAAAAACAAAATACTTTGGAATAAAGGAGAATCTTCTTTATATTCTTGAGTGAAAATGGGCTAAAAGTATTTATATTGAGTAGTGCTTTTACCAATTTTTACTCGTGAAGAACAGGAGGATTATCTTCGCAATCACTTTTTTAGAAAAAAATAATATATTTGTAGCTTCAAATGTTAATAAGTCTTACAATTTTTTGGATTGTTAAATGTAATAATGAAATGAAATGTACATAAAAAAGAAAGATAAAGTAGTGAGGGAGTGTTTGTTGTAGCACTTCTGTTCTACTTTATCTGAAAGTAAAAAAAGCCCAAACATTTAAATAAAGATGATGAGGTAACACATATAATGTAAACATAAGGAATGAGTGCCTACGATAAAATAACATAAATGTGGTCCAACGCGTGATAGCAATGAATGAAAAAAAAAGCATTTCACCCATATGATGAATATAAAAGATTCAATAAAAATATTTTGAAAATATGAGCATTTTTCTTTCAAGGATGGTTTGAAGAATGATACATTTAATAAAAGAACATAGTACTCCACGCTAAAGGAGAAAAGTCAGCACAATTATAGATAGAATAGAAAATAGAATAATATTTTTAAATACCTTTACAGTCAACAAACTCGTAAGCAGAGTACACAGTTTAAGTTAAAAACACCCTACCACAACTAGTTTTTGAAACGCATTGTCAAATAAAGTGCGTCACAAAATGGGCTACATACATGGTGAGGCTATCGTAACGTCACATCAAAAAAAACAAGCCAATCAACATTAGGATCAGGAAGGTAGAGTTAACCACACAACAGTCAATCAAATGTTTTTCAAAATCTGCGTAAGGAAAGGGATTGGTCGGTAATACGTCTTCTTACAATGCTTCACAACCAATGAAAAAGAGGTGTAGAAAGTTTCTGTTTTTAACATACGAGCAAATCAGATGACCTTGCAAGTACATGCAGCGAGAGGCAATTATTAAAGATGGCTTGCTTTCGCAAGATCCCGAAAGGCTTCTTGCAGAATAAGTATGCACTTATCTGCCAGACCCCATTGAATGATTAACCAGGCTCTCAAGCCTAAACACATCGGAAATCATCTCTTGTCACTTTCTCTTCTTCCAGGTTCACCGTGAAAGTACGTGTCTTCTTCTCCTTTAACTTCTTTCTTTTTCATAGTAATTGTTACTCACACACTATCCAGCAAATACCCCACAGATGCAACCCCCTGGATTTGCAATAGTAATTGTTACTCATACACTATCCAGCACATACCCTACAGATGCACCACCTTGGGGTTGGAATATATTTTTTTTACTGATACACTATCCAGCACATTCTGTACAGATGCACACCCCTGGAGTTAGACTAGTAATTTTTACCCCTACACTAACATGCACTTACCCTACAGATGCACCCTGCTCTCTCTTTCAAAATCCAAACCAGATTTACAACACCCTTTTACCACTTTTGCATCACTTTTTCCATCTTAAAAGTAATGCAATAAACTTGTGAACCTGCCACTATCCACATTACAAGCAAAACAAGTACACAACTCATTCACTTCTTTATCGATCACAATTAGACAGTGTTGTTTCACGATTCACAATGAACTTCAATAAATACTTCGTGCCTATTTAAATGGAAGACGAGATTGTCGACATTACAAAACTTAGTGGCATATTTACAAAGACAGAGTTAAAATTGTCGTCACTTTAACGCCTGCAAAGTACAACAAAAACACAGAAAATGGACTTCAAAATCCTTTGTTATCTTACCGGAAGATTTTCTCAACATTGCTGTTTCGTATACAAGACTGAGAGCCACCCCCCGGGGCTATAAAATAAATGGTTCTGGGGGGCTCCACGGCTCCCCACTGCAAACTTAGAAGTGTGGGGACCTCAACGACCCCCCCTCAAGCCCCGGGAACCACCACTCCCAGGATTTTGTGTATTGTGGGAGGCAGACAGCGTGGCCCTCCGCCTGGAGCCCTCGTGGGCCCTGGGGACTGCTACACCCCAGGGCCGGCTCCTGCAGTGTCCCGGGGTGCCTACCCCCAGGACACTGCTGTTTGCTATGAGAGGGCGGGAGTCTCGAGGCTCCCACCCTCCCATGGCAAACTTAGGAGTCGATTAGGATGATGGGCAGGCGGACGGACTCTGTCTGGGGCAGGTACCGTCCGCCACAAGGGCGGAGGAACCGTGCCCCTAATTAGGATGCACCCGCCACAGTGGCGGGTGCATCCCACATGTTTTACATTGCGGCGGACGGTGCATAAAGCACCGGCCGCCGCAATGTGAAAAATGCATGATGTGCGTTTCACAGCACAACACAGCCTGCATGGCGGTGGCGATCCGTCCCCCATCCTAATGGACCCCTTAGTTTGGATTTTGAAAGACACTGCAGTGAAATCTATTCTCACTTTCAAAATCCAAACCAGATTGCTTTTTCATATGCAACTTAGCATCGCCCCTTGTGGAAAAGCAATGCCGGCTTCCGAAGGACACGAGGAGCCGGCGGGACCGTGGGGACATTGTGGCTCCCCCCACGGTCGCCAATATTTTTTTATAACACCCGGGGGATAGGGTCCCCGGGGATATTAGAAATTACTGATAGGGGCTATTTTTTTACGGTAAAATTCAAAGTCGCGCACGCAGCGCCCATTGTGGCCCCCTGGTGTGCACGCGCTAGATGCACGACTCATAATCTGTAGGGTGCACGACTCCAGCGCCTTTGGTTCACAACTTCTACGCGTTTAGGAGCCGGCATTGCCTTCCCACATGGGGAGCTACTAACATGCAGCTCCCCATGTGGAAAAGCAATCTGATTTAGATTTTGAAAGAGAGAACAGATTTCCTTGCTATGGGAGGGCGGGACACTGCAGGTACCGGCCCTCTCACAATACATAAAGCGGTCTTTGGAGACCTTGCAGCCCCCAACCATTTTTTTTTGTAGCCCCGGGGGTATCGGGGCCCTCGAGTGCTCCAGGAGGGGGCCCATGCAGTCCCCCCCACAATACATAAAGCCCCGGGGGTGGTGGTCCCCACGGCTTTGGGGACCCTGGACTCCTCTCCCCACCATTTTTTTCTTTTTAGCCCCTGGGCCCCAAATAAAATTTTATAATTTTACCCCGGTATTTGCCCCCCGGGGGCTAATTATAAGGGCCACCCTTAAAATGTTATAATTTTACCCCCGGTATTTACCCCCCCAGGGCTAATTATAAAAAAAGCTCAGTTTATTTTATTTATTTTACGGCAGAGTCCGCGCACCATACACGCACCTGCCGGGTTTAAAAAACAATAAATAATTGGGGCCCTGGGGGTCCTTCTGGGATCCCCTAAGCAGGTCTAGAGGGTAAAATTATTTCTACCCTGCCCCCTTTCTACGTTTTGCACACATATTCCACTGACTTCCTCATCCTTGCTTCTACTGAGGCACAAATGGCTGCCAACAGTTCCTGGTTTCGAATGTTGACAACCACTTGACAGCCAATTAGCATTCAGCACGTAATCGGAAGGGTCCGCTTATGGTACAATGACAATATGCGCAGACTCCGCGGATCCACCGCGCCCATAGATATATAAATTACTTTAACTGTAATTTTCTCAGGAACTACTGAACAGATTGACACCAACTTTGGTGTAGTTACGTTCAGCCGTTCGGGCTGTAGCAGTGGCTAAAGGTCCTATGGAAAATTGCATGGGGAAAACACGTTTTGGGACCCACCTTTTTTCTCGGCCCCCGCTTGACGAATCACTGTGAAACTTTCAGGATAGGAGCGGACCAGAGCTGGCCAAAAGTTTGGAAAATTTCTCAAATATTCGCCAAAGTTATTGGGAATAGAATGTTGCGAATTTCCAATGCATAATAGGTCCTAACTATAACTACCTACTGGCGACCGCCAGTAGGTAATACATATATATATATATATATATTCACTGAAAAAACCATAGGTTATAGATCATATATAGTTAGGAATTAGCATTTACAAAACCTTGAAAATTCACTGAAAAAACCATAGGTTATAGACCATATATAGTTAGGAATTAGCATTTAAAAAACCTTATTTTACTCCCACAAAACCATTGAAATTCCATATATAGTTAGTTGCACTAACTATATATCACGCACCCGCAATCCACTGCTGATGATGTCACATATTACATCATTCATGACATGGTCAGTGACATCACTGATGACATCACTGATGACATCTCAAATGACATCACTGATGACATGACTGATAACAACATCCAGTGATTTTTTGTTTCTGTAAAGTTTAAATATGTCTTACATATTGAAGAATGAGTGGATGTGTAAGTGTCTGGACGAAGAATTTAGTAGGTGCATGACTGACTGTATGACTGAGTGATTAAATGTGTCTCACTGAGTGCATGGGTTAGTGACTAAACTGTCTTAATTTGTGCATCATTATGTCTGTTGTTCTGTAAACTGCTGCATGTGTTGATCAGTAGCTATATGAGTAACTATATGGGTTATTGATTGATTGTCCAAGTATTTGTATGGGAGACTGAGTGTGTGTGTGGCTGGCTGGGAGGTGTGTGACTCTGTGCAGATCAATGTGTACTTATATCAATGATTGTATAACAAGGTAAGTATGTGTTAGTATATGTTTGAAAATATAAGGTGCTCTATGTTTAACTGTATAGACAAGAAAATGGAAGTGTGATTGATTCTTTACAGGACTGACTAGGTGTGTGAGTAACTCCATGGATGAGTGGCAGAGTGTGAGTGTCTGTATAGGTGTATGAGTGCATATGATAGTGTTGTAAAGATGAGTGATTGTATGTATGAATGATTGTATAGGTGAATGAGTGAATGTGTGTGTAGACGTAGGAATCAGTGAGTACATATGTAGTAACTAGTATTGGTGTGTCAATGGTTTCAAAAATTATACTCTGTATTTAACACTGGGTGAAACAGAGGTTATATTAAAATATGAGGAGATGCATTGTATTGTCACATGAATGATATCATCAGTGATGTGGTCATTGATGTCAAATGAGATGTCATCAGTGATGTCATCAGTGATGTCATTTGAGATGTCATCAGTGATGTCATCAGTGATGTCACTGACCATGTCATGAATGATGTAATATGTGACATCATCAGCAGTGGATTGCGGGTGCGCGATATATAGTTAGTGCAACTAACTATATATGGAATTTCAATGGTTTTGTGTGAGTAAAATAAGGTTTTTTAAATGCTAATTCCTAACTATATATGGTCTATAACCTATGGTTTTTTCAGTGAATTTTCAAGGTTTTGTAAATGCTCATTCCTAACTATATATGATCTATAACCTATGGTTTTTTCAGTGAATTTCAATGGTTTTTTAATAGCAAATATCATAAGCTGTCGAATGTCAAGTACGTGGTAAGTGAAAACATTTTCGTGTTTATGCACACTGATCTGCTTTGAATGGTGCCCCCCCCCCTCATTTCTATTAGGAGTACTCTCTCTTTGCACATAGTGAAGGGTAGTTAACGCAGGCCTTTGCCCCCGTTGTAATACGTCGTGCCTGCTTCTCTCTCCATTTGATTGATTGTTATCCAAGTATTTACTGTTTTAGAATTGGTTCTCTTTGGTTCATTCTCTATTTACAAACAAACACAGAGTCGCAATACTCTGTTTAGTCTTTGCAGATAACGAAAAATCGTGTAAAAAAAAAAAGAAAAGGAATCGAGCAAAATCAGTAGGCCACTAACGGGATCTCTTTTTGACCTCGCTAAAATAGAAACATTAGGAACAACCCCTCATGACAAATACAAAACTAGTGAAATGAACTGAACTCCACACAATGATGGCTGCAAAACAGCTCGGCTCCGCCACCCACCCCGCCCAAAATAACGATAAAGAGCGGCTGCCATGATTGGTTGCGGAATGGCCACGACGGAGCTACGAAATGGTACTGCTCTCATGCTAACCCCAGCTTCAGTCTGAAACATCCAGAAACACTGTAGACTACCAATTCGATCAGTTCCGGTAGCGCCCCAATGTAACCCGTTAGAGAAGAACTAGCCCTCCCCTCTTTGACTGATGGTTCTTGTTGCCTGTCCCTTCTGTTGTCATTTAACAGAACTATTTAGCCTGCTGAAAGGGGTTGTGTTCCGACCGCTGGTTGGTGGAGACATTTTGACTATATTCTGGACCTGCGTTGTCGCGTAATGCGTCATATGACGCGCCGCGTTAGCGCATCCGGAAGTCATCCGGGGCGCGCAGCGCGTAACGTAAGCATAACAAGTCATGTGACTTGTTAATAAAACTTTTCATTGGTTCATTTTACTTTTCTTATTCTAATGATGAAAGGCTTGGTCATATGACCTAAAAATTACGCTTTTTATTACTTCCGAACATTATTTTTTCTTAAATATATGTTATAATGTTCCAGGCTAATGTACTTTCCCGGAAAATTTACAACTGTCCTGCAAGTAAAATATATTCTTTTTTCGAAAAAAAGAGCGTTTCTTCGTCCCATGACGGAGCCGTTGAGCAAAAGAGGGTCGACCTGCTGTCTTAGTCGCCGATACGCCTGAATATGAGATTCTTATCGATCACTTTATGTTGCAGGAATAGAAAACACAACAGCCCTTGACCATTTATCTTTACTGCGTTCCTTCGTATTATACCTTTTACCCTTCATGTAATTGGTCTGCTTTATTTCACTTGCCTTTTAATGATTCTAAAACAGTGACTATTATTAAAAACTTTACCAATGTATATACTACTACCATGTTTTCTTTTAAAAACCTTTATTGTGAAAATTTCATTATACAAATACGAGCCTATAACCACGTGGGCCTGCCACGGAGCAAACTGTAATCGTATATGATGAGTAGACATTTACACTGTAGAGGAACGTAACGGGCGGGCCATTAGGTTGCAAGAACTAAGGTGTCTAACAGTTACGGAATCGGTGGACGTACATTTTATAATTAAAATACGACAGGGCCAGTTACAATAAAATTATCTAGATATACATTTGCGGGCAAGTACCATGGGTGACGTTAATTCGAACTTTCAATAGTACAGTAATCAATAACACATCAGAACTTAATATCAATAGGGATGTCGAAATATTCAATCAATTCTCGTCCCCGCCCGCCATGTGCTTCAAAACTGCATACGTATCTCGTGATTTCAAGGTTCTGCAACCAGTACACAACAAGGAGTTACGAGTCCCATTTATTCCGGCGCCATTTTGGGCGAGGACGGGCAGGTCCAGGATATAGTCAAAATGTCTCTACCAACCATCGACTATGATGATGTTCATATGCTGTATTTATTAGAGTAACACTCATCTGTCCACATGAAATTAATTTGCCACAATCTAAACATGTCATTTTAATCTTTCCAAAGTTCTTCTAAATATTTGGGACCGTTTCCCTTGCCTCTGATGCTGTCAGTGCCACTTCTTTGATGAATGTACTAGCAGGTCAGGGGTTCTCCTCTAAATCTCTCTTTTATGCAGCACTATAATTAATTGGTGCCACCTCTCCATATGACAATGCATGGTATAGTTACCATAACTATATTTTTTTTCGGTTCCTCTGGAGAGTTCATCGTGGCAGATGAAGCGTGTAACGTACCGGGCATTTACCTTTTCTTGCATGTACAGGAAAGGAAAAAAAAATCGAGCGTCCGAGTTCTAAGGTGTCCCAGGGCCATTTTAGTGGACCAGGCCCAAATCCAAAGAACAGGCCGCCATTTTGAGAGTCCTGTTGCAGCCGCCTGTCGCTGTAGCATCAAGAGCAGCCGAAACTCAGCTGAATGGCAACTGAAACGGTAAAGGGGCGCCCCACTACAGCAGACGAGCCTCCACCTAGGAAGGCCCGTTCACGCCACCTCCCCCCCCCCCTTCGGGCACCCCACGCCGTTATTCGGAGCAGTATTGTAGGATGGCCACACCAGTGCGGCAACTTGCTAGACATCACCTCGGTGGTAACCGAATCTCAACGCCTTGTGGTGTCTTCTATTCAGAAAACATTGTTATGCTGCCTTCGACCTATTCGCCGCAAGTGCGCACACAACTCAACTGCATAGCTTGCTAGACACCACCTCGATGCCATCCGGATCTTGGAATCTCAGCGCCTTTTGGTGTCTTCTCTTCAGAAAATATTGTTGCGCTGCCTTTGGCCCCATTCGCACATCGGTCCGCTACTGACGCCATCTCACAGGCTAATGGGGCGCCCCACGCCGACTTTCAGCATTGTAGGATGACCACACCAGTACAGCAACTTGCTAGACATCACCTCGGTGCCATCCGGATCTCGGCGCCCCACTGCAGATGAAGTGCCTCTCAACTATGAAACCACCACGGTGACATCCGGATCTTGGCGCGTTGTGCTGCCTTCGGCCTATTCGCACATCGGTCCGCTACTGACGCCATCTCACAGGCTAATGGGGCGCCCCACGCCGAGTTTCAGCATTGTAGGATGACCACACCAGTACAGCAACTTGCTAGACATCACCTCGGTGCCATCCGGATCTTGGCATCTCAACGCCTAGTGGTATCTTCCATACAGAAAATCTTGTTACGCTACCTTTGGCCCCATTCGCACATCGGTCCGCAACTTAGACATCACCTCGGTGCCATCCGGATCTTGGCATCTCAGCGCCTTGTGGTGTATTCTCTTCAGAAAATATTGTTGAGCTGCCTTTGGCCCCATTCGCACATCCGTCCGCAACTTACACATCACCTCGGTGCCATCCGGATCTTGGCATCTCAGCGCCTTGTGGTGTCTTCTACTCCGAAAATATAGTAGAAAATATTGTTGCGCTGCCTTTGGCCCCATTCACACATCAGTCCGCTACTGACACCATCTCACAGGCCAACAGGGCGCCCCACGCCGACTTTTACCATTGTACGATGGCCACACCAGTGCCACAACTTGCTAGACACCACCTCGGTGCCATCCGGATCTTGGCATCTCAGCGCCTTGTGGTGTCTTCAAATCAGAAAATATTGTTGCGCTGCCTTTGGCCCCATTCGCACATCGGTCCGCTACTGACGCCATCTCACAGGCCAACGGGGCGCCCCACGCCGACTTTCAACATTGTAGGATGGCCACAGAAGTGCGACAACTTACTAGACACCACCTCGGTGCCATCCGGATCTTGGCGCGTTGTGCTGCCTTCGACCTATTCGCACATCGGTCCGCTACTGACGCAAACTCACAGGCCAACGGGGCGCCCCACGCCGACTTTCAGCATTGTAGGATGGCCACACCAGTGCGGCAACTTACTAGACACCACCTCGGTGCCATCCGGATCTTGGCGCGTTGTGCTGCCTTCGGCCTATTCGCACATCGGTCCGCTACTGACGCAAACTCACAGGCCAACGGGGCGCCCCACGCCGACTTTCAGCATTGTTGGATGGCCACACCAGTGCGGCAACTTACTAGACACCACCTCGGTGCCATCCGGATCTTGGCGCGTTGTGCTGCCTTCGGCCTATTCGCACATCGGTCCGCTACTGACGCAAACTCACAGGCCAACGGGGCGCCCCACGCCGACTTTCAGCATTGTTGGATGGCCACACCAGTGCGACAACTTACTAGACACCACCTCGGTGCCATCCGGATCTTGCCGCGTTGTGCTGCCTTCGGCCTATTCGCACATCGGTCCGCTACTGACGCAAACTCACAGGCCAACGGGGCGCCCCACGCCGACTTTCAGCATTGTAGGATGGCCACACCAGTGCTGCAACTTGCTGGACACCACCTCGGTGCCATCCAGATCTTGGCGCGTTGTGTTGCCTTCGGCCTATTCGCACATCGGTCCGCTACTGACGCCGCCTCACGTGCCAACGTATTTTCTCCTAATTTTACACCCTATGCCGCATAACAGGTCATGTGACTTGTTTATAAAACTTTTCATTGGTTCATTTTACTTTTGGTTTCCTAATGATGGAAGGCTTGATCATGTGACCTAAAAACAACACTTTTCATAGGATGAAAACTTTTTTTTTTCCCCAAACGATGAAAGCCCCACCTTGTTTCTGGATGTTTCAGACTGAAGCTGGCGTCAGCATGAAAGCACCACCATCTCGTAGCTCAGTCGTGGTCATTCCGCGAGCAATCATGGCAGCCGCTCCCCACCAGAAGCCTGCAGGAGTCGGAGCCCCCAAAACTTTTGATGAATTCTCAAGGCGGAGGGGACGCTTTCGAGAATGAGGTCCAAGACCTAGCAGACAAGCGCCCGATTTCCAAGGTGTCCCAGGGCCATTTCAGTGGACCAGGCCCAAAAAGGAAACAGCCTGCCGCCATTTTGAGAGTCCTGTGACAGCCGCCTATCGCTGCACCGCAAGAGTGGGCGCAACTCAGCTGAATTGCGGCTTTTGACACAGTGGACCAAAAACGGACGGAATGGCAACTGAAACGGTAAAGGGGCGCCCCACTACAACAGATGACACTCCACCTGGAGAGGCCCGTTCACGCCGCCTCCCCCGGGGCGCTCCACGCCGTTATTCGGAGCAGCATTGTAGGATACCAAAACCAGTGCGGCAACTTACTGGACATCACCTTGGTGCCATCGTTCTGCTGCCTTGGAACTATTCGCGCAACAGTTTGCTACTGATGACCCACCCCCCGCGACGCCCCATGCCGTTATTTGCTGGGTGGCAACTTACTAGACATCACTTTCGTGTCATCTAGATTTCAACGCGTTCTGCTGCCTTGGAACTATTCGCACAACAGTTTGCTACTGATGACCCACCCCCCGCGACGCCCCACGCCGGAAATCTGGACGTTGTGCTGCGTTGGGACTATTCGCACAGCCGACCGCTACTTCGTTGTTTTTCCCTAAAAATGTTTATATGTTATTACTATTTTTGTTTTCTTGTATATATTTATAAATTATTAAAGTTTTATAATCTTACTACTTTGTCGGAGTGCTATATATTTTTAATGTGACACATAATTGTAAAAACTTTGATGTACAAACAGTCATCCCTGGAATCTTCCGCTTCAGGCTCGGTCCCCTCCCCAATCACAATACAGGATGGTTTTCAGATAATAGCAACGCTTCTGCTGTGACGAATCTCATCGAGTGTGGGCCTTGATCTACTATAACTCCTTTGAAGAGGGGTGATTCTTTACAGCTGTGGCCATAAACTACATCTGCAGGGCTAGCTGATACCCTAGGACCAGCCTGGACAATCGGACACAGAGGAAAAGGAGTGTCAGAGGGTGCGGTAGTGAATAGGGCGAAAGGGAGGTGTCGGGCGGGCACAGGGTGTGATTCTCAGGGAACAGCAGCGCAGATGGGGGAGGTTTATTACCCATGCATAAGACAGAGAGCGGGGGTGACCACTGCCTGGGGGAGATGTTTGCGAGGGTGGGGAGCCATGCTAAGGATCGACAGCGTGCACAGAGTGGGTCTGGTCAAGGCATCTAAAATGGCTGCCGTGCACGACAAAAGTGTGGCATTTGAAAAAAGACAAGATGGCGCAGACAATGTTTTTCAACACTTCCTGATTTCCTTCGAATCGAACGTTAACAGACGTTGGGGCATATTACCAAAGTTAAGCGATATTTATCCCTAACGATGCTTAGCAACGATTTTTTTACCGTCAGAAATTATCGCAGATAAACCTTGCTATTATCAAGGTTTATCGGAAATACGATAAAAAACGACCGCAATGCATTAATATCGCTGAAAACTCAGCGATATTCATGCATTACCGAGCTAATGCTCTTAGCCATGTTATCCACCTCCCATTGGATAACATGGCTAAGAACTGCTCAGGGCAGGTGGTAGCTTTTAGAGATATTCGCCCTTATCTCGAATATTTCCAAAAGTTGATAATAGGAGATAGCGATGTTAGCGACTGTTTCCAGTCGCTAACATCTTGGCATGCCCACTTTGATTGTCATTAGTGATAAATATCACTCACATGCAAAGTGGGGCCCAAGATGGTCGCTATCTTCTACTAGCCGTCGCTAACTGGTGTTAGCAACAGCTAGGTAATAAACATATAATTTTATCTCCGCGAAGCGGAGCGCTGTTACAGATATATATCTTGTTTCTGAACGTTAATTTCTCAAAATGCACTGAAGCACATATATTGAGACCTAGCAAAGGCACATCGGGCTACCAGTCCCTACAATTTTGCCAAGTTTCGTGCAAATCCATTCAGCTGTTCGATCCTACCGAGAGACAAGATGGCGGCCGCTACGGACTGTTTGGAATGTTTACAGACACCGGAGAGCCAATCAGCTTCGCTTCGCAAAGCTCCGTAACGCGAAAAGTACGCGAAGCGGTGCGCTGTTACAGATATATACCTTTTTTTGAACGTTAATTTCTCAAAATCCACTGGAGCACATATATTGAGATCTAGCAAAGGCACATCGGGCTACCAGTCCCTACAATTTTGCCAAGTTTCGTGCAAATCCATTCAGCTGTTCGATTATTATTATTTTTATTTTTTTTTGCCCCGCGGGGCCCTTTTAAAACCTCCACATCAAACCTAGGGGGTGAGCGACAATGTACTATGCCCCCTTATGGTCATTTGCCCCTTCGCTTCGGCCTCCTCTTGTCTCTCGATCCTACCGAGAGACAAGATGGCGGCTACGGACTGTTTGGAATGTTGACAGACGCCGGAGAACCAATCAGCTTCGCTTCACAAAGCTCCGTTGCGCGAAAAGTCCGCGAACCAGAGCGCTGCCCGGTCCGCTGTTACAGATATATATCTTTTTTTAAACGTTAATTTCTCAAAATCCACTGGAGCACATATATTGAGACCTACAAAAGGCACATCGGGCTACCAGTCCCTACAATTTTGCCAAGTTTCGTGCAAATCCATTCAGCCGTTCGGGCTAAAAGTGAGGCCAACCGCCCTATGGAAAACTCAATGTTAAAAACACGTTTTGGGACCCCCCTTTTTTCTCGGCCCCCACTGGACGAACCCCCCCCAAATTTTCAAGGGCTGCTCAGAAACAAAATGTGCCATTTTCCTGAAAATTTCAGCCAATTCCGTCCACAAACGCCAAAGTTATTAGACATAGAATTTTCAAAAAACCCATAGAGAAAAAATCCTAACTATATATACCTACTGGCGACCGCCAGTAGGTAATATATATATATATATATATATATATATATATATATATATATATATATATATATATATATATATATATATATTAAACCAATTCTCTTACATTACAGGGTGGTTTCCCACTATTTCCTTTACAGTGGCATCTAGTTGGAGAATTTTCCAATTCTTCCTCAAGATTTTGTCTATTTGACTGCTTTCTTGGGCAAAGTCAGTGATCATTTGCATTTCTTCTGTTGTCGTTGAAACATGTGGAATTTTCGCTGCTAGGCATTCCTCTCTTGTCCTGGATTTTGCTGCTCTTTCCTAGCATTTTGATACTACACTTGGTTTGTAGAGTCTTCTCTTAAAGCGTTCCACTGTTTTCCCACTTTGTTTGAGCCATTCATCTTCTTCACTAAAGATCCTACGGATCCTCAAAAATTCTCCGTATGGGATGCTGGTGATTAGTGAATTTTGGTGGAAGCTCGTTGCTTCAAGGGTGGCATTTGTGGCCGTTGACTTTCTATGTAGCGTTGCATGGATCTGGTTCCCCTTGACGTAGATCTCTGTATCCAGGAACACTACTCTTCTTTGCTCATAGTATATCTAAATTTTACACCACTCTTTCTTTGCTCCTAGTATATGTAAATTTTAGATCCTTGGTACAATTATTAATGATCTCAAAGTATTCCTGGAACTCTGCTACCGTGCCCTCCCAAATTATCAAAAGGTCGTCAATTAATCTCTTCCAACTGACGATTTTATTGACAAACTGGTCGTGTGTTGAATTCCACGCTTTCTCCTGCTCCCACCATCCCATGGTGAGACACGCGTAGCTGGGACTAAAAGTAAATCCCATTGCGGCCCCACTTTTTTTGCGAAATAATTCTTCTCCGAAGGTGAATGCATTTTGACTCAAACAGAATGATATCATTTTCAACAGCATTTTATTGTGATCACTGTATTTCAGATTTCTGTCTTGCAGGAAGTAATTACAGGCATATTCTCCAATGTCATTCCCAATGTTAGTGTATAGGGCAATGACGTCCATCGTGATTAGATAATACGACGATTGCCAAGGTGTATCTTCAAGTGACCTCAATAGGTCACTTGTATCTTGTATGTAAGAGCTCAATTGAGTTACATATGGTCTCAAGAAATAATCTGTGTAGTCAGCCATTGGTTCCAATAAAGGATCCTTTTGCAGACAGAATCGGCCTGCCCGGGTTTTTTTTCTGATCTTTATGCAAATTCGGTAAGAAGTACATAGTTGCCATGATTGGATGTGTGACTGTTAAAAATTTTCGTTCTCCCTCGTCGATCAATCCATTTGCTGACCATTCTGCCAGATTTTCATCAATCATTTCCTTAATTTCATTTGTGGGGTTTTGTTTCAATTTCTCATAGAATTGGGTATCTCTTAGCTGGCGATGTGCCTCTGTCACATATGTTGTACGTTCACAGATAACTATGTTTCTACACGGACCATAATCCAACTGCCCACGGTGAAACAGGAAGTGATGTAACTACAATTTGAACATCTTAAGGAAGTCGAACTAAGTGGGCAGTTGATCGTGAGCAATGTGTTAGGCAACATCGAAACGCGTCGATCAGACACGCTTTCAGCCCCTTCTTTAATAAAAGTTAAAAAATAAAAAAAGAGTAAAACCCATTTCAAGTGTGCGGCCCGTCTTTCTTCTTGTGAAGAGAATTGGTTTAATATAAAGCGGCGTGGTTCAGCCGCAGGAGAACGCACCCACAACGAGCACTGCAGAAGCCGGGGAAGTTGAACCAGTTTGCAGGCAATATATATACTGGGTGAGACGTTATTACAACACTACCGTCTCCCAATTGGTGTACCTGGTAAGCTCGTGGAAGAAAGAATGGGACCAGAGGAGGACATTGCTAAAAACAACATAGCGACTTCCCTGAGCACCGGACTACCTTAATGCTGCACTGTGGGACTGGTAGTCCCCTGAATTGGCGCAAGTAGGCGGAATGGAAAGCAGGTGAGGCTCCTACATCACTGAGAGGAGGAGCCCATTTAACAACGCGAGATGGGAAGCACGCAATTTGGACAGGCGCATCTGATGAAGGCACACGCTGAAACCGGTCGTGCGAAATCCAATTAAAAGCAACCTCTGTAAATCCCGCTGTGTCCTTTGGTTTTCTTTCGCCGTTTGGGAAGGAGAAGTGGATTTGCATATAGAGCGCACTGCCTGTGGGCGCACAAAGGACCCTTTCATGAAAAGCGGACACGGAGACATGGGCAATCTTTGAAGGTAACCAAGGTATTGGACTAAATCCGTGACCCGCCACGATCACTGACCAGATGCCCTAAAGCTGCGGTTGTACTGCGGACCCAGAAAACTGGGTGAGACGTTATTACAACACTACCGTCTCCCAATTGGTGTACCTGGTAAGCTCTTGGAAGAAAGAATGGGACCAGAGGAGGACACTGCTAAAAACAACATAGCGACTTCCCTGAGCACTGGACTACCTTAATGCTGCACTGTGGGACTGGTAGTCCCCTGAATTGGCGCAAGTAGGCGGAATGGAAAGCAGGTGAGGCTCCTACATCACTGAGAGGAGGAGCCCATTTAACAACGCGAGATGGGAAGCACGCAATTTGGACAGGCGCATCTGATGAAGGCACACGCTGAAACCGGTCGTGGAAATCCAATTAAAAGCAACCTCTGTAAATCCCGCTGTGTCCTTTGGTTTTCTTTCGCCGTTTGGGATGGAGAAGTGGATTTGCATATAGAGCGCACTGCCTGTGGGCTCACAAAGGACCCTTCCGTGAAAAGCGTACACAGAGACATGGGCAATCTTTGATGGTAACCAAGGTATTGGACTAAATCTGTGACCCGCCACGATCACTGACCAGATGCCCTAAAGCTGCGGTTGTACTGCGGACCCAGACAACTGGGTGAGACGTTATTACACCACTACCGTCTCCCAATTGGTGTACCTGGTAAGCTCGTGGAAGACAGAATGGGACCAGAGGAGGACACTGCTAAAAACAACATAGCGACTTCCCTGAGCACCGGACTACCTTAATGCTGCACTGTGGGACCGGTAGTCCCCTGAATTGGCGCAAGTAGGCGGAATGGAAAGCAGGTGAGGCTCCTACCACACTGAGAGGAGGAGCCCATTTAACAACGCGAGATGGGAAGCACGCAATTTGGACAGGCGCATCTGATGAAGGCACACGCTGAAACCGGTCGTGCGAAATCCAATTAAAAGCAACCTCTGTAAATCCCGCTGTGTCCTTTGGTTTTCTTTTGCCGTTTGGGAAGGAGAAGTGGATTTGCATATATATATATATATATATGCACATATGATTGGTAGCCCAATTAGAGTCGCACACAAGTTGAGATGAAAGGTTACCAGCCTTTATTAAAGGTATGGACCGAGTTCAGTCAGCCAGTGGTTTCAAAACAGCCTTACTGCAGCCTGATGCATTTCGAATCAATCTTCCTCAGAGGCTCAGCGTAAGGTGCGTGCTCCAGCGAACATTCTCCTCCGTTAAATGTGCATCTTGACACGCCCACATTGGGGCAGCTCGAATGAGACAGTGCCTAGGCATTATGGGAGTTGAAGTGTTCAAGTTCTGTTACCTTATTACGGCGCACTGTATTTTCTGTTATTTCAAAGCTCGGAATGAGCCCCGGCACATGAAAGGGTCCTTATCCTGCATCCCATCTCCAGACCGAGGGTTGTGAATCTGTCCTCTTGGCCCCTCTTGGTTAAGGGGTGGTGCGTTGCTCGGCAGCTGGGCAGCCGCCTATAGTTGCACATATGATTGGTAGCCCAATTAGAGTCGCACACAAGTTGAGATGAAAGGTTACCAGCCTTTATTAAAGGTATGGATCGAGTTCAGTCAGCCAGTGGTTTCAAAACAGCCTTACTGCAGCCTGATGCATTTCGAATCAATCTTCCTCAGAGGCTCAGCGTAAGGTGCGTGCTCCAGCGAACATTCTCCTCCGTTAAATGTGCATCTTGACACGCCCACATTGGGGCAGCTCGAATGAGACAGTGCCTAGGCATTATGGGAGTTGAAGTGTTCAAGTTCTGTTACCTTATTACGGCGCACTGTATTTTCTGTTATTTCAAAGCTCGGAATGAGCCCCGGCACATGAAAGGGTCCTTATCCTGCATCCCATCTCCAGACCGAGGGTTGTGAATCTGTCCTCTTGGCCCCCTTTGGTTAAGGGGTGGTGCGTTGCTCGGCAGCTGGGCAGCCGCCTATAGTTGCACATATGATTGGTAGCCCAATTAGAGTCGCACACAAGTTGAGATGAAAGGTTACCAGCCTTTATTAAAGGTATGGACCGAGTTCAGTCAGCCAGTGGTTTCAAAACAGCCTTACTGCAACCTGATGCATTTCGAATCAATCTTCCTCAGAGGCTCAGCGTAAGGTGCGTGCTCCAGCGAACATTCTCCTCCGTTAAATGTGCATCTTGACACGCCCACATTGGGGCAGCTCGAATGAGACAGTGCCTACGCATTATGGGAGTTGAAGTGTTCAAGTTCTGTTACCTTATTACAGCGCACTGTATTTTCTGCTATTTCAAAGCTCGGAATGAGCCCCGGCACATGAAAGGGTCCTTATCCTGCATCCCATCTCCAGACCGAGGGTTGTGAATCTGTCCTCTTGGCCCCCTTTGGTTAAGGGGTGGTGCGTTGCTCGGCAGCTGGGCAGCCGCCTATAGTTGCACATATGATTGGTAGCCCAATTAGAGTCGCACACAAGTTGAGATGAAAGGTTACCAGCCTTTATTAAAGGTATGGACCGAGTTCAGTCAGCCAGTGGTTTCAAAACAGCCTTACTGCAGCCTGATGCATTTCGAATCAATCTTCCTCAGAGGCTCAGCGTAAGGTGCGTGCTCCAGCGAACATTCTCCTCCGTTAAATGTGCATCTTGACACGCCCACATTGGGGCAGCTCGAATGAGACAGTGCCTAGGCATTATGGGAGTTGAAGTGTTCAAGTTCTGTTACCTTATTACGGCGCACTATATTTTCTGTTATTTCAAAGCTCGGAATGAGCCCCGGCACATGAAAGGGTCCTTATCCTGCATCCCATCTCCAGACCGAGGGTTGTGAATCTGTCCTCTTGGCCCCCTTTGGTTAAGGGGTGGTGCGTTGCTCGGCAGCTGGGCAGCCGCCTATTGTTGCACATATGATTGGTAGCCCAATTAGAGTCACACACAAGTTGAGATGAAAGGTTACCAGCCTTTATTAAAGGTATGGACCGAGTTCAGTCAGCCAGTGGTTTCAAAACAGCCTTACTGCAGCCTGATGCATTTCGAATCAATCTTCCTCAGAGGCTCAGCGTAAGGTGCGTGCTCCAGCGAACATTCTCCTCCGTTAAATGTGCATCTTGACACGCCCACATTGGGGCAGCTCGAATGAGACAGTGCCTAGGCATTATGGGAGTTGAAGTGTTCAAGTTCTGTTACCTTATTACCTTATAGTAAGACACGTTCAATCACTCACTTATACAGTCAGTCACGCACCTACTAAATTATCCCTTCAGGCACTTGTAAATCCACGCATTCTTCAATACACCTTGGCATAGATATATATGAAAAATATTTAACTTTTACAGAAACACACATTCACTGGATGATGTCATCAGTGGTGTCATCAGGGATGTCATTTGAGATGTCATCAATGATGTCATCAGTGATGTCACTGACCATGTCATCTGTGATGTAATATGTAATGTCATCAGCAGTGCATTGTGGGGGCACAAGGTGTAGTTAGCTCAACTAGCTATATTTAACTATAACGAGTGAATTTCTCTGGTTTTATATGAGTCAAATATCCAACTAACTATAACGTCCCTGAAACCTATGTTTTTTTAGTGAATTTCAAAGGTTTTTTAAATGCTAATTTCCGACTATAAAGTCTGTAAAACCTATGTTTTTTTCAGTGAATTTCGATGGTTTTTTAAATGTTAATTTCATATTTTAATATTTATAAAACCTATATTTGTTCATTTTTTTTGGTAATATTTAGAAACTCTATTATCCTTTTTTTAAATTTGAAAATTATGTAATGTTTTATATCTTCCCCAAAAATATGTATATCTTTTTTTTTTTTGAGGAAACTGGAGTCTCGTACCGGTAGTGTACCAAGCTCCATCAGCACTTGAATCCTATCCGCCATATTGTTAAACTTGGAAATGATGCGAATTTCGTATCCGACAGGTTCGTGGCACCGCGTCCCTGTGCAACATTATATATGTATGAGGTCGCGCCAGCTGCTACTTTGGTAAGCGACGGGTACGCAGTACCAAGCCATGCGTTTTGTCATGTACATTGGGGTCGCGCCTACTGCACGTTGCGTATGCGATGAGTGCATGCTGCCAGGGACTGTGTTACGTCATAGACGTATGGTGTCGTGCCGGGTACGCCATACCCTAATTTTTTTTAATGTCTCAAAACTATATCTAAATAAGTTTAAAGTGTATATGAGAGCAAGCGATAATCTAAAATATTTTAAACATTTATATGTCTAACTGTAATAAACTTATATTATGGTAAATGTATTCGGGTGCGGCCTCCTTGCGCGCTCGGTATGCGATTGCCATGTGACCTTAAAAAAAGAAAATTTGATTGGTTCATAACTTTTCCCATTGTAACAGTTGGAGGACCCCACCCATTTTAGTCATTCTCTCTACAGCGTTTGATGAGAGACACCTCTTCTGCTTAGAGAGATTTTTTGAAAAGTTTTTTGCTGTGTACACATATCTTATACTACACACAACATGCAACGATCATCTTGATCAATATTCATGGTCTGTACAGTAGCCTTCCATGTGTGATGGCCATGCATCTGAAATGTTACATCAAATAACAAATGTGTGTAACATGATGCCGCTGGTGTGTGGGTGTGCGCAGTATTATGCTATATGAGTGCACATCCTAGATTACATGTGACAAACAGTAAAGAGTAATGTGTAGATTTGTGTTGCAGTATGCTCTGTTGTCAGGCTTTTCCAGTATAGTAGTGTGTCATATGTGAGACTTTCAGATTCACGTTTGACATGCATTGCTTCGACTATAATGAGCGTTATCACTGTGTATGATGTAGCCTCACTGCTGCTCCTCCCTCCATCCAAGCACATTCACATGTGTGCGCTTCGCGATAGCAACACTTTCAATAATACCGCACACCATTGACTTGCGTGTCTGCGCATATCCACAAGCTTGATAACGACATGTGATGTTGGCCATACAATGTTTTCGGACAGCATCTCATTAGCGATAGTTGCCGCCCTCCCGGTACATGCTACTTTAATCTAAATTGAGGATTGTGCGACGTCAAAACTGCAACAGGGACACACACACTTCCTGGCCAGGCAGGAACTGAACAAAGCCCAGGTCCCCGGGATAATTATCCACACCCCTACGCTGGCCTGGCATACGCAAGCCCAGCCCACTTTGCGTACGTATAAATAGGATAACGACGATGCCACATATCCCAGTTCTTCCACACTGCCTCAGGTGATATGGCCGCATCCATCTCTCATATCACAATGCGCAATTAAAAAAAGGGATCCATGAGGTGTACACCATCCTCGCAATGAACACTCGATTTGAATTGTGCACCCTGCTGGCCGTCGTGTTTGTACACACAACAATGACAGCAGGTGAGCAGTGGGGCCCTCATGCACACGGGCTGCAATTGAGCGCGGTGCTGCGGGAGGAGTGGGGTGCATCAGCCTGGGTGCGCAGGTGCGAACAAGTGTTGTTGCCGTGCGTAATGATGTGATCTCTGACCTCATCCAGTCACATCTCTGTCTCATTTTAAGGACCTTCTGGACCGTACTGTAGGCCTGAGCCAGTGGGCAGCACTGCCCTACAGACACGTGTTGTTGGCTTTTGGGGGACTGTAATGAGCTGATTACGACGTCTACATGCACACAGGCTTGCGCCGCTGCATTACACGCGCACATTATGCTTTTAGCATGCGCTCTGTTCCTTTGTATGTGAACATTGGCATAACATATTATTATTTAACCTTGTGTATTCTCGTACACTCCAACTCCTCTTTGAACCACGATTACCACTAACAGTTGGTAGATCGTACTTCAAGAAGGAAGGATGCACTCAACTGGTGTTCTCTATTAAGCTTGAAATAAACCTTCATTTACCTCAAGATGTTTCCAGCATTATTTTATTTCTCCCTTTTCAGACACTGAGTCGGTTGCGCCAAAATGGGCAGAGCTCATCTAGTGATGATGCCCTGGGCATTCTGACTCCTTCCATCGTGGTATCAAGACACCGTCCCCGACCGGAGACCTGCTGTGCCACCCTGAGAGAGGTACCCCGGAGTCGGAGCTCGCACCGGCACGTCGTTGGACACACCGGTGGTGGCAGGTGAGCAGTGAAGCCTCGGTGTGCAGGAGCTGCAATTGAGCACAGTGAGTGGGAAGGGGCTGGTCTGCAGCAGCCTCGGTGCACAAGTGCAGGCAAGCGATGTTGCCGTAGATAATAATGTAATCTCTGGCCTCATTCATACCTCTGTTTCATTTAAAGGACTTGCTGGACCGTACTCTTTCTCGCAGACCCCAGCGTCCCAGACACACGGGTGATGGGAGGTGAACAGTGAGGGCTGGGGCTGACGCCCTGTCTCCTCCTCCCTCTGTTCTTTTGACTCTCCCTCCCCTTCTCCCTTACACCCACTCGCTCTCTGTCCCATTCTCACTTTGTTCCTTTTTTTTTCTCTTGGACCTTGCACACATACTTATGTTTCTTTTTTGTCTTGCAGGTTTTGTACGCTGCTTCCAGAGGAGTACCACCCACTTATTTCATGTTATACTGTTGTTTCTTTAAATAAAGATGTGTTTCCATTTCTTTGTGTTGTTTTAATAAAGGTTATTTTTACCAATAAATGAGTGAGTGTATGCGTCGTCTTTTTCTGACAACATTTGTCTGTAGTTTATTGTGAAAATCGGCGGTTGATAGGAGGTTATGAGGGAAAACATTTGTAATTTTGCAGTGCACCTACCAAAGGAAAACCAACAGACTATTACAGACATGAAGCCTGGGTAATTCTACAACTGCAAGGGTTCTATGAGTGTATCACTTTATAACACTATGAGTACTGCCCGTGTGATTACAGAACCAATAAGGCACTGCCTAGCGCCACCGAAGCTTCAGGGACTGGCGATGTCCACCCTGCATATTTAAGTAAAGCCCCGGAGGGTGGTGATCCCCGGACTTCAGTTGGCCTCAAAGCCCCCAGAACAGTTAGTAAACAATACCCGGGGAGGTGGCGATTCCCTAGCCTGCGAAACGTCTCTGTACCCTCCCGCACTTAATTTACATGTGAGATTAAGGTCCCCAGTGCTGCAGAGACCCCGCAATATAATAATAGGATTGGCCACCAGGGGGCTTATTTAAATGAAAGGGTGAGACCCCGCTTCATTTTTTTTTCTCCATTTTTACCATCCGGATCCGCTTTTTTGAAGCGATACGAGGTTTTCCTCCTCTCGCTTCAACGAGGCAAACACAGATTTGCTATCACAGGGTGGAAGCCATGCCCCGCACTGTAATAGCAAACATAAATGTCCCGCGGATGCACACCCCGGGACATCGTATGAGCTGTGCCTGGGAGGTGGCGCTCCATAGGGCCATGATGCATTGGCTACTGCATAACTCGAGAATTAGTATACGTTTTGGGACCCCCTTTTTTCGCAGCCCCCCCTTAACTAATCACCTCCAAACTTTCAACACAGGAGCTGATGTAAACAAAGAATGTGTTTGGAAAATCTAATGATGATTCATCAAATGAAGCCAAAGTTATAACAAAACAAAAAATGCTCTTCCTATGGAAACTTGGTCCTAACTATAACTACCTACTGGTGACCGCCAGTAGGTAATATATATATATATATATTACCTACTGGCGGTCGCCAGTAGGTATATATAGTTAGGATTTTTTCCCTATGGGATTTTTGAAAATTCTATGTCTAATAACTTTGGCGTTTGTGGACGGAATTGGCTGACATTTTCAGGAAAATGGCACATTTTGTTTCTGAGCAGCCCCTGAAAATTGGGGGGGGTTTCGTCCAGGGGGGGTCGAGAAAAAAGGGGGGTCCCAAAACGTGTTTTTAACATTGAGTTTTCCATAGGGCGGTTGGCCTCACTTTTAGCCCGAACGGCTGAATGGATTTGCACGAAACTTGGCAAAATTGTAGGGACTGGTAGCCCGATGTGCCTTTTGTAGGTCTCAATATATGTGCTCCAGTGGATTTTGAGAAATTAACGTTTAAAAAAAGATATATATCTGTAACAGCGGACCGGGCAGCGCCCCGGTTCGCGGACCTTACGCGTACCGGAACTTCGCGTAGCGAAGCTGATTGGCTCTCCGGTGTCTGTCAACATTCTAAACAGTCCGGAGCGGCCGCCATCTTGTCTCTCGGTAGGATTGAGAGACAAGAGGAGGCCAAAACAAAGGGGGAAATAACCATAAGGGGGCATAGTAGATCCTCCCTGACCCCCTAGGTTTAATGTGGAGGTTTTAAAAGGGCCCCGCGGGGCAAAAAAAAATAATATTTTTTTTGTTTTTTTTGCGTGGGTAGCGCCCGGTCCGCGAACCGGGAAGCGTTCTGGGCAGCGTACTGCAATGAAAAATGAATGATAGACTTTTTCAAATACTGTATGTTAATTGATTGTTGGTTTTGTTGATTATTTTTTATTTTTTTTATTTTTTAAGCAATTATTTATTATTGTGATTGTGTTTCAAAATTTAATAACATTTCTAACATTTCACTGTCTGAAATGTCGTCATTTTCATTGAACATAGCTTGTAATCTATGAGGGTGTAAAATGTCCTCATTTTGAAGGAGGTCATCCACTGCTTGCACACATTGCAGTAGTTCTTGGTCCCAAGTTTCATCCATAAATTCTATATAATTTGGATCAATTAATTCTTGGCTGCTCTCTTGCAGGACAATTTGAAATGAAACTTTCTGTTCGCCTTCCATGTTGCCTGAAATTTGGATAAAAAAAATATATATTAGTAGAGATAGGGCACTGTTGGGATTAATTTTAGATAGGCATTTTTTATCAGTGAATTTATCTTTGGGCAGTGTATAGTATCAGAGTGGAAGTAGGAATATAAAAAAGTGTATGTGATTTAGCGTAAGTAAATTCATAATTATAAAAGAGAAGCCTAACTCCATCCATAACTATAACAGAGAAGTCTATCTAAATCTATAACTACTACAGAGGGATAGTATATAACTATCAGAAAAAGTTTACCATATTAACTGATAGTGCACAATATAGTTCAGTTTTTAAAATAACAACTTACCTTTAGAAAGAAGTTGAAGTGATTAGTGAAAATCCAATTGAAATGTACACCAGGAAGTAGTAGTCAAAATGGCTGTGTTTCATTCTCTTCTTTTATATATATTCAGGTACATAACCAATCAAATGTCAGGTAAAAAAAGTAGAAAATGAAAGTAACATTTTAATTGGTTGTCAATTCCAACACTTCAGATGTGTTTTGAGAAGTAATTTACCTCAGGGTATTAAGAGAGGTCTACAGGCTAAATGGCTAAATGGAATTCCAATCAAATTTGTGAAAATGGTAGGGATTGGTATGTAGTATGAGCTAATCTATATTTGGTGAAATTGTCTCCAGTGGTTTTTCTGTAAACTACTTTCCCACCTTTTTTGATGGTGCGCTTCCCGGGGAGCGACCCGGTACACGAACTGTTGAGCGCCCCGGTTCGCGAACCTTAAGCGTTACGGGAGTCCACCATTTTGTGTTTCGGTCGAATTAAGATACAAAATGGAGGGCAAATAATGTTCAGAATGGGTAGAAGGGGGCACGGTAGACTTATCTTGACCCCCTAGGTTTTGTGAGGGTGGCTGAGGAGGCTTATATGTGCGAAAAAAAACATTTTTTTAAAAAATTTCGCGAGGTTAGCTCCCGGTTCGCGTACCGGGTAGCGCCCCGGGGAGCGTACTTTGTTGAAAATTAGTGAAAAAAGTTAGAGTAAAATAATAATTGTGAGTGATCAGATGTAGGGTAGCTCTGAGAAGAGCTTTTGGGTTTATGGTACATTTAGGTACTTATAAGTAGGTACCAATGCACAGTCTTAAATTCAGAATGAAAACTCTGTTGCCCTCATCTGAGAAGTGAACTCCATCTCCTCTGTAGATATCTTGCATGTAGTAACGCAAGTTATTGTTGTACAGGGAGCCCATTCCATGGTCTCTCATGTAAGCTGAAACAGATTTGTTTACATGCTTCCTCGACTTCTCAATTTGTGGACAAAATTGGTTTGACCACCTCCATTTCTGTCTTTGGCATATATTTGAATATACCAAGGCAGTCTGAGGAAAAAGTGCCATCAATTGCTCAAAGGTGTCCTTTAAAAGCATTTCCAGACCTACCCCAGTCAAAGTGCCCAAATCATTACCTCCACAGTGCAAAATTAACAGGTCAGGTTTGGGCAAATGCATAAAGGTTTTCACCAATGGTATCAATTGGTGACATTTTAATCCTCTGTGGCCAAACCACTTAATTTCCACATCTTGTAAATTGAGGTTAGGTAATTTTCTGTTCTCAGCATACCTGTGAGCCCAGTGGATATAACTATGTCCAACAATCCAGACAGAAAACATGGTGAGAGAAGGTTCTGCTGCAGTCAGATGAAGTGTGGCAATGAAATGGCAGTTGAAAAAATGAGAGTTTAAAATGAAAAAAACTGTGGAGTTTCTGTGTTAATGAAGCAGTAACAGTGATTGGTGGATTTTGATTGCTGAAAACAGAAAGTTAGGGTGCATGGATGAGTTCTTTGAAAGATGTATTTTGAATGGTCAATAAATAATCATTAAATGAAAGATTGCAGTGGATACGCAGGTGCACTGAGAGTTCAGAGTTCAATTGCAACATTGTTGTGTGAACTTGCAAACACCAGAGGTCTTGCAAGAGGTGGTTGCTATGCAGAAAAGGCATGAAATGGCAGAGGGGGGAAGGGTTTTCATTTGAAAAAAAGTGAGGGAAGAGTTTTGATTGGGTGACATGAGAGATATGTGTGAAGAATTACAGCATTTCTGTGCTTTTGATAGCTGCAGACTCTGGAGTGCATACCTTTTGCTCTGCTGAAGACAAATTGGTGTGTTTCTGAGACTGTTTTCAAACTCAAAGTATTTGCTAAGGTGAGAAAATATTTCTTTAATTTAGATAGAGAATAGTGTGCTTTAAGGAGAAAATTATGAAGAAAGTTGTGTTTTTCAAATGTTGCTTTGTCTCAAGTGTTTTACAAATAGATTTTGTTTCTTTGAGAAAATGTAATTGGAGAAAATGTGAAGTATTAGTACTGACAGGGTGTTTTTCTGCATAGGAGCTGTGGAGTCTTTTCAAATTATGACTTGAGAATCGTTTTTGAGGAAAATGAATGGTTATAATATCTCTGACAAGGACATAATGGTGTATGCTTCTTTATAATGCAATTGAATGTCTCTGATGTTATTTTTCCCATTTTAATGTAAGACCTTTCTCTGTGGCGCAAATTGCTTGTAAATATGCTCCCACCTGTGCATGGTAAATTTAGATTTTGAATGTTTGTGTTACATAGCCATGTTAAAAGTGATACAAACATGCTGCAAAGGCAATCAAAAAACGCTTTTATGTGTCTTAAGGACATTTTAAGTAATTTTCCCATGTGCAGTGTTTTGAAATTATGATTTGAAAATCGTTTTTGGGGAAAAGGAATTGTTTTTAAATTTATGACAAGGACATAATGGTGTATGCTTTTTTATAAGGCAATTGACTGTCTCTGATGGTATTTTTCCCATTTTAATGTAAGACCTTTCTCTGTGGCGCAAATTGCTTGTAAATATGCTCCCACCTGTGCATGGCAAATTTAGATTTTGAATGTTTGTGTTAAATAGCCATGTTAAAAGTGACCCAACCATGCTGGAAAGGCAATCAAAAAACACTTTCATGTGTCTTAAGGACATTTTAAGTCATTTCCTCATGTGCAGTGTTTTCAAATTATGATTTGAAAATCGTTTTTGGGGAAAAGGAATGGTTTGTAAATTTATGACAAGGATATCATGGTGTATGCTTCTTTATAAGGCATTTCTGTGAATCTGATGTCATTTTTCCCATATTATATTAAAAGACCTTTCTCCGTGGGGCACATTCATTGTAAATATGGTCACACTTGTGCATGTTAATTTTGGTTTTTACTGTTTGAGTTACATAACCATGTTAAAAGTGACCCAAAAAAATTGCAAAGGCTTTCAAAAAACACTTTCATGTGTCTTAAGGACATTTTAAGTAATTTCCCTGTGGGCAGTGTTTTCAAATTATGAATTGAAAATCGTTTTTGAGGTAATGGAATGTTGTTAAAATTTATGTGCGCCATATGCCCCCAAATTTCTTTTTCAGGGGTGCAGCAGGGTGTTCTTGAGACACCCCTGCACCTTTGGAAAAATTCCTAATTTGCGATGAGCTAATTGCTAATCGCAAATTGCACCTTCATTCATATGGGCATCCTGGCCCATGGAAATTTGCAATTAGCAATTTGCTCATCACAAATTTGGAATGGTAAAGAATCGCTATTTATTCCTTAAAATTTGCTATTTTGGAAATGCAAAATAGTTATATGATACATATGCCGGTTGATGTCTAACAAGATAAGAAGCTTAGGGATACATTTATGATGACTGGCGCAATGAAGTGGACATTACTTACTTCATTGGTAGAGCTTTACATGTATTATGTCCTCTGTATTCTTCATCAAGCGTAACTTTAATCTGCAATCCTGAGTAGGCCTCACCTTAAACAAACCTCTGGATAGGCCACACCTTATCGTCATCATGAATTAATCATTTAAAATGCTAGGGACAGATTTATGATAGGTGTATGCCTCTTTTGCGCCACTTACAAAACACTGTCCACGGGGAAATGACTTAAAATGTGCTTAAGACACATGAATGTGTTTTTTTAAAGCGTTTGCAATTTTTTTGGGTCACTTTTAACATGGCTATGTGACTCAAACAGTCAAAATCTAAATTCAACATGCACAGGTGGGAGCATATTTACAAGGAATGTGCTCCATGGGGAAAGGTCTTATAATGTAATATGGGAAAAATGACATCAGAGACAGTGAAATGCCTTATAGAGAAGCATACACCATTATGTCCTTGTCATAAATTTGCAAACCATTCCTTTTCCCCAAAAACGATTTTCAAATCATAATTTGAAAACACTGCACATGTGGAAATGACTTAAAATGTCCTTAATTCAAAATTTGCTATTCCTTATTTTGCGATTGCACTGAAGGATTTGCAAATTTTGCGATTTCTTAAATGCAATGTATCAAACAAAAAATATGTAAAAAATTACATTAAGGATTTGGAAACTACCACCAACTTCTAGTTTGTGGTAATTTGCGAATTCTTTTCAAAAAGCATTTTTTTCCAAAAAACAAAAGGTGCCATATGACGCCAATACATGTCCTTAGGGCATGTATGTGCGCCATATGCCCCCAAATTTCTTTTTCAGGGGTGCAGCAGGGTGTTCTTGAGACACCCATGCACCCTTGGAAAAATTCCTAATTTGCGATGAGCTAATTGCTAATCGCAAATTGCACCTTCATTCCTATGAGCCTCCTAGCCCATGGAAATGAATGGGTAATTTGCAATTAGCAATTTGCTCATTGCAAATTAGGAATGGTAAAGAATTGCTATTTATTCCTTAAAATTTGCTATTTTGGAAATGCAAAATAGTTATATGATACATATGCCGGTTGATGTCTAACAAGATAAGAAGCTTACGGATACATTTATGATGACTGGCGCAATGAAGTGGACATTACTTACTTCATTGGTAGAGCTTTACATGTATTATGTCCTCTGTATTCTTCATCAAGCGTAACTTTAATCTGCAATCCTGAGTAGGCCTCACCTTAAACAAACCTCTGGATAGGCCACACCTTATCGTCATCATGAATTAATCATTTAAAATGCTAGGGACAGATTTATGATAGGTGTATGCCTCTTTTGCGCCACTTACAAAACACTGTCCACGGGGAAATGACTTAAAATGTGCTTAAGACACATGAATGTGTTTTTTTAAAGCGTTTGCAATTTTTTTGGGTCACTTTTAACATGGCTATGTGACTCAAACAGTCAAAATCTAAATTCACCATGCACAGGTGGGAGCATATTTACAAGGAATGTGCTCCATGGGGAAAGGTCTTATAATGTAATATGGGAAAAATGACATCAGAGACAGTGAAATGCCTTATAGAGAAGCATATACCATTATGTCCTTGTCATAAATTTGCAAACCATTCCTTTTCCCCAAAAACGATTTTCAAATCATAATTTGAAAACACTGCACATGTGGAAATGACTTAAAATGAGAGACCTTTGCTGTTTGCTGCGTGTTGCTGCCTTTCTACGGACCCGTTTTGGACCCTGTTAACGCTTCACGACTTGCGGAACCCGCTTCGCGGGTCCCGCTGCGCCCTAGAGGTTGAGGGTACATTTAAATCCATCTGCGTGGGAGGACCAGGGCTGCGAGCGTGCGGGGCAGGACTTCCAATCCCAGAAGCCCCTGCACACCGCGCCTCTGACCAGCTGGCCGCTCTCCCTGGCCGTCACCACGCCCCGCCTTCAATCCTTAAAGGGCGGTAATTGACCTTGCGACGTGGGAGACCTTTGCTGTTTGCTGCGTGTTGCTGCCTTTCTACGGACCCGTTTTGGACCCTGTTAACGCTTCACGACTTGCGGAACCCGCTTCGCGGGTCCCGCTGCGCCCTAGAGGTTGAGGGTACATTTAAATCCATCTGCGTGGGAGGACCAGGGCTGCGAGCGTGCGGGGCAGGACTTCCAATCCCAGAAGCCCCTGCACACCGCGCCTCTGACCAGCTGGCCGCTCTCCCTGGCCGTCAACACGCCCCGCCTTCAATCCTTAAAGGGCGGTAATTGACCTTGCGACGTGGGAGACCTTTGCTGTTTGCTGCGTGTTGCTGCCTTTCTACGGACCCGTTTTGGACCCTGTTAACGCTTCACGACTTGCGGAACCCGCTTCGCGGGTCCCGCTGCGCCCTAGAGGTTGAGGGTACATTTAAATCCATCTGCGTGGGAGGACCAGGGCTGCGAGCGTGCGGGGCAGGACTTCCAATCCCAGAAGCCCCTGCACACCGCGCCTCTGACCAGCTGGCCGCTCTCCCTGGCCGTCACCACGCCCCGCCTTCAATCCTTAAAGGGCGGTAATTGACCTTGCGACGTGGGAGACCTTTGCTGTTTGCTGCGTGTTGCTGCCTTTCTACGGACCCGTTTTGGACCCTGTTAACGCTTCACGACTTGCGGAACCCGCTTCGCGGGTCCCGCTGCGCCCTAGAGGTTGAGGGTACATTTAAATCCATCTGCGTGGGAGGACCAGGGCTGCGAGCGTGCGGGGCAGGACTTCCAATCCCAGAAGCCCCTGCACACCGCGCCTCTGACCAGCTGGCCGCTCTCCCTGGCCGTCACCACGCCCTGCCTTCACTCCTTAAAGGGCGGTAATTGACCTTGCGACGTGGGAGACCTTTGCTGTTTGCTGCGTGTTGCTGCCTTTCTACGGACCCGTTTTGGACCCTGTTAACGCTTCACGACTTGCGGAACCCGCTTCGCGGGTCCCGCTGCGCCCTAGAGGTTGAGGGTACATTTAAATCCATCTGCGTGGGAGGACCAGGGCTGCGAGCGTGCGGGGCAGGACTTCCAATCCCAGAAGCCCCTGCACACCGCGCCTCTGACCAGCTGGCCGCTCTCCCTGGCCGTCACCACGCCCCGCCTTCAATCCTTAAAGGGCGGTAATTGACCTTGCGACGTGGGAGACCTTTGCTGTTTGCTGCGTGTTGCTGCCTTTCTACGGACCCGTTTTGGACCCTGTTAACGCTTCACGACTTGCGGAACCCGCTTCGCGGGTCCCGCTGCGCCCTAGAGGTTGAGGGTACATTTAAATCCATCTGCGTGGGAGGACCAGGGCTGCGAGCGTGCGGGGCAGGACTTCCAATCCCAGAAGCCCCTGCACACCGCGCCTCTGACCAGCTGGCCGCTCTCCCTGGCCGTCACCACGCCCCGCCTTCAATCCTTAAAGGGCGGTAATTGACCTTGCGACGTGGGAGACCTTTGCTGTTTGCTGCGTGTTGCTGCCTTTCTACGGACCCGTTTTGGACCCTGTTAACGCTTCACGACTTGCGGAACCCGCTTCGCGGGTCCCGCTGCGCCCTAGATGTTGAGGGTACATTTAAATCCATCTGCGTGGGAGGACCAGGGCTGCGAGCGTGCGGGGCAGGACTTCCAATCCCAGAAGCCCCTGCACACCGCGCCTCTGACCAGCTGGCCGCTCTCCCTGGCCGTCACCACGCCCCGCCTTCAACCCTATGGACTTCCCATTTAAGTAAAGGTTACTACCCGCTACGCGGGAGCGTGCGGGAGGGCGCCAGGAGAAGCCCGGGAAAAGGGCGGGACCGTCTGTGGCCGTCCGGGGCCGAAGGAGGCCGGTCTGGGCCACCCCTTTTCCATTTACAGGCTTGTGTTCGGTTACTACTTAGTTTATATTTGTCTTCCAGGTTCAGTTAGCTACTTGAGGTCATAAGGGTGTTAACAACTATGGCGAATATCTTAAATACCTCTGTCTTACTGACTTCTGTGGGGGATGCTGAAACCGCGGTGATGGGGCCTCTAGATTCGTATTTTAAGCGTCTGCCCCAAGATATCGACAGGGAAATTGCCTTGGCGGAAAGACGCGCTGGTCGAAGATTATCGATCGAATTGATGAAAAACCCCCTTGAAAAACATATAGGACAAAGTTTCCCTGCATTAGTCACCCCGTTATCGTCTACAGTATTGCCATTGACACAAGAAACACAGTATGATATATCTGTATGTAATGAGTTGTTGGGTGCCTCTCCTATAGACACAGTGGTTACCGCCCCTTCTTCAGAGCATTTAAAGGGTTCTAATATTGCGTGTATAGGACAAAATGTTACACCTAAAGCAATTGTTCAAGTACACGCTGTCAAGCCGAAAGTATGTACAAAGAGGAAGAGAGTTACTACTCTAAAAAAATCCATAGTCCCTAATCCAGCAAGGAAGGTCAGGAAACTGGCAATTAAAACGCCCTTAACCGATGTCCGAGTTGAACAACTGAGTGGGGTAATAAGGGGGGAGGAATCGGCTACTGTAATAGACTTAGAAAATCCTAAGAATCCGGCATCACCAACAACAGAAATAATCCCCCCTTCCACAGCATCTCCAGGGCAAATGAGGATTTACCCGGATCATTTATCGGATCTGGAAAAACTTATACGTTCCCTCTTAAGTCCCCTTGAGACCAAACTGGAGAAGTTAGCAAAACAACTTGACCATTTTGAACAAACCAGTTTGGATAACTTTTTCTCAGTAAAATCATTAATTAAGGCTCAGAATAAATCGGTTGAGAATGGGCGACATAATAATCCAGTTGAGCAAACTTTGGGTGCCACAGGGGCCGAGTTGTCTTCCACTAAAGTAAGTGGGGTTTCTACTCAGCAGAAACAGGGTCTGAATAATAATAAAAAAAATCTTCCAGTATCCCGACCACCGGCAAAAAATAGTGGCCCTGAGTGTACTAATACCAACTGTACTAGCACAATGGCAAATAGTACAAAGGATAGTATGAAAAACTGTGCCTCTGTGGCTCAGAAAAAGAGCTCACCCTTATCCCCTGCTATGGCCTGCGTCCAGGGGACACTGATAGACATAGATAAAAAGCCTGCTATAATTGTTGATGGTTTAAAAGGGCCGCTTGTCCCCCAGTTAGCAAATAAGGGTGGCTATGTAGGAAATGGTAATCTTAAAATCGGTGGAAATAACGCTAGTATGGCTATGGGAAATAGTGCTCCTGTGAGCGTTGCTGCGCCAGATCATTGCCCACCAAAACCTTATGCTATTAAACTTCCAACCCGGACTCCCCCAGTCCAACTTACCCCTGATTCTTATCCATATGTGGCCATTCTTACCAATGTTCCTCCCCTACCAGATGGCCAAAGGGAGACTTACGATATGTTAAAAAATAAAGCCATGCATTGGCTGCGGGTAAATAGACCCCTCCCAGGAGACGTGGATGGATTGATCATTGGGGTTAGAAGGGTCAATTGGATTGGGAACACTTTTAAAAAGCAGGGGGGTGAGTGTATTATAATTAATTTCCAAGATCCCAGGGTAGTAGGGATAATTACAAAACCTGGATGGAATATTAGCTTTGGTGGGATTGGCGTTGTGGACTTGACCTTTTTCTACCCAAGACCTCAGTTATATTACCAAGGGGGGATTGAGCCATTGAGATTTATTTTGCCTCCACGGGTAGAGGTTAGCTCTTTCCCTGCTCCCTTTTTGCGTCCACATGATGGTTATAATCAGGTTTATAACCCTGATGGTGGCGCAGGGTACTTGAGACGGGGATGTTCTCAAAATTTACCAACGCACCATAACACAGGCCCTATTATGGATTTGGTTAACCGTTTTAATCCTTTAAGTGATCTGAACACTAACGGTTGACTACCCATACCCCTAATGGCACCCACAATAGCTATACCCGAGAGGGTAACCTCTTTATCATGTTTATTTATGACCTGGAACGTTGCAGGAATAAGAGCTAAAAGACTGGACCCTACCTGGATACAATATATTTCTAAACATAGGGTCATAGCTCTGCAAGAAACATGGGACACTTCACTTTCTTTTCCCCTAGATGGCTTCCTAAGTTTCACTGTACCCGCTAGCACTAGTAACGCAGGGAGAGCAAAAGGGGGGCTTATCACACTTTTTTCTTTAGATTTAGTAGGAACTTTTAATTTAATGAATTCAGGTTCCCCAAACATCTTAGCAATAGAATGGTTAGTTTCACCAAGCTGCATCATACTAGTAATTAATTTTTACAATGCCTGGGGTGGACCAAATGAATTGGAACATGTGCATTGCTTGGAGAACCTGATAAATAAATACAGTCAAAATTCAAATACTCCTTTCGAATTTTTTTTAATGGGCGATTTTAATAGCCACAAATGTGATTTGCTCTGTCAATCACTAGATGCAGATACCCCGGCTGGAGCCTGCATCCCTCATTTTGAACACACCAAAATGGGGGAGTCTCTTGATTTATTGTGTGCTAATTTTAATATATACGAACCATACAAAACTGCTTCTAATGAGAAGGTCCCCACTTTTAAAGGTTCGACTAAGGGGACGATTATTGATTACATATTTATGTCCATAGGCTTAATCCCTAAGACAAGTGACTATAAGGTTACTGTCTCACCCCATAGTGATCACAACCCTCTGTCAACTGTGATACACTGGAGTGACTTATGGCGCAGACAGGTGGATCAGCCCCGGGTTTGTGCCTTGGCGGTGCCCAGTGATCAGGGCAGACGGCTTAGATGGGGTATGGCTATGGAGGAACGGTTTATGGAAACCTTACTCCCCAAAATTGAGCAACCGATAGAAACTTGTCTTGATCAGACTGCCTCGAATCTTCAGGTTATCACAGCTTTTAATAGTATCTGTGCACAAACCGTCAAGGATCTTTTAAAACCCAAATCAAAGTACCCTACAATGCCCCACAAATGGTTTGATAGTAAATGCTCAAGGTCATACAGAGAATTGAAATTGGCTCTTAAGGCTAAGGAAAGGGATAAAGAGCTAATCTCTCTTCTGAGACGGGCTTATAAAGCCAATGTGAGGGCAAGGAAAGATGAGATTAAGAATAATGCTTGGAATGATTTACTCAATGTAGATGTCCTAAAAGACAGTAAACATTTCTGGGAAATTATTAATCACCCCTTTTTTATAGGGGAGAACAATCTGAACACAGACTGTGTAATTCCCGATGAGAGATGGGTACAGCATTTTAGCAATATTTATGGGGGTGAACCATCAGTTTGCCCAATTACTACTGAGGTGGCCCATTGTGCAACCATAGCGGCATTTACGGAAGAGCGTGTCCTAAAAGCCATTATGGATACCACAAAAAATAAGGCTCCTGGCCCCGACGGCGTCCCGGCAGACTTTTTTAAATTCTGCCCAGTAATCTGGAGTAAAGTACTGTCCAGAGTGTTTAGAGCAGCAGCCGAAGGATTCCTACCTCAAACATGGGCAACATCCATAATAGTTCCCATCTTTAAGAAGGGAAATCGGGAGGACCCCGGGTGTTATCGCCCAATTTCCCTTATCGACTCTACTTTTAAAATCCTAGGCAGAGTCCTATTGGTTCAACTAAGGGAAAATTTAGAACTGAACGGGGGACTCTCGAATATTCAATACGGCTTTCGCGAGAATAGAGGGACACTGGAACAATGCTCCAATCTTCACCTTCTAGTCTCCAGATACACGGTGGCCGGGGAGGGGTCAGTTTACTTGGCATTTATGGACCTTTCCTCGGCCTTCGACCTGGTGAATAGGAGTAAGTTATGGACTATTCTATTGGAGCTAGGCATAGAGGAGTCTTTGGTGGCATTTATGGCAAGGTTACACCAAGATCTTGAGGCAAGAATAAGAGTCACCAGGGATGGAAGGTGCACGGAAAGTTTTAAATCTGAAAAAGGGGTGCGCCAGGGTTGTATCCTGGCCCCCCTTCTTTTTACTATCTATATAAATGGCCTGGGGAAACACCTAGAAACAGGATTGGCTGACGTCCCCCGTGTAGGAGGAGTGCAGATCCCAGCCCTCCTATACGCGGACGATGCCGTCTTGATAGCCCGCACAGGGAATAGCTTACAGATCCTTCTGGACCGTTTCGGTTCTTTTATGGAGAATCTAGATTTGAAAATTAATGTCTCCAAGTCCCACACTATGATTATTGGTCGCAAAGTGAATATGTGCCAGAAAAAATCTTTTATTTGCAAAGGGGAGATTCTTTCTAGGGTTCCAGTCTTTCCTTATCTGGGAGTCCTTTTTGACCAAAGAGGGTCCTGGGCCCCCCAGATTAAAGCAAAAGGTCTCAGCCTAGCACGATCTTCATCAGCCTTGCTGGCCTTTGCAAAAAGATTGGGAGCCAAACCAATGGAGGCGCTTATTAAAATATACAATAGTAAGTGCGTTCCAATTGCTATGTACGGATCTGTTATTTGGGGCTATGTAGAGACGGTAAAGTTACAGAGGATAGAAAATGGTATCATTAGGAATATTTTATCTGTCCCTGATTCCACACCCACTTTCTCTATTCACGAGGAAATAGGTTTACCATATATCTCTGACAAATTAAAATTAGCCCCCCTCCTTTTTTGGGTCAAAACATGGCTGAACCCCGAGCTAACGCTAAACCATGCCATCCTTAAGGACGTCATCGCAAGGGATAACGCCATGAGAATCCCCTGGCTAAAATATATTAAATCTACATTATTAACGCTGGGGAGGCCGGAACTTTTTAATGACCCAACTAGCATCAGGAGGGAGGATGTCAGTTTGATTAAGCAGATGTTTCTGGAGAGGGCTTGTATGGATAGAGAAGAATTGGAATTGAGGAAACCCATGGTGAGGGCACATATTGCTCTAACGACTTCGCCCACCATGGAACCCTATTTAAAAATTGTGACTAATCCTCTCCATAGACTTCTCTTAACTAAATTTAGGATGAACTTAATCCATTACTCTCTAGGAAACTTTCCGGTGTGGTCAAAACCTGATGATGGTCCACCATGTGGATGCGACCAATTTTCAGTTCAAGACACTCTTCATTTTATATTCTTTTGTGACTTTTATAGTAGCGAAAGGAAAAAATATCTATTCCCTGTGTTGAAAGCGGCGGGCTTCTCTCAAGTTAGGCCAGCCTTAATCTTTCTTCAAATGCTAGCTGATACCTACACCATGTTTAGTGTTGCTTGCTTTTTAACTGCTGCATTTAGATCTAGGAAAAAAAGATTACCCCGGATAGACCTGTCTTAAAAAATCTTTTAATATTAGTAAATATATTTGTATTTTGGAGAAATAACCTGAGGAAATGTAATCACTAAACAGAAATTTTTGTAATGAGATCGAGTAATGTTTTAAAGAAATTGTATTTGTGTTTGTTTTATGTCTTTTTATGATTTTAACAAAAATCGAATAAAGAGTATTTTGACTGACTGACTGACTTAAAATGTCCTTAATTCAAAATTTGATATTCCTTATTTTGCGATTGCACTGAAGGATTTGCAAATTTTGCGATTTCTTAAATGCAATGTATCAAACAAAAAATATGTAAAAAATGACATTAAGGATTTGGAAACTACCACCAACTTCTAGTTTGTGGTAATTTGCGAATTCTTTTCAAAAAACATTTTTTTCCAAAAAACAAAAGGTGCCATATGACACCAATACATGTCCTTAGGGCATGTATGTGCGCCATATGCCCCCAAATTTCTTTTTCAGGGGTGCAGCAGTGTGTTCTTGAGATACCCCTGCACCCTTGAAAAAATTCCTAATTTGCGATGAGCTAATTGCTAATCGCAAATTGCACCTTCATTCCTATGAGCCTCCTAGCCCATGGAAATGAATGGGTAATTTGCAATTAGCAATTTGCTCATTGCAAATTAGGAATGGTAAAGAATTGCTATTTATTCCTTAAAATTCGCTATTTAGGAAATGCAAAATAGTTTGATGGTACATATGGCGGTTCATCTGTAACAAGATAAGAAGGTTAGGGATACATTTATGATGACTGGCGCAATAAAGTGGACATTACTTACTTCATTGGTAGGCCTTTACATGTATTATCTCCTCTGTATTCTTTATCAAGCGTAAATTTAATCTGCAATCCTGAGTAGGCCTCACCATAAACAAACCTCTGGATAGGCCACACCTTATCGTCATCCTGGATTAATCATTTAAAATGGTAGAGACAGATTTATGATAGGTGTATGTCTCTTTTGCGCCACTGTGCGTCACTTTTATGATGCAGTGGCGGTGCAAAAGATTTGCTATGAGGCGAGAAAATTACAAATTGATGCATTTAGGCAGATGTGTCATGGTGTAAAAAAAACGTGCCACATGAAACCGATGCAGCAGTGATGCAAAAGATGCACCATGTTGCAAGACAGGCCTCACTTGGGGTCATATGTATCAAGCTAATTACCATTCGCAAAGATCAAAATTCTGCAAATTTCAGCCTTTGCGAATGCTAATTAGACAAATGGTATGTATCAAACAAGTTTGATGCAAAATAAGGAATAGCAAAATTTGCTAATCCTTATTTTGCGATTGCACTGAAGGATTTGCAAATTTTGCGATTCCTTAAATGCAATGTATCAAACTAAAAATATGTAAAAAATGACATTAAGGATTTGGAAACTACCACCAACTTCTAGTTGGTGGTAATTTGCGAATTCTTTTCAAAAAGCATTTTTTTAAAAAAAACAAAAGGTGCCACATGACGCCAATACATGCCCTTAGGGCATGTATGTGCGCCATATGCCCCCAAATTTCTTTTTCAGGGGTGCAGCAGGGTGTTCTTGAGACACCCATGCACCCTTGGAAAAATTCCTAATTTGCGATGAGCTAATTGCTAATCGCAAATTGCACCTTCATTCCTATGAGCCTCCTAGCCCATGGAAATGAATGGGTAATTTGCAATTAGCAATTTGCTCATTGCAAATTAGGAATGGTAAAGAATTGCTATTTATTCCTTAAAATTCGCTATTTAGGAAATGCAAAATAGTTTGATGGTACATATGGCGGTTCATCTGTAACAAGATAAGAAGCTTAGGGATAGATTTATGATGACTGGCGCATCACCAGGGATGTGCCAGTCATCCTGCGCCGCTGTTCCGCCACCCATGGTGTGCTGCATTTACAATGCGGCGCAGCATGGGGCAAAAATGGCACAGATGCGTGACGTATCTGTGCTGTAAAGGTGGCGCATTGCTGGAGTTGTATCGCAAGTGCGATGCAGCTCAAGCAAGGCTCAGGGGTGCCCCATCTCCACAATGTTGCGTCAAGACCTATGCCTGCTTAAAGCAGGCGCAGGGTTTTGACGCAGCTTTCTCCTATCTGATTGTAAATACGGCACACCATGGGTGGCAGAGCAGCGGTGCACGTTAACTGGTGCATGCCTGGGGATGTGCCATTTAACATAAATCTGCCCCTTTACATTTAAGTATGTGCAGGGGACACAGAGTTGGTGAGGCTTATCCAAGGTTAAGAAGAGATGAGTCCTGTTCACTGAAAAATTAGACATAGGCTTCACCTGCTCAGCATCGCTGGACATGGCTAAATAATAGCTGCAAAATGTTACTCTTGTTAAACAATTTTACTATTATAATCTCTGAGATTTGTCTCTTACTCTGCAACATCTCATTGTTGTTATCTTTCTTTAAAGATAAAGACAACATCAACATGAGCGACAATCTGCAATCAGTTGATTTTGACCTCATCATTGAACTTGTAATTGAAACATCAGTGGATGTTGATCCCTTGGATGATTTAAATCCTGAGGATGAAGAAGAGCGTGATGAGGATGCAGATTTGTCCGAATTATATGACATAGGGTGGGAAGCTGACCTGCTTGAGCCTATGGAACTATAAACATTTATTTTTAAAATTTATAATAAATAAAAAGTAAAAGTGTAAACCGTTTAATTAAAAAATAAAGACACCTTCAAAAACAGGTTATGTGTAGTGTCTTCAATAAAATATTAAAATAGGCTCATAAAATTAGATCAGATTCACATATAAAATAGCACAGGTAACATGAATATAAATTCCATTTCTTTTCTGCTATTTCTGTATTGTAAATTTGCCAAGGACTAAAAAATCTTCTATTTAAAATGTCAAGTAGTGTGTTAAGTTTTTGATCACTGTTATTGATTTACTGTTTGGAAATAGTGGTTAATAACATTTTTTAATATATTTTACCACAGATTCAACTGCAGATCATTTCAACATTTCACCATGCCAACGAAAGAAAGAGAGAGAAAGGCTGCAAAACGTCAAAGACAGCAGGCCAATCAAAAGAAGCAGCAGTCCTCTAACAAAAAGATTTGTCAAGTCACGAAGAAAGCACCGGGTAAGAGTACAAAAACATTCATAAGAAATATGTGTAGTAAAAAAAATATTACTACAGAAAATGTTTCAGTCCATAAAAAGAGAAGCAATTCAAATGGAAAGGAAAGGCCAATCAAAAATGTTACTGCTAGAGCAAGAGATAACTCTGTGCATGATAGTAGAAGGAAACAACAGTTTAGGGACATTCGTAAACGAATGTTCCGCAACAGGATAATTGGCAATTTGTTAAAAAATATTAAGAAAGGTCAACAGAAAGTGGTTTTTTATAAGAGAAAAAAAAAAGTTGAGAAAGTTATTGATCAGGCATTTGAAATTAAACGTAAGTTATTTATTTTGATAATCAATAGAATTAGGAAGCTAAACAAGGCAATTTATGATTTCAAAAGAAATAGTAGATGGAAGAGAATAGTTAATCGTAGTAATTTTTGTGAAGTTTTTTCTGGAGAATGGATGCATAGTTCAAGCTCTGAGGCATTTTTTAATGAGGAGAGTTATTTCCAGGATAATGATTTGGTGCATGCAGTTGACACCAGTGGTCGTGCTTATGAAGTGAAAGATGGTTGTCCAGTTGAAAAAGAAAAACTTGTGACAACAGAGGCAGAAGAGGTGTTAGGTAATGAGGTTTTAGGAAGACGTGCTAAGGGTCCTGTGTACACCTGGAAGTGTAGTAGTATTTGTAGTGTGCGACAGGATTCCATCAATTTGCTTTGTGATTTTGTACGGTCATTTAATAAAAAAAGTTTGAAGCAGAAAATAAGGTTGTTGCAAGAATTAGATCCTTGCAGAGTGAGAGAAGTGACAGGTTTGCATGGTCATTCACTGGCTTGTCTTTCCAGGAGAGTATGCCAGAGTGTTTTTCATCATTTCAGGATGCTAGCAGTGCATCATAATAAAGTGAGGAAATTAGTTAGAATGTTGTATTATGCTAAGAGTCCAGCAATTATGCTTAAACAATTATGCGCTGCTCTTTTGCATGGTTCTGAAATAGATGTGAAGAATATATGTGAAGAAATTGAGTTTTGTTACTTTGGAAGTAAAGAGGAGAATGTTGAAATTGACCAAGAAGAAGCGGGTAATGTGGAAGATAGTGTACAGGTTTCCAGTACAGATAATTTCCAGAGGGAAATTGTCACATTTCAGGTCAAATCAAGTGAGAGGCCAAATTTCACTTGTGTGTGTTGTCGACGCACTTATTATAAGAATCAGACTAAGTTAGTGGATTTATATGCAAAAAGTGAAAGGGAAAATAATAGTGAATGGAAGGATTTCGCAACATACTTGATGGTAGAAAATTGTTTTGATTTGGGATTGGATCAACGTGTGTGTACTTATTGTTGTTGCAAATTAAATCAAAACCAGATGCCTGCTAGAGCAGTTCATAATAATCTGGAATTGGTTGAGATTCCTTCTGAATTGAAGGATTTAAATACTTATGAATCTATTTTGATTCAAAGTATCCATCCCTTTCAGGCTATTGTAAGAATGGAGCCAAAGACAGGGAAATTGCCTCCATCAGATTTACAGAGAGGATTAAAGGGAAGAGTTGTTTATTTGCCTCTAGATTTGAAGAAAAACATTAACACAATTGGAGTAGAAAAAGTGGAAGAGGAACCTCTGGTTATCTTAGTTAATGGGGTTCCGACAAAGAATAAGAAAATATGGCAAGATTTAGTAGATGTTAGGAAAGTTAAAAAGGCAACATTGTATTTGAAAAAAAATAATAAATACTATAAGAATGTATATGTTGCAGAAGAGGAAGTAAGTGAGGAAGAGGATAGCGATTTGTGTGCTGGTCAAATTGAGAAAGTAGAACCCTCTACTAGTGAAGAAATATATGAACATTATAGTGTTCATCCTTTGCATTCCAAGGAAGTCACGGGGAATGCTATTGAGTTGTTTCAAATGAAACAAGCCAAAGGGAGTCCCATTAGTGTTTGGGAGGAAAGTTTGGAAGCTCGGTGTTTCCCACAGCTTTTTCCAACAGGTCAAGGAGGAAGATATGATGAGCGACCTCATCAAATTCCTGCTTCTGAATACCGGACTTTGCGATTGTATGCAGGAGATGCTAGGTTTCGACAATGCATTCCTTATTTGTTTCATCTCCTGATTGAAAGCGATCTGTCTGGACTGTCATATGCAGTGAACCACATCTTGAAAAGTGGTACACACATGCAAAACATCTCGGCAAGTGACTTTATGGATAAAGTCAATGTCCAAGACAGTATTTTGGATTCTCACCTGATTAATCTCATGGCGTGTCAGCGTGGTACTAATGAGTACTGGTACCGTCGTCATGGTGATTTAAAATGTATGCTGAGGAACTTAGGTACTCCCACATGGTTCCTCACTCTGAGCTGTGCCGAGTATGGCTGGGAAGACTTACTTGAATTTCTACGAGAGGCAAATGCTAACGTAGATAACATCGAATTCAAGACACCCGGAGAACTGTGCTCTTTGGATCCAGTCAATGTATGTAGGTACTTCAATCATAGATTTGAAGCTATGATGTCTTTCATCATGAATAAGAAGAATCCACCTCTTGGAGAGGTGTTGGATTTCTTCTGGAGAAAGGAGTACCAAGCAAGAGGTGCTCCTCATATACATATGCTGCTGTGGATCAAGGATGCACCTAAATTTGGAACGGATCCAGAAGACTCAGTGATGAGTTTCATCCAACAGTATTCTACGTGTGCTGTTCCAAACGCAAAGGAGAAGAAAAGCCTAAGAGAAAAAGTTCTGCGTTTCCAAAGCCATCGATGTGGAAAGTACTGCCGTCGTAAATTCCGAAACAAGGACAAGTTCTACACCAAATGTCGTTTCGGCTTTCCACGACCGGTGATTTCTAAAGGAAGAGTAAACAGTTTGATGTCTTCGCTGCAACATAATGTGATGAAGAAATCACCTAAAAACACATACAATTTGAAGAGGAACGGAGAGTCAAAGTACATCAACGACTACAACCCGGTGATTTTGTCCATGTGGAATGCTAACATGGATATACAGTTTGTGGCTGATAACTGTATGGCTGTGGCTCGGTATGTGACATCTTACATCACCAAAAAAGAGAAGACAGAATTGAAGGATATGTGGGAGGACATTTCCCATGAAAAGAGCCTCAGCAAGAAGTTGTACAGTTTCAGTCTGAAGATGTTGTTGCATCGAGAAATCGGAGCGTACGAATGCTCTGACCGGTTGTCTTCAGCAAGTCTCTATGCCAAGTCCAGGAGTATCGTTTGGGCGAGTCTTGGTCTTGCTGCAACGCGTAATCGAGTTCTGAAACCTGTGCGGGAAATTGAGTATTTGGCGGAAAAGGAGCCAAACAGTACTGACATTTTGAAGACCAACATGTTTGATACATATTATCCAAATAGAAGCAGTCACCTCGACAATGTTTGTCTGTATGAGGTTCTTCAAAATTACATATTCAAGAGGAACATCAAAGAAGATACTGAGAAAGGAGTGTATGCTGTAATAGGAAGTGAGGGATGTCTGGTCAAGCAAAGAAAATGCCACTTGGTAAACCATCGAAAATTGACTGGCGAATCTCCTGAAAAAAAGGAGTTTTTCTATTTAGCACTTTTGCAACTTTTCAAGCCTTGGCGTGCAGAAGAGGAACTGCTTGGAGATTTCCTCTGTTACGAAGACTCTTTCAATGCTGCCAAGGACTGGTTATTTCCACCTCAACTAGCTGAATGTTAACATCTGCACTATTATAAGCATCCCAACAAGTACACCTCTGAGTTGCCACTTGTATAAATTTTTGTTGTAGTATTTATATTGTTTAGTATGTTTCTTTCCCCTTTTTTAAAAAAATCAGCAAGATAAGTATGAAAGGAAGTATGAAAGGTAGTATGTATGATTAGCGAGACTAACTGTTACCCACTGCCAATAGAGGGCACTCTATGAAACATGGACAATGTTATGTACAATTGCACAAATATATCTTAAAAAACTTGAGAAAAAACGATAAAAATATTTAAATAAACTTATATGTTTGAAAAATAATCTAAATCTTGTCTCTATATGGCACTTTTGTCTTGAAATAGTTTGGATTCACTCTACTAGAAAGAAATATAGGTTCTTACTGAGGTCTACCCCCTTTGCTTGTTTTACTGTCTCCCCCCTCTGGACCTAAAAGTATCTGGGAGAACTCTTTCTTTGCAAAAAATGCTGCCAAGGAGACCATAGAATGTCCTGCTTTTCCCAAATATGTAGAAATGTTGAATGCGGAAATTGAGCAGGAAGCAACGATTGCAGCCGAGATTGCCAGAGACAGTTCTCAGGACAGTCAGAGTTCTGCTTCATTGAGTCAGGATCCACTAGGAGGACCTGTTATCGAAAATGAAGCTGCCACTGCTATGAATGAAGTGGAAAGAGCCATGCTCAGGAGGATGCGGTTAACTTAGAAGAGTTGGAAAGACAACTCAACGTTGAGCAGAGGAAAATATATGACGAAGTTACCATGCAAATTGATCATGGATTAAGTCATGACAAGAAAGAGTGCTCATGTACGTCGTTGAAGCCTGTCCGACTGTACGTGAGTGGAGAAGCGGGAACTGGAAAAAGTTTCCTCATTAAAGCAATTTCATGCTATTTGCAGGAAAGGACAGAGTCATCGCTGTCTTGTGTTGTCACCGCTCCAACTGGACTGGCAGCACATAACATTAAAGGGATTACTTTACATCGTTTACTGATGCTGCCAGTGGAGCATGACAACAAATTACAATATCACAAGCTATCTGGAGATGCTTGTTTTGAAGTTTCAAGAATCTTGAGGAAAATGAAACTTCTTATCATTGACGAAGTAAGCATGGTTTCCAATGTCATGCTTGCCTTTGTGCATTTGAGAATGCAAGAAGTTCTCAAAACAGAGTATGATGTGTTATTTGGTGGCAAACACATCATTGTTTTCGGAGATCTTTTGCAGCTGACACCAGTGAAAGGGCAACCTGTGTTCAAAATGCTCACGCATGAAGATACCAGGAAGTGCCTAGGCAGCATTGGCAACGTCAATATATGGTTAAACTTCAATTATGCTGAACTGCACGAAAATATGCGTCAGGCGAAGGATGAAGTTTACAAGACTATTCTACAAGATGTTAGAATTGGAAAAGTGACCGAGCATGGGAAAGAAGCTTTACATGCACGATTACTGTCAAATTTATATCCAGAACAAGATGTTGTGCCTGAGAATATTTTTCAGAAAATTACTGATAAGAAATCTGGAATATGTTTGATGCCAACTCTTGCAGAATGTGCCAAATTCAACAACAAAATGTTGCATTTAGAAAAGCAAGAGATTGTGAAACTGGAAGCTATTGACAGAGTAGAGCATATGGGATCAACAATTATTTTGTCTGAGAATCTGAAAACAAAATTGGATTCATTAGAGAAGAGTATATCTAAAACTGCAGGTTTTGAAAAGACTCTGAATGTGTGCTTGAACTGCCGTATCATTTTAAGAAGGAATTTACATGTTGAAAGAGGTCTGGTAAATGGATCAATGGGTAATGTTGTTGATTTTGTAAAATACAGAAATAGAGATGGAATTGAATTTTTAAAAATTAAATTTGATGGCATTGAGGAAGTACAGCTAATTGGTCGTTGCTCTGCTAGATTTTTGCTTGTAAAAGACTTATATGTTTGCCGTAAGCAGTTTCCTGTTTGCTTGGCATATGCGGTGACAATCCATAAATCGCAAGGTTTAAGTGTAGACTGTGCATTGGTGAATATTGGCAGTTCTGTGTTCAAGGAGGGTATGGCATATGTGGCATTGTCACGAGTTAGAACTTTATCGGGATTGTACTTGATTGAGTGTGATGTCACAAACATTTGTGCGGATCTAGATTGTGTTAAGGAATACAATAGGTTAAGAAGAGAGTATGCGCCACATTTGCCTCAGTATCCTTTGTTTGAGAAACGTGTGGTAGGCCGGAAACGAAGAAATGTGACCAATACTGGGGAGGTTGTAGCAAAAAGACGAAAAGTCGATGAACCTAAAATTACAAGCAGAAACAAAAAGGATTCTGTTGAAGATGTTGTTGGTTTTCAATTTGAAAACAGTTCTGGTGTCAACTGCTATGCTAATGTAGTGGTTAATGTTTTGTTTTCTCTAGAAAATGTAAAAGAAGAGATTGTGGTCAATTCTGATCAAAGATTTTGCAGTTTGTTAAATTCTGTGTTAGAGAAATGTAGCACTGATAGAACAAACATAGAAAGTGTGTCTGAAATTCGAAATCTGTTAGACAGATGTTCAGGCCAAACACAATTCTCTCAAAATATTCAGCAAGTTTGTCAGGAGTTTTTAATGTATATGCTTGATGTATTGCATGCTGAAGGTGTAGATGTAGATCAGCTGTTTGGGCTTTCTTATCAATGGCAGCATGACTGCGAGAACTGTATGGTATCAAGTACTACTAGTGTAGACTCAGAAAGATTTATATATTTAACTTTGCCAGACAGTAAATCAGTCTCCTTTAATAAGCTAGTAAAAGCAGCTGATCACAACATGGAGTGTAGCCAATGTAAATCTGAAATGATGTCCACATTATTTATACGAACATATGGCCAGTATGTCATTTTAATGTTCCAACGATGTAGGCCTGATGGAACAAAATTGACAACTTTAATTAAAAATTTTGTAGCTTCGCAGTTGTCAATATCAGGAAGGACTTTTGTAACTGCAGCAATTATATATCATGACGGCCCTTCAATAACATCAGGACATTACACAGCTTATTTAAAGTCTAGAAATGGCTGGTCATTCTGCAATGATTCTGTTTTAATTTTCAAAAAAAAATTGCCGTATGACCTTAAAAACTCTTACCTGGTGTTTTTAAAACCAAAATTTTAGGGAAATAATCTCGGGATGTGCTCTGTGGAATTTCAAGAAGTTCTAATGGCTCCTACACAATTTGGCCTTGAGGATAAGTGTAGTTCAGAGACATAACTTCTAACCATAAGACTGGACGTCATGGAGAAATAAGTGCACTTTGAATGAGTTCAGAAAAACTATTTCTTTTTATAAGCTAATTGAAGCAGCCAATCAAAACATAGAGTAGAGGGAATGTAAGTCTGCAATGCTGTCTACTGTTTTACATTGCTTTGTGATTAAAAGTGATGTAGAGAATTAAATAATTGTAGTACTCATAGACATAGACATACACATTTAACTTCTATTAGTTCCACTGCTTCATTTCTTTAACCCTCAGTTTCCTGCCTTTGCTACTTCCCTCATTCCTTTCTCTATTACCTACTTACTCAACTCCTTCCACTCTTTTTCTCAGTCCCTCTCTTCTCATAGTTCCTCACTCTTGTTCACTCACTCCGTCTCTATTACTCTTAGTGTCTTTGACTGATCACTGTATCACTATTTGTTCATAATGCTTTCTCTGTGTAGTTGAAGCACACTAAGGGGCATATTATGAACACAGCCAATAAAATTATTGCTCTTTTTATTGGCAGAAAACTGGTGCAAAAGTGGTTTTAGCGGCAGTTTTCTGCCGCAAAAGCAGCTTTAGCGACACATTTCTGCCAATAAAAGCTGCAAAACTTTTATTGCATATGTTGATGATATGGCTCTATGTTACTTACATTTCTTTGCTGTTTCAATTAATCTTTTTCTGTTATTTTTTGTTTTCTGTTTTCTATTTTTTCTCTCTGTTATTCTTCATGTTTTAATCTTATTTTGAACATTCACTCACATTCTCCAAGAAACTCTTCTTTGTTAATGTTATACTCTCTTTTTTTTTCTTTCACTTCGTTATCTATTTTGTTTTTCACAATTATACCCTCTTCCGTCTTTTCTTCGGTAAATAGATCTATTAAACAGTATCTCTTCTTTAGTCCCTATAGCTGTCTTTCTTTTAACATCACTCTCTGTTTACTTTCCTTATACTTACTCTATTTTAAAAAAAAAAAAAATTTGGGTTAGCTCCCGGTCCGCGTACCGGGAAGCTAACCGGGAAGCGAACCAAAAGAAATAGAGCTTGCCAGAGTGCTAAACATTCTAGCAATTTTTTAATAACAGGGAGGTAGTTCTGAAAAGAACTTTTTTTTAAATATTTTTGTTGTTTTATATTTTTTTTTCTTTTTTGAACATTATTTGTTTTTTTTGTATTTTTTGAACACTTATTTGTTTTTTTTGTTTTTTTTCAAAGGGAAAGAACAGAAAGAGGCATTGAAAAAGGCTCAACAGGAGCAACAAAAAAAAATTAAAACTTGCTGCGTTTGGAGCATCGGTGTTTCTCGAAAGCCAAATTAATTAATTTCAGACTCATGTTTGCGCAGGAAATTAAAGTGCCACAATATAAGCATGTCAGCTTCATATGGACACATTTTTTTTGAATATTTGGCACTGTTTCGTTGGCCTCTCCAACTGTGAGAGAGATATCAGTAGATGTTCTTGTCACCGAAGTTGGGGGGTTCTGTTGTAGTTCACGCATCTCTGCACGACTATAGTTGATTGGATGCCGCCTCTGCATATGTCGGTGCATCGTGTGATTTCCATAACTGTATTTTTTATTAGTGCCCCGGGATAACTTATCTTGGCAGATAAGGCACGTAGCATGGCGTGCATTGACTTTTTTCTCTCCTGGTGGAATGGAAAAAAATTGCCAGATAAAGCTAACTTTGCGATGAGATACCCGGGGTAACTCTTTGACAAATCGTGGTCCCTCTTCTTCCTCTCCGTCTTGTTCTTCCTCTTCCTACTCTGTGTCTCCAATAAACTGTGCAGGTGGTCCTCTCTTCCTATGAGGAGATGGTGGTGGTGGTGGTGGGGGTGCAGAAGCTGAAGCTACTATTGAAGCCATTTTTTAATCAGAGCAAATGATCAGGTCTTCCTTTCTCAAAGTTGAAAGTCAGAGTGAGAAAAAAGGTGGGGGCTTTCATCATTTGGGAAAAAAAATAGTTCTAAACCAATGAAAAGTGTTATTTTTAGGTCACCTGACCTAGCCTTACATCATTATGAAACCAAAAGTGAAATGAACCAATGAAAAGTTTTATTAACAAGTCACATGACCTCTCACGCTCATGTTACGCGCTGCGGAACGCGCCCCGGTTAGCTTCCGGGTCGCTGCGCTTCGCGCCTCGGTCCGCGCCCCGGGGCACTTCCGGGTGCGCTAACGCGGTACGTCACAAGACGCATTACGCGGCAACGCGATATGTCGCGCTTTCGCGACGCGCCGCGGATCGCTTCCGGGGAGCTGCGTTTCGCGCCTCGGTCCGCGCCCCGGGGCACTTCCGGGTGCGCTAACGCGGTACGTCACAAGACGCATTACGCGGTGATTTCTTACCGGTTCGCGGACCGGGTCGCGGCATCAATTTGAGCTAACGGAAAGCTTTCCGGTTCGCGGACCGGGAGCGAAACAAAAAAAAATATTTAAAAAAAATTATTAATAAACATATAAAATATATTTTTGGATTTAAAGAAGAATACATTTTACAGCTATAGATATTAGCTTTTAAAAAACCAATGAAATTCACTGAAAAAACCATAGGTTATAGACCATATATAGTTAGGAATTAGCATTTACAAAACCTTGAAAATTCACTGAAAAAACCATAGGTTATACACCATATATAGTTAGGAATTAGCATTTAAAAAACCTTATTTTACTCACACAAAACCAATGAAATTCCATATATAGTTAGTTGTACTAACTATATATCGCGCACCCGCAATCCACTGCTGATCATGTCACATATTACATCATTCATGACATGGTCAGTGACATCACTGATGACATCACTGATGACATCTCAAATGACATCACTGATGACATCCCAAATGACATCACTGATGACATCACTGATGACAACATCCAGTGACTGTATTTTTCTGTAAAGTTAAAATATGTCTTACATATTTAAGAATGAGTGGATGTATAAGTGTCTGGATGAAGGATTTAGTAGGTGCATGACTGACTGTATGAGTGAGTGGTTAAATGTGTCTCACTGAGTGCATGGGTTAGTGACTAAACTGTCTTAATTTGTGCATCATTATGTCTGTTCTTCTGTAAACTGCTGCATGTGTTGATCAGTAGCTATATGAGTAACTATATGGGTTATTGATTGGTTGCCCAAGCATTTGTATGGGAGACTGAGTGTGTGTGGGGGTGGCTGGGAGGTGTATGACTCTGTGCATAGATGTGTGAGCAGTTGATTCACTAGATGTATGGGTTCAAAAGTGCATGTGGAAACAGCTGTATGGGCGGTTGACTGTGTGCATGAGTGTATTGGTGAGTGAATGGATATCTCAGTGATACATGTCAAAGTAAGTACATATGTAAAACACAGTACATGTGAGAGTTGACATATATAAATAACTGTGCAAAAGAGCCAGTGAATGTGTGAGTGGCTGTATGGATCATTGTGAACTTGTATCAGGGATTGTATAAGAGAGTAAATATGTGTTAGTATATGTTTGAATAAGTAAGGTGTGTATAACTGTATAGTTGAGGAAATGGAGGTGTGATTGATTCTTTGCATGACTGACTAGGTGTGTGAGTAACTCCATGGATGAGTGACAGTCTGTGAGTGTCTGTTTACACTGAGTGTATCTAAGGTTATATTAGAGTCTGAAGAGCTTCATCGTATTATCACATGAATGATGTCATCAGTGATGTGATCAGTAATGTCAAATGAGATGTCATCAGTGATGTCATCAGTGATGTCATTTGAGATGTCATCAGTGATGTCATCAGTGATGTCACTGACCATGTCATGAATGATGTAATATGTGACATGATCAGCAGTGGATTGCGGGTGCGCGATATATAGTTAGTACAACTAACTATATATGGAATTTCATTGGTTTTGTGTGAGTAAAATAAGGTTTTTTAAATGCTAATTCCTAACTATATATGGTGTATAACCTATGGTTTTATATATGGTGTATAACCTATGGTTTTTTCAGTGAATATATATATATATATATTCACTGAAAAAACCATAGGTTATACACCATATATAGTTAGGAATTAGCATTTAAAAAACCTTATTTTACTCACACAAAACCAATGAAATTCCATATATAGTTAGTTGTACTAACTATATATCGCGCACCCGCAATCCACTGCTGATCATGTCACATATTACATCATTCATGACATGGTCAGTGACATCACTGATGACATCACTGATGACATCTCAAATGACATCACTGATGACATCACTGATGACAACATCCAGTGACTGTATGTTTCTGTAAAGTTAAAATATGTCTTACATATTGAAGAATGAGTGGATGTATAAGTGTCTGGATGAAGGATTTAGTAGGTGCGTGACTGACTGTATGAGTGAGTTATTAAATGTGTCTCACTGAATGCATGGGTTAGTGACTAAACTGTCTTAATTTGTGCATCATTATGTCTGTTGTGATGTAAACTGCTGCATGTGTTGATCATTAGCTATACGAGAGGCTATATGTGTTATTAATTGGTTGCCCAAGTATTTCTATGGGAGATTGAGTTTGTGTGGGGGTGGCTGGAAGGTGTGTGACTCTATGCATAGATGTGTGAGCAGTTTATTCACTAGGTGTATGAGTTCAAGAGTGCATGTGGAAACAGCTACATGGGCAGTTGACTGTGTGCATGAGTGTATTGATGAGTGAATGGATATCTCAATGCTACATGTCATAGTAAGTACATATGTAAAACACAGTACATGTGAGAGTTGGCATATATAAATAACTGTGCATGAGAGCCACTGAATGAGTGAGTGGTTGTATCGATCATTGTGAACTTGTATCAGGGATTGTATAAGAGAGTAAATATGTGTTAGTATATGTTTCAATAAGTAAGGTGTGTTTAACTGTATAGTTGAAGAAATGGAGGTGAGATTGTTTCTTTGCATGACTGACTGGGTGTGTGAGTAACTCCATGGATGAGTGGCAGTGTGTGAGTGTCTGTATACACTGAGTGTATCTAAGGTTATATTAGAGTCTGAAGAGGTTTATCGTATTAGCACAAGAATGATGTCAAATGAGATGTCATCAGTGATGTCATCAGTGATGTCATTTGAGATGTCATCAGTGATGTCATCAGTGATGTCACTGACCATGTCATGAATGATGTAATATGTGACATGATCAGCAGTGGATTGCGGGTGCGCGATATATAGTTAGTGCAACTAACTATATATGGAATTTCAATGGTTTTGTGTGAGTAAAATAAGGTTTTTTAAATGCTAATTCCTAACTATATATGGTCTATAACCTATGGTTTTTTCAGTGAATTTCAATGGTTTTTTAATAGCAAATATCATAAGCTGTCGAATGTCAAGTACGTGGTAAGTAAAAACATTTTCGTGTTTATGCACACTGATCTGCTTTGAATGCTGCCCCCCACCCCTCATTTCTATTAGGAGTACTCTCTCTTTGCAGATAGTGAAGGGTAGTTAACGCAGGCCTTTGCCCCTGTTGTAATCCGTCGTGCCTGCTTCTCTCTCCATTTGATTGATTGTTCTCTTTGGTTCATTCTCTATTTACAAACAAGCACAGAGTCGCAATACTCTGTTTAGTCTTTGCAGATAGCGAAAAATCGTGTAAAAAACAAAAGGAATCGAGCAAAATCAGGAGGCCACTAATGGGATCTCTTTTTGACCTCCCTAAAATAGAAACATTAGGAACAACCTGTTGATAATACCAATGTGTATGTACATAAGCGGCGTTCATTTGTGTTCACAGTACCCCTTGTTGATTGTTTGAATCGAGCATTGAATTGTTCGAAGTTGGTTCTCTTAAGAATCTTCTCTGCCTGCAAACGAGGAAGAATAGGAATATTCTCTCTCCCTTTGCAGATAGTGAAGGGTAGGTAACGCAAACCTTTAACACGTCGTGCCTATTTCGTTCCTCATTGATTGATTGTTTCCCCAAACATTGACTGTTTGGGAATTGGTTCTTTTTGGAGGTATTCCCTGTTTGCAAATATACGTAGGAAAATCTTTGCAAATAGTGAAAGGGTACGTAATGCGGACCTTTCTCCCCCGTTGTAATCTGTCATGCCTATCTAATCCCCACTGATTGATGCACCTGTTTCACCCGGACCATTTACTAGAGATACGTCATCTGGCCCGACCAGAGAGCACCCCTAGTGAAAAGGACATATGCAATAATAACGAAGTGATCACTGTATACTGTTAACAGAAACTTTAGCATGAAACAACCTGGAAAGAAAAGAATAGGAAAACGAAAATCAGTAGGCCACTGATGAACATGAACTTTTATTAAACAACGAACAAAGAAACGATAACATAACGTAATGATAAAACCTATTAATGTCCTAGAAACAAGAAAACGTTAAAATATGCCAGTGGTGAGAGACCAGAAAAACAGTAAGAGAAACCAAATCACCCCTCGCTGTCCCACCGCCTGCCACGCCAAAAAAATCGATAGACTAGGGAAAATGCAAGTCAGTAGAACATCCGCCCCCACTCTGGAAACTTCCAAGGTGGGGCAGGGTTGCGGCTACGCCCAGCCGGGAGCAGCCCATATAAGGCGGGTCCTGCTGCCACGCCTCGGCCAGGAGATCCTAACGTAGGGTGTAGCCGGAGGAGAGGCCGAGGCCAGCGGGACCCGGCCAGGGGATTGCCTTTACAACGCTGAAGAGTTGCAGGGGGGGGAATATCTCCTCGACCCTCCCCTCTCTCTCCCAGTCCGGCCGCGGTGGCCCTTGACAGTTTCAGGTAGTCCCGCCACATGCTCTTCCGGTCCGGCCACCAACGGTCGGGGGGCCGAGGCCGACGGGATCCGGCTGCAGCCGATAAACCAAGGAACCCGTTCATGGGGCCAGAGCCAGGGGCGTCCGGCCGACATCCACCGGAAGCCCGGCCCGAAGACGGACGGGACACTTCTTCTTTCTTGAATAATGGCTGCGACAACACTGGGGGGGGATGTCTTGCACATGCCTCCGACCCCCCCCCCCTCGTCCTCATCGCCTGGTCCGGCCATAACAAATCTCAAGCGAGACGCCGTGGGGTGCACTGGGAGGGAGAGACGGTGCGAACAGGCCTCTCCCGCCTCCCCAGGTGGAGGCTTCCCAGCTGCACCCTCAGCGCTCCAGGCGCCCGGAAAAGGGTTCTTCCACTGTGGCCATGCTGCAACGTCTCGCCCGGCAGGGTGGAGCCCGTCCGCTCATTTGACCCCGCGATCGCCAGTAGCTACCGAACTCTCAAAATGGCGGTCGACCTGGCAAGAGCGGGCCCAGCATAAAGAAATAGCCCGGTCACTGGTTGACTCCACCACCGTAGTCCTCCACGACCTTGAAGATTCTAGAGGAGCCGCGGGAGTCTCCGACCCCCGATGGGGAATGACTGCCATGATCGCCCGTGGAGTGACGAAACTGTATCCGTGGGACGTCGGCGCTCCCACGCTGGCGCCAGCCTCACTTTGAATTACTAGAATCCTGCAGACCTCAGTTCCGGTGAAAGCACAGTGTGACCCGGTAGGAAAAATTGTTGCACCCCCTCCCCTTTTTGACTGATAGTTCAAACCACCGATCCTTTCCTTTGCCCTTTTAACGGAACTTTGGACTGCCTCCCCCTCTTTTACATTTTCTAGAGAAAACAAAACATTAACCACTACATTAGCATAGCAGTTGACACCAGAACTGTTTTCAAATTGAAAACCAACAACATCTTCAACAGAATCCTTTTTGTTTCTGCTGTGACCCTGCTACAGCACAGGCATTGTCCCCAGCAGTAATTCTGCAATGCCGGTAAGAATAGCTGTGGTGCCTACTGGACTCACTCACCCCCGCGGCGCCCCACGCCGTTATTTGCTGGGCGGCAACTTACTAGACATCACTTTCGTGCCATCTAGATTTCAGCGCGTTCTGCTGCCTTGGAACTATTCGCACAACAGACTGCTACTGACGACCCACCCCCAGGCAACATCTTCTGAATTTTCATAATTTGAAAGAACTAGTAACATGTCCTCATCAGGAATTCAAAAGAAATTGCCACGGTCTCTTCGTTGTTTAAATGTTTTTACTGTTTTTGTTTTGTTGTATATATTTATATGTTATTAAAGTTTTATATTCCTACTACTTTGTTGGAGTGCTATATATTTTTAATGTGACACATAATTGTAAAAACTTTGATGTACAAAGAGTCATTCCTGGAATCTTCCGCTTCAGGCTCGGTCCCCTCCCCAATCACAATACAGGATGGTTTTCAGATAGTAGGAACACGTGTGGTGTGACGGATCTCATCGGGTGTGGGCCTTGATCTACTATAACTCCTTTGAAGAGGGGTGATTCTTTACAGCTGGAGCCATAAACTACATCTGCAGGGCTAGCTGATAGCCTGGACAATCGGACACAGAGGAAGAGGAGTGTCAGAGGGTGCGGTAGTGAATAGGGCGAAAGGGAGGTGTCGGGCGGGCACAGAGTGTGATTCTCAGGGAAGAGCAGCGCAGATGGGGGGAGGTTTATTGCCCATGCATAAGACAGAGAGCGGGGGTGACCAGTGCCTGGGGAAGATGCTTGCGAGGGTGGGGAGCCATGCTACGAATCGACAGCGTGCAGAGAGTGGGTCTGGTCAAGGCATCTAAAATGGCTGCCGTGCACGACAAAAGTGTGGCATTTCAAAAAAGGCAAGATGGCGCAAACAATGTTTTTCAACACTTCCTCATTTCCTTCGAATCGAACGTTAACAGACGTTGGTGCATATTACCAAAGTTAAGCGATATTTATCGCTAACGATGCTTACCAACGAATTTTTTACCGCTAAGCATCGTCAGAAATTATCGAAGATAAACCTTGCTATTATCAAGGTTTATCGCAAATGCGATAATAAACGGCCGCAATGCATGAATATCGCTAAAAAGTCAGCGATATTCATGCATTACCGAGCTAATGCTCTTAGCCATGTTATCCACCTCCCATTGGATAACATGGCTAAGAACTGCTCAGGGCAGGTGTTACTTTTTGGAGATATTCGCGCTTAGCGCGAATATCTCCAAAAGTTGGTAATAGGAGATAGATATCTTGCATGTTGTAATGCAAATTATTGTGGTATATGGAACTCATACCATAATGTCTCAGGAAAGCAGAAACTGATCCTTTTGGGACCGCCTGAAAAGGCCTAGGGGGTGAGGGGTACTCTACTTTGCCCCCTTTTCACGTTCCGAACTATTTTATTTTACTCTCTTCTGTAATTACACAAAATAGCAGCGATAAGATGCATCGGAGACACACAGTGAGAGAAAGGAGGCCGGAGATGAAGAAGAGATGTCAAATACACATTGGAGATAATATAGTGGCAGAAGGGAAGTAAATATGAGTAAACTTACCATGTAACATAAAAATGTTGCACTCTATACTATAAGTCTCATTTTATACTACAATCACTTCGCTACAACCTCATAAATTAAAAATAAAAATGAATAATGTCTCAAACAATTTTTGATTTCTAAATATAAATGTATTGTTCAGAATTTTCTAAATTTGAAAGAACTAGTAACATGTCCTCATCAGCAATTTCCTCATGAAAAGTCTGCAATGATGATTCTTGTAACTCTATGGTCTCCAAACATTCGATAAATTCGCCATCAACAGATTGATCAAAAAAATCATTCAAGTCATCTCCTCCTTGTGACAATATTTCATTATTGGTGCTGTCAATTTCAATCAATGTAGTGGAATCATTCAAGTCATCTCCTCCTTGTGACAATATTTCATTATTGGTGCTGTCAATTTCAATCAATGTAGTGGAATCATTCAAGTCATCTCCTCGTGACAATATTTCATTATTGGTGCTCTCAATTTCTATCAATGTAGTGGAATCATTCAAGTCATCTCCTCCTTGTGACAATATTTCATTATTGGTGCTGTCAATTTCAATCAATCTAATGAAATCATACACGTCATCTCCTCCTTGTGACAATATTTCATTATTGGTGCTCTCAATTTCAATCAATGTAGTGGACAATTCAAAAGAAATTGCCACGGTCTCTTCATTGTGAGCCATTTTATTTTGAAATTGCTTGCTGTAAATTGCAGAAAAAAATAATCACTTTCATTTATCGTTTTTAGTAATGCATAATATAAAACTAACTTTATCAAGTATTTAGTATAACAGAAGGACTGCAAATAAATAACAGAAAACATTTTTCAAATTATCTTCAAGTGTACAACATAGTTCCCCTTACAAATTAACAACTCACCTTTTTAAAAGTAGGAGAAGTGTTAGTACTGTGTAAATCAAACACCAGAAATTCACCACCAAAAATTCCTCACAAATGTACCTCAGACAGTAGTATCACAAAATGGCTGTGGTTTCCTCTCATTTGACATATATACATAACCAATTAACTTTCATCACACACAAATACAAAACCAAAGTAACATTTTAATTGGTTCTAAATTTCAACACTTTCAAATGTGTTTTCCCCATGCAATTTTCCATAGGACATTTACATACGTCTACAGCCTGAATGGCTGAACGGAATTACACCAAACTTGGCAAAATGGTACATCAAACCTAAGAGGTCAGGAAGGATCTACTATGCCCCCTTATGGTCATTTGCCCCTTCGCTTTGGCCTCCTCTTGTCTCTCGATCCTACCGAGAGACAAGATTGCGGCCGCTACGGACTGTTTGGAATGTTGACAGACGCCGGAGAACCAATCAGCTTCGCAAAGCTCCGTAACGCGAAAAGTACGCGAAGCGGAGCGCTGTTACAGATATATATCTTTTTTTGAACGTTAATTTCTCAAAATCCACTGGAGCACATATATTGAGACCTAGCAAAGGCACATCGGGCTACCAGTCCCTAATATTTTGCCAAGTTTCGTGCAAATCCATTCAGCCGTTCGATTATTGACATTTAGATACGTCTACAGCCTGAATGGCTGAACGGAATTACACCAAACTTGGCAAAATGGTACATCAAACCTAAGAGGTCAGGGAGGATCTACTATGCCCCCTTATGGTCATTTGCCCCTTCGCTTTCGCCTCCTCTTGTCTCTCGATCCTACCGAGAGACAAGATGGCGGCCGCTACGGACTGTTTGGAATGTTGACAGACGCCGGAGAACCAATCAGCTTCGCTTCACAAAGCTCCGTTGCGTGAAAAGTCCGCGAACCGGAGCGCTGCCCGGTCCGCTGTTACAGATATATATCTTTTTTTAAACGTTAATTTCTCAAAATCCACTGAAGCACATATATTGAGACCTACAAAAGGCACATCGGGCTACCAGTCCCTACAATTTTGCCAAGTTTCGTGCAAATCCATTCAGCCGTTCGGGCTAAAAGTGAGGCCAACCGCCCTATGGAAAACTCAATGTTAAAAACACGTTTTGGGACCCCCCTTTTTTCTCGACCCCCCCTGGACGAACACCCCCCAATTTTCAGGGGCTGCTCAGAAACAAAATGTGCCATTTTCCTGAAAATTTCAGCCAATTCCGTCCACAAACGCCAAAGTTATTAGACATAGACTTTTCAAAAATCCCATAGAGAAAAAATCCTAACTATATATACCTACTGGCGACCGCCAGTAGGTAATATATATATATATATATATATATATATATATGTGTGTGTGTGCATGTGTGTGTATAAATATATATAATATATATCGATATATCTATATATCTATATCTATATATATCTATATCTATCTATCTATCTATCTATCTATCTATCTATCTATCTATCTATCTATCTATCTATCTATATATATATTCACTGAAAAAACCATAGGTTATAGACCATATATAGTTAGGAATTAGCATTTAAAAAACCTTATTTTACTCACACAAAACCATTGAAATTCCATATATAGTTAGTTGTACTAACTATATATCGCGCACCCGCAATCCACTGCTGATCATGTCACATATTACATCATTCATGACATGGTCAGTGACATCACTGATGACATCACTGATGACATCTCAAATGACATCACTGATGACATCACTGATGACATCTCAAATGACATCACTGATGACATCACATCACAACTAAATGAGTGGATGTATAAGTGTCTGAATGAAGGTTTTAGTAGGTGCGTGACTGACTGTATGAGTGAGTGATTAAATGTGTCTCACTGAATGCATAGGTTAGTGACTAAACTGTCTTAATTTGTGCATCATTATGTCTGGTATTCTGTAAACTGCTGCATGTGTTGATCAGTAGCTATATGAGTAACTATATGGGTTATTGATTGATTGTCCAAGTATTTGTATGGGAGACTGAGTGTGTGTGTGGCTGGCTGGGAGATGTGTGACTCTGTGCAGATCAATGTATTCTTGTATCAATGATTTATAAGAGAGTAAGTATGTGTTAGAATATGTTTGAAAATGTAAGGTACTCTATGTTTAACTGTATAGATTAGAAAATGGAAGTGTGATTGATTCTTTACAGGACTGACTAGGTGTGTGAGTAACTCCAAGGATGAGTGGCAGAGTGTGAGTGTCTGTATAGGGTGTATGAGTGCATATGATAGTGTTGTAAAGATGAGTGATTGTATGTATGAATGATTGTATGGGTGAATGAGTGAATGTGTGTGTAGACGTAGGAATCAGTGAGTGCGTATGTAGTAACTAGTATTGGTGTGTCAATTGTTTAAAAAAATATGTTCTGTATTTAACACTGGGTGTAACAGAGGTTATATTAAAGTGTGAGGAGATGCATTGTATTGTCACATGAATGATATCATCAGTGATGTGACCATTGATTTCAAATGAGATGTCATCAGTGATGTCATTTGAGATGTTATCAGTGATGTCATTTGAGATGTTATCAGTGATGTCATCAGTGATGTCATTTGAGATGTCATCAGTGATGTCATCAGTGATGTCATTTGAGATGTCATCAGTGATGTCATCAGTGATGTCATTTGAGATGTCATCAGTGATGTCATCAGTGATGTCACTGACCATGTCATGAATGATGTAATATGTGACATGATCAGCAGTGGATTGCGGGTGCGCGATATATAGTTAGTACAACTAACTATATATGGAATTTCAATGGTTTTGTGTGAGTAAAATAAGGTTTTTTAAATGCTAATTCCTAACTATATATGGTCTATAACCTATGGTTTTTTCAGTGAATTTTCAAGGTTTTGTAAATGCTAATTCCTAACTATATATGGTCTATAACCTATGGTTTTTTCAGTGAATTTCATTGGTTTTTTAAAAGCTAATATCTATAGCTGTAAAATTTATTCTTCTTTAAATCCAAAAATATATTTTATATGTTTATTAATAATTTTTTTTTAATATTTTTTTTGTTTCGCTCCCGGTCCGCGAACCGGGAAGCTTCCCGTATAACACTTTGATTCCGCGACCCGGTCCGCGAACCGGTAAGAAATCAACATAGTGACGGTATCGCGTTGCCGCGTAATGCGTCTTATGACGTACTGCGTTAGCGCACCCGGAAGTGCCCCGGGGCGCGGACCGAGGCGCGAAACGCAGCTCCCCGGAAGCGATCCGCGGCATGAAAGGGCGACGTATCGCGTTGCCGCGAAATGCGTCTTGTGACGTATCGCGTTAGCGCACCCGGAAGTGTCCCGGGGCGCGTACCGAGGCGCGAAGCGGAGCGACCCGGAAGCTAACCGGGGAGCATTCCGCAGCGCGTAACATGAGCGTGAGAGGTCATGTGACTTGTTAATAAAACTTTTCATTGGTTCATTTCACTTTTGGTTTCATAATGATGGAAGGCTAGGTCAGGTGACTTAAAAATAACACTTTTCATTGGTTGAGAAGTATTGTTTTTTCCCAAATGATGAAAACCCCTCCTTCTTTCCTCACTCTGACTTTCATCATTGTGAGAGGAAGACCTATTTTGCTTCTTGGAAAATGGCTTCATTGGTAGCTTCAGCTGGTGGACCCCCACCACCACCACCACCTCCTCATGGGAAGAAAGGACCACCTCCCCAGGTCCTTACCAACACTGAGGAGGAAGAGGAAGAAATGGATGAGGAGGGAGAAGAACCACAATTTTTAGAAGAGTTGCCCCGGGTTTCCAGAAAGAAAGCCAGTTTCATCTGGCAGTTTTTTTCAATACCTCGTGGGCAAAAAAAAGTCAACGCGAGGTATGTCACCTGCCTGATATGCAAGGAACAATTGTCCAGAGGGACGGACAAAAAATATAGCTTTGGCAATCACACTATGCACAGGCACATGACGAGGAAACATCCCCTAAATTACAGCCGGGCGGAATTAAGGGATATGCACGACAATCCCAGACCAACTCCTGTGGCCAGACCAACAATACCGGTTTCTCTATCACCAGAAGAGGCAGGGGAAACTGTGCCAAATATTCAACAAAATTTTGGGCACATGATCCACTTATGTATGCACTGTCGTGCATTATTAGCTTGTGGCAACATGAGCATCAATGCACTGAACCTGGCGTATGAACACCATGATTGCCCTAACCGCCCCCAGTAATTTTTTTTTGCTCCTGTTGAGCCCTTTTCAACGCCTGTTTTTTGTTGTTTCCCCCCCCCCCCAAAAAAACCAAAAAAAATATAAAATCGTTCAAAAAATACAAAAAAAACAAAAAATTTTCAAAAAAAAAAAAAATATATAAACAACAAAAATATAAAAAAAAAGTTCTTTTCAGAACTACCTTCCCTTTCCAAAAAAATTGCTAGAATGTTTAGCACTCTGGCAAGCTCTATTTCTTTTGGTTCGCTTTCGGGTTAGCTTCCCGGTACGCGGACCGGGAGCTAACCAAAAAAAAAAAAAAAAAAAAGTGTAAGTATAAGGAAAGGAAACAGAGAGTGATGTTAAAAGAAAGACAGCTATAGGGAGTAAAGAAGAGATACTGTTTAATAGATCTATTTACCGAAGAAAAGACAGAAGAGGGTATAATTGTGAAAAACAAAATAGATAACGAAGTGAAAGAAAAAAAAAGAGAGTATAACATTAACAAAGAAGAGTTTCTTGGAGAATGTGAGTGAATGTTCAAAATAAGATTAAAACATGAGGAATAACAGAGAGAAAAAATAGAAAACAGAAAACAAAAAATAACAGAAAAAGATTCCTTGAAACAGCAAAGAAATGTAATTAACATAGAGCCATATCATCAACATAGGCAATAAAAGTTTTGCAGCTTTTATTGACAGAAATGTGTCGCTAAAGCTGCTTTTGTGGCAGAAAACTGCCACTAAAACCACTTTTGCACCAGTTTTCTGCCAATAAAAAGAGCAATAATTTTATTGGCTGTGTTCATAATATTACCCTTAGTGTGCTTCAACTACACAGAGAAAGCATTATGAACAAGTAGTGATAGAGTGATCAGTCAAAGACACTAAGAGTAATAGAGACGCAGTGAGTGAACAAGAGTGAGGAACTATGAGAAGAGAGGGACTGAGAAAAAGAGTGGAAGGAGTTGAGTAAGTAGGTAATAGAGAAAGGAATGAGGGAAGTAGCAAAGGCAGGAAACTGAGGGTTAAAGAAATGAAGCAGTGGAACTAATAGTAGTTAAATGTGATAGAAATGTAACGAAAACAGTACAAAATATTTACCTTATAATTGTCGTTAAATTACTCACTTTTTGTTTTTATACTTTCAATCTGTGAAAGAGAGAACAAACATTTGAAAAATATTAAAAAATGTATTTAAAAATTAGAAAAGACAAGGGAAAAGATTGAAGGTCAAACAGTTTTTCAACAACTTTGACACTTACAGAAGCTTCTGCTTCTCCAGGCCCCCTACACAGTCCTAAAGATATACATTTTAAACTAACAGTATCTTGATGCAGATGAAGTGAGGCCTATCTTAAAACATGGTGCATCTTTTGCATTGCTGTTGTTTCAGAAAAGTGTCGCAAGACACTAAAATTTTAAATAATTGCTTCAGGATGCCAATAAGATGTCTACTATCCAGAGGTTTGTTTCAGGTGAGGCCTACTCAGGGTTGCAGATGAGATTTACACTTGTTGAAGAGTACAGAGGAGATAATACATGTGAAGGTCTACCAATGAAGTGAGTCATGTCCACTGCACTCTTCAACAAAGTCCAAATCTCCTATGTTTCCCTGGACAGACCTAAACTTGATCTGCACAATGTGATTCATAATGATAGGAAACACAGGTGATGTAATTGAAATACGTGCAATTTATTTTGCTCATTTCACAATCACATCACTTGTGTTTCCTTTGCTTAGGTATCTCATTGTGCAGATGTAGTCTAGCATATGAAAGAATACGCAGAAGTGCAGCACTGCATGCAACAACTTTGACACTTACAGAAGCCTCACCTTCTCCATGCCTCCTACACAGTTCTACATATACATCATAAATGCAAACAGTACAGAATTAATTATACATGTTAAATGGTTTATTTTTGCTGTTCTCAGAATGTATCAAATTTCACTAAAAACAGTGACTTGAAGGTACTCATCATGTAACAGCGGGGAAAAAAAACACAATCAAAATGATTGTGTTTAAAAAACCCATACAACATCAGAAATCAAAATTCAGAACTCGTTAAAGTTAACTTACTTTTCATGACGTCCAAGGATGTCCTATGAACAGCTTACACTCTTTTGTGCTGTTATTACTTTCAGCCCGCCACTTTCTGAAAGAAAATCTCCATCGTTTTTAAAAACACATTACATGCAATAAACTACTTCTTGCTCTCTACCACAATTTTCCACAAGGCCAAATCTGGTCAGAGCCATTTATAACTCTTGGATTTCTTGTAAGCCAATCCCGTCATTTGGCATTTCCGCAACTTTCAGAATTAAAATGTTGAAGATCATTTTCACAATCCTGGAATAGTAATATCTTCCCCTTCTTGCTCAGTCATGTTCTACATTTCCTATGACACTGATACTGCTTACTATGAAGCAGACTTACACTACCTCTATGACTACTACAATTATTTAATTCTCTACATCACTTTTAATCACAAAGCAATGTAAAACAGTAGACAGCATTGCAGACTTACATTCCCTCTACTCCATGTTTTGATTGGCTGCTTCAATTAGCTTATAAAAAGAAACAGTTTTTCTGAACTCATTCAAAGTGCACGTATTTCTCCATAATGTCCAGTCCTATGGTTAGAAGTTATGTCTCTGAACTACACTTATCCTCAAGGCCAAATTGTGTAGGAGCCATTAGAACTTCTTGAAATTCCACAGAGCACATCCCGAGATTATTTCCCTAAAATTTTGGTTTTAAAAACACCAGGTAAGAGTTTTTAAGGTCATACGGCAATTTTTTTTTGAAAATTAAAACAGAATCATTGCAGAATGACCAGCCATTTCTAGACTTTAAATAAGCTGTGTAATGTCCTGATGTTATTGAAGGGCCATCATGATATATAATTGCTGCAGTTACAAAAGTCCTTCCTGATATTGACAACTGCGAAGCTACAAAATTTTTAAGTAAAGTTGTCAATTTTGTTCCATCAGGCCTACATCGTTGGAACATTAAAATGACATACTGGCCATATGTTCGTATAAATAATGTGGACATCATTTCAGATTTACATTGGCTACACTCCATGTTGTGATCAGCTGCTTTTACTAGCTTATTAAAGGAGACTGATTTACTGTCTGGCAAAGTTAAATATATAAATCTTTCTGAGTCTACACTAGTAGTACTTGATACCATACAGTTCTCGCAGTCATGCTGCCATTGATAAGAAAGCCCAAACAGCTGATCTACATCTACACCTTCAGCATGCAATACATCAAGCATATACATTAAAAACTCCTGACAATCTTGCTGAATATTTTGAGAGAATTGTGTTTGGCCTGAACATCTGTCTAACAGATTTCGAATTTCAGACACACTTTCTATGTTTCTTCTATCAGTGGTACATTTCTCTAACACAGAATTTAACAAACTGCTAAATCTTTGATCAGAATTGACCACAATCTCTTCTTTTACATTTTTTAGAGAAAACAAAACATTAACCACTACATTAGCATAGCAGTTGACACCAGAACTGTTTTCAAACTGAAAACCAACAACATCTTCAACAGAATCCTTTTTGTTTCTGTTTGTAATTTTAGGTTCATTGACTTTTTGTCTTTTTGCTACAACCTCCCCAGTATTGTTCTCATTTCTTCGTTTCCGGCCTACCACACGTTTCTCAAACAAAGGATACTGAGGCAAATGTGGCGCATACTCTCTTCTTAACCTATTGTATTCCTTAACACAATCTAGATCCGCACAAATGTTTGTGACATCACACTCAATCAAGTACAATCCCGATAAAGTTCTAACTCGTGACAATGCCACATATGCCATACCCTCCTTGAACACAGAACTGCCAATATTCACCAATGCACTGTCTACACTTAAACCTTGCGATTTATGAATTGTCACCGCATATGCCAAGCAAACAGGAAACTGCTTACGGCGAACATATAAGTCTTTTACAAGCAAAAATCGAGCAGAACAACGAGCAATTAGCTGTACTTCCTCAATGCCATCAAATTTAATTTTTAAAAATTCAATTCCATCTCTATTTCTGTATTTCACAAAATCAACAACATTACCCATTGATCCATTTACCAGACCTCTTTCAACATGTAAATTCCTTCTTAAAATTATACGGCAGTTCAAGCACACATTCAGAGTCTTTTCAAAACCTGCAGTTTTAGATATACTCTTCTCTAATGAATCCAATTTTGTTTTCAGATTCTCAGACAAAATAATTGTTGATCCCATATGCTCTACTCTATCAATAGCTTCCAGTTTCACAATCTCTTGCTTTTCTAAATGCAACATTTTGTTGTTAAATTTGGCACATTCTGCAAGAGTTGGCATCAAACATATTCCAGATTTCTTCTCAGTAATTTTCTGAAAAATATTCTCAGGCACAACATCTTGTTCTGGATATAAATTTGACAGTAATCGTGCATGTAAAGCTTCTTTCCCATGCTCGGTCACTTTTCCAATTCTAACATCTTGTAGAATAGTCTTGTAAACTTCATCCTTCGCCTGACGCATATTTTCATGCAGTTCAGCATAATTGAAGTTTAACCATATATTGACGTTGCCAATGCTGCCTAGGCACTTCCTGGTATCTTCATGCGTGAGCATTTTGAACACAGGTTGCCCTTTCACTGGTGTCAGCTGCAGAAGATCTCCGAAAACAATGATGTGTTTGCCACCAAATAACACATCATACTCTGTTTTGAGAAGTTCTTGCATCCTCAAATGCACAAAGGCAAGCATGACATTGGAAACCATGCTTACTTCGTCAATGATAAGAAGTTTCATTTTCCTCAAGATTCTTGAAACTTCAAAACAAGCATCTCCAGATAGCTTGTGATATTGTAATTTGTTGTCATGCTCCACTGGCAGCATCAGTAAACGATGTAAAGTAATCCCTTTAATATTATGTGCTGCCAGTCCAGTTGGAGCAGTGACAACACAAGACAGCGATGACTCTGTCCTTTCCTGCAAATAGCATGAAATTGCTTTAATGAGGAAACTTTTTCCAGTTCCCGCTTCTCCACTCACGTACAGTCGGACAGGCTTCAACGACGTACATGAGCACTCTTTCTTATCATGACTTAATCCATGATCAATTTGCATGGTAACTTCGTCATATATTTTCCTCTGCTCAACGTTGAGTTGTCTTTCCAACTCTTCTAAGTTAACCGCATCCTCTTGAGCATGTGCCATGGCTCTTTCCACTTCATTCATAGCAGTGGCAGCTTCATTTTCGATAACAGGTCCTCCTAGTGGATCCTGACTCAATGAAGCAGAACTCTGACTGTCCTGAGAACTGTCTCTGGCAATCTCGGCTGCAATCGTTGCTTCCTGCTCAATTTCCGCATTCAACATTTCTACATATTTGGGAAAAGCAGGACATTCTATGGTCTCCTTGGCGGCATTGAAAGAGTCTTCGTAACAGAGGAAATCTCCAAGCAGTTCCTCTTCTGCACGCCAAGGCTTGAAAAGTTGCAAAAGTGCTAAATAGAAAAACTCCTTTTTTTCAGGAGATTCGCCACTCAATTTTCGATGGTTTACCAAGTGGCATTTTCTTTGCTTGACCAGACATCCCTCACTTCCTATTACAGCATACACTCCTTTCTCAGTATCTTCTTTGATGTTCCTCTTGAATATGTAATTTTGCAGAACCTCATACAGACAAACATTCTCGAGGTGACTGCTTCGATTTGGATAATATGTATCCAACATGTTTGTCTTCAAAATGTCGGTACTGTTTGGCTCCTTCTCCGCCAAATACTCAATTTCCCGCACAGGTTTGAGAACTCGATTACGCGTTGCTGCAAGACCAAGACTCGCCCAAACGATACTCCTGGACTTGGCATAGAGACTTGCTGAAGACAACCGGTCAGAACATTCGTACGCTCCGATTTCTCGATGCGACAACATCTTCAGACTGAAACTGTACAACTTCTTGCTGAGGCTCTTTTCATGGGAAATGTCTTCCCACATATCCTTCAATTCTGTCTTCTCTTTTTTGGTGATGTAAGACGTCACATACCGAGCCACAGCCATACAGTTATCAGCCACAAACTGTATATCCATGTTAGCATTCCACATGGACAAAATCACCGGGTTGTAGTCGTTGATGTACTTGGACTCTTGGTTCCTCTTCAAATTGTAAGTGTTTTTAGGTGATTTCTTCATGACATTGTGTCGCAGCGAAGACATCAAACTGTTTACTCTTCCTTTAGAAATCACCGGTCGTGGAAAGCCGAAACGACATTTAGTGTAGAACTTGTCCTTATTTCGGAATTTACGACGGCAGTACTTTCCACATCGATGGCTTTGGAAACGCAGAACTTTTTCTCTTAGGCTTTTCTTCTCCTTTGCGTTTGGAACAGCACACGTAGAATACTGTTGGATGAAACTCATCACTGAGTCTTCTGGATCCGTTCCAAATTTAGGTGCATCCTTGATCCACAGCAACATATGTATATGAGGAGCACCTCTTGCTTGGTACTCCTTTCTCCAGAAGAAATCCAACACCTCTCCAAGAGGTGGATTCTTCTTATTCATGATGAAAGACATCATAGCTTCAAATCTATGATTGAAGTACCTACATACATTGACTGGATCCAAAGAGCACAGTTCTCCAGGTGTCTTGAATTCGATGTTATCTACGTTAGCATTTGCCTCTCGTAGAAATTCAAGTAAGTCTTCCCAGCCATACTCGGCACAGCTCAGAGTGAGGAACCATGTGGGAGTACCTAAGTTCCTCAGCATACATTTTAAATCACCATGACGACGGTACCAGTACTCATTAGTACCACGCTGACACGCCATGAGATTAATCAGGTGAGAATCCAAAATACTGTCTTGGACATTGACTTTATCAATAAAGTCACTTGCCGAGATGTTTTGCATGTGTATACCACTTTTCAAGATGTGGTTCACTGCATATGACAGTCCAGACAGATCGCTTTCAAACAGGAGATGAAACAAATAGGGAATGCATTGTCGAAACCTAGCATCTCCTGCATACAATCGCAAAGTCCGGTATTCAGAAGCAGGAATTTGATGAGGTCGCTCATCATATCTTCCTCCCTGACCTGTTGGAAAAAGCTGTGGGAAACACCGAGCTTCCAAACTTTCCTCCCAAACACTAATGGGACTCCCTTTGGCTTGTTTCATTTGAAACAACTCAATAGCATTCCCCATGACTTCCTTGGAATGCAAAGGATGAACACTATAATGTTCATATATTTCTTCACTAGTAGAGGGTTCTACTTTCTCAATTTGACCAGCACACAAATCGCTATCCTCTTCCTCACTTACTTCCTCTTCTGCAACATATACATTCTTATAGTATTTATTATTTTTTTTCAAATACAATGTTGCCTTTTTAACTTTCCTAACATCTACTAAATCTTGCCATATTTTCTTATTCTTTGTCGGAACCCCATTAACTAAGATAACCAGAGGTTCCTCTTCCACTTTTTCTACTCCAATTGTGTTAATGTTTTTCTTCAAATCTAGAGGCAAATAAACAACTCTTCCCTTTAATCCTCTCTGTAAATCTGATGGAGGCAATTTCCCTGTCTTTGGCTCCATTCTTACAATAGCCTGAAAGGGATGGATACTTTGAATCAAAATAGATTCATAAGTATTTAAATCCTTCAATTCAGAAGGAATCTCAACCAATTCCAGATTATTATGAACTGCTCTAGCAGGCATCTGGTTTTGATTTAATTTGCAACAACAATAAGTACACACACGTTGATCCAATCCCAAATCAAAACAATTTTCTACCATCAAGTATGTTGCGAAATCCTTCCATTCACTATTATTTTCCCTTTCACTTTTTGCATATAAATCCACTAACTTAGTCTGATTCTTATAATAAGTGCGTCGACAACACACACAAGTGAAATTAGGCCTCTCACTTGATTTCACCTCAAATGTCGCAATTTCCCTCTGGAAATTATCTGTACTGGAAACCTGTACACTATCTTCCACATGACCCTCTTCTTCTTGCTCAATTTCAACATTCTCCTCTTTACTTCCAAAGTAACAAAACTCAATTTCTTCACATATATTCTTCACATCTATTTCAGAACCATGCAAAAGAGCAGCGCATAATTTTTTAAGCATAATTGCTGGACTCTTAGCATAATACAACATTCTAACTAATTTCCTCACTTTATTATGATGCACTGCTAGCATCCTGAAATGATGAAAAACACTCTGGCATACTCTCCTGGAAAGACAAGCCAGTGAATGACCATGCAAACCTGTCACTTCTCTCACTCTGCAAGGATCTAATTCTTGCAACAACCTTATTTTCTGCTTCAAACTTTTCTTATTAAATGACCGTACAAAATCACAAAGCAAATTGATGGAATCCTGTCGCACACTGCAAATACTACTACACTTCCAGGTGTACACAGGACCCTTAGCACGTCTTCCTAAAACCTCATTACCTAACACCTCTTCTGCCTCTGTTGTCACAAGTTTTTCTTTTTCAACTGGACAACCATCTTTCACTTCATAAGCACGACCACTGGTGTCAACTGCATGCACCAAATCATTATCCTGGAAATAACTCTCCTCATTAAAAAATGCCTCACAGCTTGAACTATGCATCCATTCTCCAGAAAAAACTTCACAAAAATTACTACGATTAACTATTCTCTTCCATCTACTATTTCTTTTGAAATCATAAATTGCCTTGTTTAGCTTCCTAATTCTATTGATTATCAAAATAAATAACTTACGTTTAATTTCAAATGCCTGATCAATAACTTTCTCAACTTTTTTTTTTCTCTTATAAAAAACCAGTTTCTGTTGACGTTTCTTAATATTTTTTAACAAATTGCCAATTATCCTGTTGCGGAACATTCGTTTACGAATCTCCCTAAACTGTTGTTTCCTTCTACTATCATGCACAGAGTTATCTCTTGCTCTAGCAGTAACATTTTTCATTGGCCTTTCCTTTCCATTTGATTTCCTTCTCGTTTTATGGACTGAAACATTTTCTGTAGTAATATTTTTTTTACTACACATATTTCTTATGAATTGTTTTGTGCTCTTACCCGGTGCTTTCTTCGTGACTTGACAAATCTTTTTGTTAGAGGACTGCTGCTTATTTTTTTTCACCTGCTGTCTTTGACGTTTTGCAGCCTTTCTCTGTCTTTCTATTGTAGGCATGGTGAAATCTTGAAATAATCTGCAGTTGAATCTGTGGTAAAATATATTAAAAAATGTTATTAACCATTATTACCAAACAGTAAAACAATAACAGTGATCTTCAAAATATTTTGCATTTCCTAAATAGCGAATTTTAAGGAATAAATAGCGATTCTTTACCATTCCTAATTTGCAATGAGCAAATTGCTAATTGCAAGTTACCCATTCATTTCCATGGGCTAGGAGGCTCATAGGAATGAAGGTTTAATTTGCGATTAGCAATTTGCTCATCACAAATTAGGAATTTTTCCAAGGGTGCAGGGGTGTCTCAAGAACACCCTGCTGCACCCCTGAAAAAGAAATTTGGGGGCATATGGCACACATACATGCCCTAAGGGCATGTGTTGGCGTCATATGGGACCTTTTGTTTTTTAAAAAAAAAGCTTTTTGAAAAGAATTCACAAATTACCACCAATTTACCACAATAGTTTCCAAATCCTTAATGTCATTTTTACATATTTTTTGTTTGATACATTGCATTTAAGTAGTCACAAAATTTGCAAATCCTTCAGTGCAATTGCAAAATAAGGAATAGCAAATTTTGCTACTCCTTATTTTGCATCAAACTTGTTTGATACATACCATTTGTCTAATTTACATTTGCAAAGGCCGAAATTCGTAGAATTTTGATCTTTGCGAATGCTAATTAGCTTGATACATATGGCCCCAAGTGAGGCCTGTCTTGCGACATGGTGCATCTTTTGCATCACTGCTGCATCGGTTTCATGTGGTACGTTTTTTTTACACCATGACATATCTGCCTAAATGCATCAATTTGTAATGTTGTCGCCTCATAGCAAATCTTTTCCACCGCCGCTGCATCATAAAAGTGACGCACAGTGGCAGAAAAGAGGCATACACCTATCATAAATCTGTCCCTAGCAGTTTAAATGATTAATCCAGGATGACAATAAGGTGTGGCCTATCCAAAGGTTTGTTTAAGTTGAGGCCTACTCAGGATTGCAGATTAAAGTTACGCTTGATGAAAAATACAGAGGAGATAATACATGTAAAGGCCTACCAATGAAGTAAGTAATGTCCACTTTATTGCACCAGTCATCATAAATGTATCCCTAAGCTTCTTATCTTGTTACAGATGAACCACCATATGTACCATCAAACTATTTTGCATTTCCTAAATAGCAAATTTTAAGGAATAAATAGCAATTCTTTACCATTCCTAATTTGCAATGAGCAAATTGCTAATTGCAAATTACCCATTCATTTCCATGGGCTAGGAGGCTCATAGGAATGAAGGTTGCAATTTGCGATTAGCAATTAGCTCATCACAAAATAGGAATTTTTTCAAGCGTGCAGGGGTATCTCAAGAACACCCTGCTGCACCCCTGAAAAAGAAATTTGGGGGCATATGGCACACATACATGCCCTAAGGACATGTATGGGCGTCATATGGGACCTTTTGTTTTTTAGAAAAAAAATGCTTTTTGAAAAGAATTCGCAAATTACCACAAACTAGAAGTTGGTGGTAGTTTCCAAATCCTTAATATCATTTTTTACATATTTTTTGTTTGATACATTGCATTTAAGGAATCGTAAAATTTGCAAATCCTTCAGTGCAATCGCAAAATAAGGAATAGCAAATTTTGAATTAAGGACATTTTAAGTCATTTCCATATGTGCAGTGTTTTGAAATTATGATTTGAAAATCGTTTTTGGGGAAAAGTAATGGTTTGCAAATTTATGACAAGGACATAATGGTGTATGCTTCTCTATAAGGCATTTCAGTGTCTCTGATGTCATTTTTCCCATATTACATTATAAGACCTTTCCCCATGGAGCACATTCCTTGTAAATATGCTCCCACCTGAGCATGGCGAATTTAGATTTTGACTGTTTGAGTCACATAACCATGTTAAAAGTGACCCAAAAAAATTGCAAACGTTTTAAAAAAACACATTCATGTGTCTTAAGGACATTTTAAGTCATTTCCCCATGGACAGTGTTTTCTAAGTGGCGCAAAAGAGGCATACACCTATCATAAATCTGTCCCTAGCATTTTAAATGATTAATTCAGGATGACAATAAGATGTGGCCTATCCAGAGGTTTGTTTAAGGTGAGGCCTACTCAGGATTGCAGATTAAAGTTACGCTTGATGAAGAATACAGAGGACATAATACATGTAAAGCTCTACCAATGAAGTAAGTGATGTCAACTTCATTGCGCCAGTCATCATAAATGTATCCCTAAGCTACTTATCTTCTTAGACATCAACCGCCATATGTATCATATAACTATTTTGCATTTCCAAAATAGCGAATTTTAAGGAATAAATAGCGATTCTTTACCATTCCAAATTTGCGATGAGCAAATTGCTAATTGCAAATTACCCATTCATTTCCATGGGCTAGGAGGCTCATATAAATGAAGGTGCAATTTGCGATTAACAATTTGCTCATCGCAAATTAGGAATTTTTCCAAAGCTGCAGGGGTGTCTCAATAACACCCTGCTGCACCCCTGAAAAAGAAATTTGGGGGCATATGGCGCACATAAATTTTAACAACATTCCTTTACCTCAAAAACGATTTTCAAATCATAATTTCAAAACACTGCACATGGGAAAATTACTTAAAATGTCCTTAAGACACATAAAAGCGTTTTTTGATTGCCTTTGCAGCATGTTTGTATCACTTTTAACATGGCTATGTAACACAAACATTCAAAATCTAAATTTGCCATGCACAGGTGGGAGCATATTTACAAGCAATTTGCGCCACAGACAAAGGTCTTACACTAAAATGGGAAAAATAACATCAGGGACAGTCAATTGCCTTATAAAGAAGCATACACCATTATGTCCTTGTCATAAATTTAAAAACAATTCCTTTTCCCCAAAAACGATTTTCAAATCATAATTTCAAAACACTGCACATGGGAAAATGACTTAAAATGTCCTTAAGACACATGAAAGCGTTTTTTGATTGCCTTTCCAGCATGGTTGGGTCACTTTTAACATGGCTATGTAACACAAACATTTAAAATCTAAATTTACCATGCACAGGTGGGAGCATATTTACAAGCAATTTGCGCCACAGAGAAAAGTCTTACATTAAAATGGGAAAAATAACATCAGGGACAGTCAATTGCCTTATAAAGAAGCATACACCATTATGTCCTTGTCATAAATTTAAAAACAATTCCTTTACCTCAAAAACGATTTTCAAATCATAATTTCAAAACACTGCACATGGGAAAATTACTTAAAATGTCCTTAAGACACATAAAAGCGTTTTTTGATTGCCTTTCCTGCATGGTTGGGTCACTTTTAACATGGCTATGTAACACAAACATTCAAAATCTAAATTTTCCATGCACAGGTGGGAGCATATTTACAAGCAATTTGCGCCACATAATTCATAATTTTCTCCTTAAAGCACACTATTCTCTATCTAAATTAAAGAAATATTTTCTCACCTTAGCAAATACTTTGAGTTTGAAAACAGTCTCAGAAACACACCAATTTGTCTTCAGCAGAGCAAAAGGTATGCACTCCAGAGTCTGCAGCTATCAAAAGCACAGAAATGCTGTAATTCTTCACACATATTTCTCATGTCACCCAATCAAAACTCTTCCCTCACTTTTTTTCAAATGAAAACCCTTCCCCCCTCTGCCCTTTCTGTCTTTTCTGCATGGCAACCACCTCTTGGAAGACTTCTGGTGTTTGCAAGTTCACACAACTTTGTTGCAATTGAACTCTGAACTCTCAGTGCACCTGCATATCCAGTGCATTCTTTCATTTAATGATTTTTTATTGACCATTCAAAATACATCTTTCAAAGAACACATCCGTGCACCCTAACTTTCTGTTTTCAGCAATCAAAATCCACCAATCACTGTTACTGCTTCATGAACACAGAAACTCCACAGTTTTTTTCATTTTAAACTCTCATTTTTTCAACTGCCATTTCATTGCCACACTTCATCTGACTGCAGGAGAACCTTCTCTCACCATGTTTTCTGTCTGGATTGTTGGACATAGTTATATTCACTGGGCTCAAAGGTACGTTGAAAACAGGAAATTACCTAACCTCAATTTACAAGATGTGGAAATTAAGTGGTTTGGCCACAGAGGATTAAAATGTCACCAATTGATACCATTGGTGAAAACCTTTATGCATTTGCCCAAACCTGACCTGTTAATTGTGCACTGTGGAGGTAATGACTTGGGCACTTTGACTGGTGTAGGTCTGGAAATGCTTTTAAAGGACACCTTTGAGCAATTAATGGCACTTTTTCCTCAGACTGCCTTGGTATATTCAAATATATGCCAAAGACAGAAATGGAGGTGGTCAAACCAATTTTGTCCACAAATTGAGAAGTCGAGGAAGCATGTAAACAAATCTGTTTCAGCTTACATGAGAGACCATGGAATGGGCTCCCTGTACAACAATAACTTGCGTTACTACATGCAAGATATCTACAGAGGAGATGGAGTTCACTTCTCAGATGAGGGCAACAGAGTTTTCACTCTGAATTTAAGAATGTGCATTGGTACCTACTTATAAGTACCTAAATGTACCATAAACCCAAAAGCTCTTCTCAGAGCTACCCTACATCTGATCACTCACAATTATTATTTTACTCTAACATTTTTCACTAATTTCCAACAAAGTACGCTCCCTGGGGCGCTACCCGGTACGCGAACCGGGAGCTAACCTCGCGAAATTTTTTTTTTAAATGTTTTTTTTTCGCACATATAAGCCTCCTCAGCCACCCTCAGAAAACCTAGGGGGTCAAGATAACTCTACCGTGCCCCCTTCTATCCATTCTGAACATTATTTGCCCTCCATCTTGTATCTTAATTCGACCGAAACACAAAATGGTGGACTCCCGGAACGCTTAAGGTTCGCGAACCGGGGCGCTCAACGGTTCGCGTACCGGGTCGCTCTCTGGGAAGCGCACCATCAAAAAAGGTGGGAAAGTAGTTCACAGAAAAGCCACTGGAGACAATTTCACCAAATATAGATTAGCTCATACTACATACCAATCCCTACCATTTTCACAAATTTGATTGGAATTCCATTTAGTCATTTAGCCTGTAGACCTCTCTAAATACCCTGAGGTAAATTACTTCACAAAACACATCTGAAGTGTTGGAATTGACAACCAATGAAAATGTTACTTTCATTTTCTATTTTTTTTACCTGACATTTCATTGGTTATATACCTGAATATATATAAAGGAAGAGAAGAAAACACAGCCATTTTGACTACTACTTCTTGCTGTACATTTCAATAGTATTTTCACTAATTCCTTCAACTTCTTTCTAAAGGTAAGTTTTTATTTTTAAAACTGGAAGTATATTGTGCACTATAAGTTAATATGGTAAACTTTTTCTGATAGATATATACTATCCCTCTGTAGTAGTTATAGATTTAGAGAGACTTCTCTGTTATAGTTATGGATGGAGTTAGGCTTCTCTTGTATAATTATGAATTTACTTACGTTAAATCACATACACTTTTTTATATTCCTACTTCCACTCTGATACTATACACTGCCCAAAGATAAATTCACTGATAAAAAATGCCTATCTAAAATTATTCCCAACATTGCCCTATCTCTACTAATATATATTTTTTTAATCCAAATTTCAGGCAAAATGGAAGGCGAAAACCAAGTTTCTTTTGAAATGGACCTGCAAGAGAGCAGCCAAGAATTGATTGATACAATTGATCAAATTGACATTGAATTTTTCGATGAAACTTGGGACAATGAACTACTGCAATGTGTACAAGCAGTAGATAACCTCCTTGCAAATGAGGACATTTTACACCCTCAGAGACTACAATGTATATTCCATGATAATTATGAAATTTCTGACAATGAAATGTTAGAAAGTTTAATAAATTATGAAACACAATCACATTAAAAAAAATGCTTAAAAAATAAAGAAAATAAAAAATAATCAACAAAAACAACAATCAATTAACATACAGCATTTGAAAAGTCTATCATTCATTTTTCATTGCAGTACGCTGCCCAGAACGCTTCCCGGTTCGCGGACCGGGCGCTCCCCACGCAAAAAAAACAAAATTTTGTTTTGTTTTTTTTGCCCCGCGGGGCCCTTTTAAAACCTCCACATTAAACCTAGGGGGTCAGGGAGGATCTAGTATGCCCCCTTATGGTCATTTTCGCCTTTGTTTTGGCCTCCTCTTGTCTCTCAATCCTACCGAGAGACAAGATGGCGGCCGCTCCGGACTGTTTAGAATGTTGACAGACACCGGAGAGCCAATCAGCTTAGCTACGCGAAGTTCCGGTACGCTTAAGGTCCGCGGACCGGAGCGCTGCCCGGAGCGCGCTTACAGATATATATCTTTTTTTAAACGTTAATTTCTCAAAATCCACTGGAGCACATATATTGAGACCTAGAAAAGGCACATCGGGCTACCAGTCCCTACAATTTTGGCAAGTTTCATGGAAATCCATTCAGCCGTTCGGGCTAAAAGTGAGGCCAACCGCCCTATGGAAAACTCAATGTTAAAAACACGTTTTGGGACCCCCCTTTTTTCTCGGCCCCCCCTGGACGAACACCCCCCAAATTTTCAGGGGCTGCTCAGAAACAAGATGTTCCATTTTCCAGAAAATTTCATCCAATTCCGTCCACAAACGCCAAAGTTATTAGACATAGAATTTTCAAAAATCCCATAGGGAAAAAATCCTAACTATATATACCTACTGGCGACCGCCAGTAGGTAATATATATATATATTCACTGAAAAAACCATAGGTTTCAGGCCTTATATAGTTAGGAATTAGCATTTAAAAAAACCTTTGAAATTCAGTGAAAAAACCATAGGTTTCAGGAGTTATATAGTTAAGAATTAGTTTTTAAAAAACCTTTGAAATCCACTCAAAAAACTATAAGTTTTAGTGATGTTATAGTTAGCTGGACATTTTACTCATACAAAACCAATGAAATTGCTCCTATATAGTTAGTTGTACTAACTATATTTCGCGCACCCGCAATCCACTGCTGATGATGTCACATATTAGATCATTCATGACATGGTCAGTGACATCACTGATGACATCTCAAATGACATCTCTGATGACATCACTGATGACATCATCCAGTGAATGTGGTTTGCTTCGTTATTTAAATATGCATTATATATATAGCAATTTACATTGAAGAATGAGTGGATATATATAAATAAATATTTGGATGGAGGATTTAGTAGCAGTGTAATTGACTGTTTACTTGACCAATTTATAATGTCTCATTAAATATAGTGGATAGTGACTAAACTGTGTGAATATCTGTATCACTTTGTCAGTTGTTGTGTAAACTGATTCTACAGTTGGTTACTAGCTATGTGAAAGTCTATATTAGTTATTGATTGAGTATTTGTATGGGAGTGTGAAAGTGTGTGTGGTTCGATGGGGGGTGTGTGACTGTCCAAAGATGTGTGAATAGTTGATTCAGTAGAAATATGAAGTTAAAACTACATGTTCTAACAGTTTGGGTGAGGGAATCTCTTTATGGGTGTGGTGATGAGCAAATATATTTCTCAAAGGTACAGGTCTAACAAACTAGAAAAATAAAAGGCAGTGTATGTGTCAGTTGTTGTATATAAATAAGTATACATAAGACACAATGATTGTGTGAGTGACTGTATGGATAACTGTATACTTGTAATAATGATTTTATAATTCACTAAGTATGACTTACTATCTAAATGAATAGAAGAAGTGGTGTTTGTATAAGTGTTTTGCTAAGTAAATATGTAAGTATGATCCATTGTTTGCATAAGTGAGTAGGATGACTTCATATGTGAATAGGATGCGTGCTGTTGTTTAATGTCGATATAGATGTATAAGTATTTTTGATAGTGTTCTATTGTTCATTGACAGCATGTATGAGTGAATCCATAGGTAAGTGATTAGATGTGTGTATACATCTATGAATCACTGAGTGGATTTTTAGATACTTGTATTGCTGTGACAATGGATTTAAATATGATACTCTGTATTTTACAAACAGTGATGAAAAATTGTAATAGTGTATTAAAAGGTGTATGTGATTGTCACGTGGATGATGTCATCAGTGATGTCATCAGTGATGTCATTTGAGATGTCATCAGTGATGTCACTGACCATGTCATGAATGATCTAATATGTGACATCATCAGCAGTGGATTGCGGGTGCGCGAAATATAGTTAGTACAACTAACTATATAGGAGCAATTTCATTGGTTTTGTATGAGTAAAATGTCCAGCTAACTATAACACCACTAAAACTTATAGTTTTTTGAGTGGATTTCAAAGGTTTTTTAAAAACTAATTCTTAACTATATAACTCCTGAAACCTATGGTTTTTTCACTGAATTTCAAAGGTTTTTTTAAATGCTAATTCCTAACTATATAAGGCCTGAAACCTATGTTTTTTTCAGTGAATTTCAAAGGTTTTTTAAATGCTGATTCCTAACTATATAAGGCCTGAAACCTATGGTTTTTTCAGTGAATTTCAAAGGTTTTTTAAATGCTAATTCCTAACTATATAAGGCCTGAAATCTATGGTTTTTTCAGTGAATTTCAAAGGTTTTCTAAATGCTAATTCCTAACTATATAAGGCCTGAAACCTATGGTTTTTTCAGTGGTTTAAAAAAAAAATTGATTGGGTAACTGGCTTATTAAGTGTATCTTAGTGAATACATATATTAGCGAGTAATGTTTAAATATTTAAATATATGCATGAGTGATGTAATATGTGACGTCATGAGCAGTGCATTGCAGACGTGCAAGTTATAGTGAGTCCAACTAACTATAATGTGGGAATTTCAATGGTTTTATGCGAGTAAAATTTCCAGCTAACTATAACTGGTGTGAAACCTATGGTTTTTTCAGTGAATTTCAAAGGTTTTTTAAATGCTAATTCCTAACTATAACTGGTGTGTAACCTATGGTTTTTTCAGTGAATATATATATATATATAACATTTCTATGGCAAAATGAAACCCCTCATTTTGTTCCTTATCAAATTAAATGTATTAAGTGTTACCACTTTATTCCAATCAAGATGACTTCAGGTGTGCCATACTTTTGTCATAAGTAAGACTGTTAGCGTTCTAGTTGTTCTTTAGAACACTCTGGGACATTCTGTCATTGGGCTATAGTTGGGCTACATCTGGCTGATATTTGGGCTACATTTGTGCTCTTTTGTCTCTGGTGGCCATCTTGGGAGACTGCATATCAGAATTTTTTTCATGAAATATAAGAGGATTTGAGAAGTCACTCAAAATGTGCCCTAATTTTTCTTTCTTCAGCACTAATCATAATTTCTATGGCAAAATGAACCCCCTCAATTTGTTCCTTTGCAAATTAAATGTTTTAAGTGTTAACACTTTATTCCAATCAAGATGACTTCAGGTGTGCCATACTTTTGTCATAAGTAAGACTGTTAGCGCTCTAGTTGTTCTTTAAAACACTCTGGGGCATTCTGTCATTGGGCTATAGTTGGGCTACATCTGGCTGATATTTGGGCTACATTTGTTTTTTTTTGTCTCTGGTGGCCATCTTTGGGCTACATTGGGCTACATTGGGCTACATTTGGACTCTAACATATATATAGCCCAATGTAGCCCAATATATATTTTTTCAAAGTTAATTTTCGTAAAAACCACTGGAGCACATATCTTGAGACATAGCAAAGGCACATTGGGCTACCAGTCCCTACAATTGTGCCAAGTTTGGTGGAAAACCATTCAGCCGTTCGGGCTAAAAGTGAGTCCAACCGCCTTATGGAAATTAACATGGGGAAAACACGTTTTGGGACCCCCCTTTTATCTCGGCCCCTGCTTGACCCAAACTTTCAGGGAAGGAGCGGAGCGGCGCGAGGCAAAGTTAAGGAAAATTTCAGGAAGATTCCTCAACCGGCGCCAAAGTTATTCCCAATAGAATGTTGCGATTTCCCTATGGAAACAATCCTAACTATATATACCTACTGGCTATCGCCAGTAGGTAATAAATATATATATATATATATATATATATGTATCAGTTCCAACAAAGAGTTTGGCATTAAGCTGCAGTGGCCTCTATCAGCGGCGGGCCGTGGACGGGATTGCCACTCCCTACATACCAGACACACACGTTCACGGTTCCCAAGAACGGAGTCCAGGCCAGCATTAGTTTTCAAAACCGGATTTATTCCAAAGCTTTCACTCGACGCGTTTCGGGAATAACCTTCCCTTTCTCACGAGTACAAGAGTTTGTTTGCATCCGTTTTTTAAGTAAATCACGTGACTGTGTTGGAACAAAATTATAATGAACATAGTTAACAGACTACCAGAGCATCTTATGTCTGGAGCTACGTTGTACACTCATCTTCGCAGAATTTGCGGCAATACTGTAATATCAACTTAAATTCATATTTCACACATTTACGTTTTGGTTAATGTACATTATGCGTCATTGTACTCTCTTGTACTCGTGAGAAAGGGAAGGTTATTCCCGAAACGCGTCGAGTGAAAGCTTTGGAATAAATCCGGTTTTGAAAACTAATGCTGGCCTGGACTCCGTTCTTGGGAACCGTGAACGTGTGTGTCTGATATATATATATATATATATATATATATATATATATATATATATATATATATTACCTACTGGCGGTCGCCAGTAGGTGTATATAGTTAGGATTTTTTCTCTATGGGATTTTTGAAAATTCTATGTCTAATAACTTTGGCGTTTGTGGACGGAATTGGCTGAAATTTTCAGGAAAATGGAACATTTTGTTTCTGAGCAGCCCCTGAAACTTTGGGGGGGGTTCGTCAAGGGGGGGCCGAGAAAAAAGGGGGGTCCCAAAACGCGTTTTTCCCATGTTAATTTCCATAGGGCGGTTGGCCTCACTTTTAGCCCGAACGGCTGAATGGATTTGCACGAAACTTGGCAAAATTGTAGGGACTGGTAGCCCGATGTGCCTTTGCTAGGTCTCAATATATGTGCTCCAGTGGATTTTGAGAAATTAACGTTCAAAAAAAGATATATATCTGTAACAGCGCTCCGGGCAGCGCTCCGCTTCGCGTACTTTTCGCGTTACGGAGCTTTGCGAAGCGAAGCTGATTGGTTCTCCGGCGTCTGTAAACATTCCAAACAGTCCGTAGCGGCCGCCATCTTGTCTCTCGGTAGGATCGAGAGACAAGAGGAGGCCAAAGCGAAGGGGCAAATGACCATAAGGGGGCATAGTAGATCCTCCCTGACCCCCTAGGTTTGATGTGGAGGTTTTAAAAGGGCCCCGCGGGGCAAAAAAAAAAATTTTAAAAAAATCGAACGGCTGAATGGATTTGCATGAAACTTGGCAAAGTTGTAGGGACCGGTAGCCCGATGTGCCTTTGCTGGGTCTCAATATATGTGCTGCAGTGGATTTTGAGAAATTAACGTTCAAAAAAAGATATATATCTGTGACAGCGTCCCGGGTAGCGCTCCGTTTCGCATACTTTTCGCGTTACAGAGCTTTGCGAAGCGAAGCTGATTGGCTCTCCGGTGTCTGTAAACATTCCAAACAGTACGGAGCGGCCGCCATCTTGTCTCTCGGTAGGATCGAGAGACAAGAGGAGGCCAAAGCGAAGGGGCAAATGACCATAAGGGGGCATAGTAGATCCTCCCTGACCCCCTAGGTTTGATGGGCTCCGCGGGGCAAAAAAACCCAAAAACAATCGTTTTTTTTTGGTGGGGTGCGCCCTGTTCGCGTAACGGGAAGCGGACTGGGGAGCGTACTACAAGGAAACAAGAATGATTGACTTTTAACTTATTGTATGTTTATAGACTTTTTTTTTCTTTTTTTTCTGCTGAGTGACGTCTCGGCCTATGTCCATCTCGGCGTTTAAGCCCAGGGGGACCGGTAGTGTGGGAGAGATAACGTCTGTTAACGTTCGATTCGAAGGAAATCAGGAAGTGTTGATAAACATTGTCTGCGCCATCTTGCCTTTTTTCAAATGCCACACTTTTGTCGTGTACGGCAGCCATTTTAGATGCCTTGACCAGACCCACTCTCTGCACGCTGTCGATCCTTAGCATGGCTCCCCACCCTCGCAAGCATCTCCCCCAGGCACTGGTCACCCCCGCTCTCTGTCTTATGCATGGGCAATAAACCTCCCCCCATCTGCGCTGCTCTTCCCTGAGAATCACACCCTGTGCCCGCCCGACACCTCCCTTTCGCCCTATTCACTACCGCACCCTCTGACACTCCTCTTCCTCTGTGTCCGATTGTCCAGGCCGGTCCCAGGCTATCAGGTAGCCATGCAGATGTAGTTTATGGCCCCAGCTGTAAAGAATCACCCCTCTTCAAAGGAGTTACAGTAGATCAAGGCCCCCACCCGATGAGATCCGTCACACCACACGCGTTCCTACTATCTGAAAACCATCCTGTATTGTGATTGGGGAGGGGACCGAGCCTGAAGCGGAAGATTCCAGGGATGCCTCTTTGTACATCAAAGTTTTTACAATTATGTGTCACATTAAAAATATATAGCACTCCAACAAAGTAGTAAGATTATAAAACTTTAATAACTTATAAATATATACAACGCAACAAAAACAGTAAATACATTTAAACATTTTTTAAAAAAAAGAAGCAACAATGGTCAGTAGCTGTGTTTTGTGCGAATAGTCCCAAGGCAGCACAACGTGCTAAGTTCTGGACGGCACCAAGGTGATGTTACCTGGGTGCCGCACTGGTTTTTGGTATCCTCCGAAAAACGGCGTGGGGCGTCCCGGGGGGTGCGGGGGGAGGCCTCGTCAGTAGCGGTCTGTTGTGCGAATAGTCCCAAGGCAGCAGAACTCGCTGAGATGTGGATGGCACCCAGGTGATGTCCAGTAAGTTGCCGCACTGGTTTTGGTATCCTACAATGCTGCTCCGAATTACGGCGTGGGGCGCCCCGGGGGGGAGGGGGTGAGGCGGCGTGAACGGGCCTTCCCAGGTGGAGGCTCGTCTGCTGTAGTGGGGCGCCCCTTTACCGTTTCAGTTGCCATTCCGTGGGGCGTCCCGGGGGGTGCGGGGGGAGGCCTCGTCAGTAGCGGTCTGTTGTGCGAATAGTCCCAAGGCAGCAGAACGCGCTGAGATGTGGATGACACCCAGGTGATGTCCAGTAAGTTGCCGCACTGGTTTTGGTATCCTACAATGCTGCTCCGAATAACGGCGTGGGGCGCCCCGGGGGGGGGGGGGTGAGGCGGCGTGAACAGGCCTCCCCAGGTGGAGGCTCGTCTGCTGTAGTGGGGCGCCCCTTTACCGTTTCAGTTGCCATTCCGCCCGCTTTTGGTACACTGTGCCAAAATCCGCCATTCAGCTGAGTTGCGCCCACTCTTGCGGTGCAGCGATAGGCGGCTGCCACAGGACTCTCAAAATGGCGGCAGGCTCTTTCCTTTTTGGGCCTGGTCCACTGAAATGGCCCTGGGACACTTTGGAACTCAGGCGCTTGTCTACTAGGTCTTGGACCCCATTCTCGAAAGCGTCCCCTCAGCCTTGAAGATTCTACAAAAGTCATGGGGGCCACCGACTCCTGCAGGCTTCCGGTGGGGAGCGGCTGCCATGATTGCTCGCGGAATGACCACGACGGAGCCACGAGATGGTGGTGCTTTCATGCTGACGCCAGCTTCAGTCTGAAACATCCAGAAACAAGGTGGGGCTTTCATCGTTTGGGAAAAAAAAAGTTTTAATCCAATGAAAAGTGTATTTTTAGGTCATATGATCAAGCCTTCCATCATTAGGAAACCAAAAGTAAAATGAACCAATGAAAAGTTTTATAAACAAGTCACATGACCTGTTATGCGGCATAGGGCTATAAAAAGCGTAGAAAATCAGTTGGCACGTGAGGCGGCGTCAGTAGCGGACCGATGTGCGAATAGGCCGAAGGCAGCACAACGCGCCAAGATCCGGATGGCACCGAGGTGGTGTCCAGCAAGTTGCCGCACTGGTGTGGCCATCCTACAATGCTGCGCCGAAAGTCGGCGTGGGGCGCCCCGTTGGCCTGTGAGTTCGCGTCAGTCAGTGGGGGCTGTTTGAGGATCTGACTGCATTGGAAAGCAATGTGATGCTGTGCGTCGCCCCCAAGATAAGGCGGCGTCAGTAGCGGACCGATGTGCGAATAGGCCGAAGGCAGCACAACGCGCCAAGATCCGGATGGCACCAAGGTGGTGTCCAGCAAGTTGCCGCACTGGTGTGGCCATCCTACAATGCTGCGCCGAAAGTCGGCGTGGGGCGCCCCGTTGGCCTGTGAGTTCGCGTCAGTCAGTGGGGGCTGTTTGAGGATCTGACTGCATTGGAAAGCAATGTGATGCTGTGCGTCGCCCCCAAGATGAGGCGGCGTCAGTAGCGGACCGATGTGCGAATAGGCCGAAGGCAGCACAACGCGCCAAGATCCGGATGGCACCGAGGTGGTGTCCAGCAAGTTGCCGCACTGGTGTGGCCATCCTACAATGCTGCGCCGAAAGTCGGCGTGGGGCGCCCCGTTGGCCTGTGAGTTCGCGTCAGTCAGTGGGGGCTGTTTGAGGATCTGACTGCATTGGAAAGCAATGTGATGCTGTGCGTCGCCCCCAAGATGAGGCGGCGTCAGTAGCGGACCGATGTGCGAATAGGCCGAAGGCAGCACAACGCGCCAAGATCCGGATGGCACCGAGGTGGTGTCCAGCAAGTTGCCGCACTGGTGTGGCCATCCTACAATGCTGCGCCGAAAGTCGGCGTGGGGCGCCCCGTTGGCCTGTGAGGTGGCGTCAGTAGCGGACCGATGTGTGAATAGGCCGGAACCAGCACAAGGCGCCAAGATCCGGATGGCACCGAGGTGGTGTCATAGTTGAGAGTTCTGAGAAGTGGGGGGGAGGCGGCGCAAACGAGTCTCTTTCTCCATGTGGAGGCACTTCATTTGCAGTGGGGCGCCGAGATCAGGATGACACCGAGGTGGTGTCTAGCAAGTTGCCGCACTGGTGTGTGTTGAAAAGATGAAAGATCCTCAGCAAGCCTATGTTACTTCAATGGAGCGCCGTCTAGCTGAGTTTAGCCCACTCTTGCTGCTACAGCGACAGGCGGCTGCAACAGGACTCTCAAAATGGCGGCCTGTTCTTTGGATTTGTGCCTGGTCCACTAAAATGGCCCTGGGACACCTTAGAACTCGGACGCTCGATTTTTTTTTCCTTTCCTCTACATGCAAAAAAGGTAAATGCCCGGTACGTTACCTGCCTCATCTGCCACGATGTACTCTCCAGAGGAACCGAAAAAAATATAGTTATGGTAATTGTGGCAAATAAATTTCATGTGGACAGATGAGTGTTACTGTAATAAATACAGCATATGAACATCATCATAGTCGATGGTTGGTGGAGACATTTTGACTATATCCTGGACCTGCCCGTCCTCGCCCAAAATGGCGCCGGAATAAATGGGACTCGTAACTTCTTGTTGTGTACTGGTTGCACAACCTTGATATCACGAGATACGTATGGAGTTTTGAAGCACATGGCGGGCGGGGACGAGAATTGATTGAATATTTCGACATCCCTATTGATATTAAGTTCTGATGTGTTATTGATTACTGTACTATTGAAAGTTCGAATTAACGTCACCCATGGTACTTGCCCGCAAATGTATATCTAGATAATTTTATTGTAACTGGCCCTGTCGTTTTTTAATTATAAAATGTACGTCCACCGATTCCGCAACTGTTAGACACCTTAGTTCTTGCAACCTAATGGCCCGCCCGTTACGTTCCTCTACAGTGTAAATGTCTCCTCATCATATACGATTACAGTTTGCTCCGTGGCCGGCCCACGTGGTTATAGGCCCGTATTTGTATACTGACATTTTCACAATAAAGGTTTTTAAAAGAAAACATGGTAGTAGTATTTACATTGGTAAAGTTTTTAATAATAGTCACTGTTTTCGAATCAGTAAAAGGCAAGTGAAATAAAGCAGTCCAATTACATGAAGGGTAAAAGGTATAATACGCAGGTACGCAGTAAAGATAAATGGTCAAGGGCTGTTGTGTTTTCTACTCCTGCAACATAAAGTGATCGATAAGAATCTGATATTCAGGCGTATCGGCGACTAAGACAGCAGGCCGAGCCTCTTTTGCTCAACGGCTCCGTCATGGGACGAAGAAACGCCCTTTTTCTCGAAAAAGGAATATATTTTACTTGCAGGACAGTTGTAAATTTTCCGGGAAAGTACATTAGCCTGGAACATTATAACATATATGTTTAAGAAAAAATAATGTTCGAAAGTAATAAAAAGTGTAATTTTTAGGTCATATGACCAAGCCTTTCATCATTAGAATAAGAAAAGTAAAATGAACCAATGAAAAGTTTTATTAACAAGTCACATGACCTGTTATGCTTACGTTATGCGCTGCGCGCCGCGCCCCGGATCGCTTCCGGGAAGCTGCGCTTCGCGCATCGGAGCACTTCCGGATGCGCTAACGCGGCGCGTCATATGACGCATTACGCGAAAACGCAGGTCCAGAATATAGTCAAAATGTCTCCACCAACCAGCGGTCGGAACACAACCCCTTTCAGCAGGCTAAATAGTTCTGTTAAATGACAACAGAAGGGACAGGCAACAAGAACCATCAGTCAAAGAGGGGAGGGCAAGTTCTTCTCTACCGGGTCACGTTGGGGCGCTACCGGAACTGATCGAATTGGTAGTCTACAGTGTTTCTGGATGTTTCAGACTGAAGCTGGCGTCAGCATGAGAGCACCACCATCTCGTAGCTCCGTCGTGGCCATTCCACGAGCAATCATGGCAGCCGCTCCCCACCAGAAGCCTGCGGGAGTCGGGGGCCCCCAAGACTTTTGTAGAATCTTCAAGGGTGAGGGGACGCTTTCGAGAATGGAGCCCAAGCCCTAGCAGACAAGCGTCCGAGTTCCAAGGTGTCGCAGGGCCATTTTAGTGGACCACGCCCAAATCTGAAGAGCCGGCCGCCATTTTGAGAGCCCTGTGGCAGCCGCCTATCGCTGCACCGCAAGAGCGGGAGCAACTCAACTACATGGTGAGCGAAACGCTGTAGTCGCAAGAGCGGGCAGTAAACAGCTGTATAGCGGAAGAGGCACAGTGTAGCAAAAGCGGGCGGAATGGCAACTGAAACGGTAAAGGGGCGCCCCACTACAGCGTGTCTTCAGGTCAAACGGATTGTGGGACAAGGTCCAGAATGGAAGAGTCACCAAAAAGCAAAAAGTTCCGCTTAACCCCGGGAGCCGGCCACCTATGTCGGGGGCGATCTCAGGCCACATCAGGGCAACACGACTTGGGGAGGGGGCCGGAGCCAAGCGCCCCCTCCGAGTCCGCGCCATCACACCGTCCCTCGGGGGCCTCCGTCAAGCGTTTCAGGGAGGCACCGCATCACATTGTTTTCAAATGCAGTCACGTCCTCAAACAGCCCCCACTTACATTGAGAATAGTGAAGCTGTAGCAGGTGCAAATAAGCTTCAGACAGTCTAGCAAGCACTCCTCAAAACTTTGAACTATCAGAGTGCATGAGTTTCATGCTCGATCGATTGAGCTAGCCGGATCGGGCAACAAAAAGTATAAAATAGTTATGTAAATAGTTATTTAATAAAATGTTTTACCCTATTACTTTGCTGGTGTGTTGTATATATTTGTAATATTTGCATAGAGTTTATCGTTATTTTGGGCGGGGTGGGTGGCGGAGCCGAGCTGTCTTGCAGCCATCATGGTGTGGAGTTTAGTTCATCTCACTAGTTTCGTATTTCTCATGAGGGGTTGTTCCTAATGTTTCTATTTTAGCGAGGTCAAAAAGAGATCCCATTAGTGTCCTACTGATTTTGCTCGATCCCTTTTGTTTTTTTACACAATTTTTCACTATCTGCAAAGACTAAACAGAGTATTGCGACTCTGTGCTTGTTTGTAAATAGAGAATGAACCAAAGAGAACCAATTCTAAAACAGTAAATGCTTGGATAACAATCAATCAAATGGAGAGAGAAGCAGGCCCGACGGATTACAACGGGGGCAAAGGCCTGCGTTAACTACCCTTCACTATCTGCAAAGAGAGAGTACTCCTAATAGAAATGAGGGGGGGCAGCATTCAAAGCAGATCAGTGTGCATAAACACGAAAATGTTTTTACTTACCACGTACTTGACATTCGACAGCTTATGATATTTGCTATTAAAAAACCATTGAAATTCACTGAAAAAACCATAGGTTAGAGACCATATATAGTTAGGAATTAGCATTTAAAAAACCTTGAAAATTCACTGAAAAAACCATAGGTTATAGACCATATATAGTTAGGAATTAGCATTTAAAAAACCTTATTTTACTCACACAAAACCATTGAAATTCCATATATAGTTAGTTGCACTAACTATATATTGCGCACCCGCAATCCACTGCTGATGATGTCACATATTACATCATTCATGACATGGTCAGTGACATCACTGATGACATCACTGATGACATCTGGAAAAATTCCGTCCTTTTTCTTTGAAAATGCTTGCAGGCCGGGCTCATGGAAAATTAAACACCACCAAAGTTGCGCCGGTAACTGAGCCACATGCAGTTCAGGGGATGTTGTCATCAGTGATGTCATTTGAGATGTCATCAGTGATGTCATGAGTGATGTCACTGACCATGTCATGAGTGATGTAATATGTGACGTCATCAGCAGTGCATTGCACGCGCAAGTTATAGTGAGTCCAACTAACTATAACGTGGGTTTTATGCGAGTAAAATTTCCCCCTAACTATAACTGGTGTGAAACCTATGGTTTTTTCAGTGAATTTAATAGGTTTTTTAAATGCTAATTCCTAACTATAACTGGTGTGAAACCTATGGTTTTTTCAGTGAATATATATATATATAAAATTTCTATGGCAAAATGAAACCCCTCATTTTGTTCCTTTTCAAATTAAATGTATTAAGTGTTACCACTTTATTCCAATCAAGATGACTTCAGGTGTGCCATACTTTTGTCATAAGTAAGACTGTTAGCGTTCTAGTTGTTCTTTAGAACACTCTGGGACATTCTGTCATTGGGCTATAGTTGGGCTACATCTGGCTGATATTTGGGCTACATTTGGGCTCTTTTGTCTCTGGTGGCCATCTTGGGAGACTGCATATCAGAGTTTTTTAATGAAATATAAGAGGATTTGAGAAGTCACTCAAAATATGCCCTAATTTTTCTTTCTTCAGCACTAATCATAATTTCTATGGCAAAATGAACCCCCTCATTTTGTTCCTTTGCAAATTAAATGTTTTAAGTGTTAACACTTTATTCCAATCAAGATGACTTCAGGTGTGCCATACTTTTGTCATAAGTAAGAATGTTAGCGCTCTAGTTGTTCTTTAGAACACTCTGGGACATTCAGTCATTGGGCTATAGTTGGGCTACATCTGGCTGATATTTGGGCTACATTTGTTTTTTTGTCTCTGGTGGCCATCTTTGGGCTACATTGGGCTACATTGGGCTACACTGGGCTACATTGGGCTGCATTTGGGCTCTAACATATATATAGCCCAATGTAGCCCAATATATATTTTTTCAAAGTTAATTTTCGTAAAAACCACTGGAGCATATATCTTGAGACATAGCAAAGGCACATCGGGGTACCAGTCCCTACAATTTTGCCAAGTTTGGTGGAAATCCATTCAGCCGTTCGGGCTAAAAGTGAGTCCAACCGCCCTATGGAAATTAACATGGGGAAAACACGTTTTGGGACCCCCCTTTTATCTCGGCCCCCGCTTGACGGATCCCCCCGAAATGTTCAGGGAAGGAGCGAAGCAAAGTTAAGGAAAATTACAGGCAGATCCCTCATTCGGCGCCAAAGTTATTCCCAATAGAATGTTGCGGATTTCCTATGGAAAACGATCCTAACTATAACTACCTACTGGCGACCGCCAGTGGGTAATATATATATATATATATATATATATATATATATATATATATATATATATGTATGTATGTATGTATATTTATTCATTGAAAAACCCAAAGGTTGCAGGGACGTTAGAGTTAGGATGACATTTCACTCGTACAAAACCAGAGAAATTCAGCAGTTATAGTTAGCTGAGCTAACTATAACTCGTGTCCCCGTAATCTACTGCTTATGAACTCACATATTACATCACTCATGACATGGTTAGTGACATCACTGATGACATCACTTAAGACATCTCAAATGACATCACTGATGACATCATCCAGTGCTGTGAGTGTTTTTACAAAGTCTATGAATGTTAAATATAATTAGCAAGGTGTATTGGAGAATCAGTGGGTGTATGAGTGCCTGTATGGTGTTATGTAGCATTTTAGAATCCAAGCGTAATTTACCGATTCATGCCCTTATATATAGGTATAATTCGCATTGCCATTCTATAGGCATAGAAATCATACCCATATTTAGACATAACCCATCCAGTCCAAATACAGGTATGGCTACTTCCACTTGTTCCAAAAAGCCACATCGATTTCTTGGAAAACTCGGCTTCAGCAATCAGGGACATCCCCTTGCTTGAATATTGATTTGTCGTAGAAATCATGGAGTTTTCAAAGAACTACCATTCCCTTGGGGTTCTTTGATGACGTTATTATGTCCGACTTTACGTCAAACTAGGCACCTTCAAGGTATAAATATGCCTACACTTGCCCTAGCAAACACACAGTGATTCGGAGCAGCTTGACTATCTACTTGCCTGACGAAGCTCGCTGCAGCAAGTGCCGAAGGAAGCCGACCCTCCAGCTGACGCAATGATCGAGAAGCTTTCCTTTCTCTCGCTGAGAATCCAGCTCTAGTGTTTCAAAGCTCCCCTCGTGGGGTGTTGGGAAATCGAGTCCGAGACAGAGATACCAGACCTCCTTCATTCTAAAACCAAGGTATGGCGCTGATTAGACCCTAAGAGAAATCTTGGTTAGATTCTTGGCAAAGAAAAACTAAACCTATGCTACACCTCACTTACTTCTTCCCATGTACTAGACTTAGGTTAGGTACATTGGGGTAGGCGTATATCAGAAGCACCAGTTGAGTACTTTTTAGCCTTTGTTATTTATGTATATATTTATCTATGGTTTAGAAACCATACAATGCTTTTACAGTATTATTTTTATAATACTCTTCTTACTGTACGCATTATACTTTGCAACCAGTATTACGATTGTAGCAGTTCACTTTACTTGCATGAGAAAGAAGACTGTTCAATAAAATCCTTTTATTGAAAACGCCCGTCTCTCTATTTCTCTACACCTCTGATGAAACGAAGCATGCACGATTGACTGAGTAAAATATCTATCTATTGTTTCCACGACTCCGCAGATCAGTTTTATTCTTGGGGAAACAAAGTTGTCATGTTTATGCAGTTGTCAGAAACGAATCCCTTCTTGTGTATTCGAGAAAGTTTCTAGTGACCTCTGAGCTAGCTGGCACTCACAATTAAGTCTAATATATTTGATAGAGACCTATGAAGTACCATACAAATAACATAAAAGGCTATACCTACCAATAGCCCCAATCCCATTAACCAATAATCAGTCAGTTGGCAGTGAAGAAAGTTCAATTGTTTATTAAGCAAAAATACTCTATAGAGGAGCCTCTCCAACCCTCACCCATCAGCTGTGCGGAGAAGACTGCTGGCTTGCATTCAAACATGAGGTTATATACTTATAGTTCAATACATATAATCACTGTAAAAGGAAAAACACCAGTTGGCCCTCTAGCTCCAGGAAAGGACCATATATAGCACACATGATTAGTTCAAAGCTTGGCTATTTATTACTAGGGAGGTCAGGAGGGGTGACTCCCTTTCATCATGGTGGCCGGGAGTGTAGGCACGGCGCCTCCAAGAATGCGCTTATCACACCCAAAGCCAGATGCGACCTTGAGTCACAGGACAGTTGAGTAAACAGCCTACGTTCAGCTGCTCCCAGTAATTCAGATGAGCTGGCGCTTGACAACTAACGGAGACTGTCACGTGATCACAGCTTGTGTTCGAGCATAGGCTCAGAAGATAGCGTCTGTGTGGTTCTCGGCCTACTCTGTATGCAGGATTAACGTAAGGAGGGAATAAAGGCTGTTTTCCCTAACACAAGTGATATAAATGGGCACACATATATATATCAGGCAAAGAAGGTACATATAAATGCATCATGCTAACATAATATGGTTCGATACTCCCTATGTATGGGAAATCTATGTTTTATCCCTCAGAACAGCCCTTTTAGCATGATGTAGCTAACTAAAACAGATCGATCTTCAAATATTCCTTCAACATTCTGCATTAAATCTTTGAGCTCCTGCTGAACCAACTGCGCCTTTACTGCTGCTGGGGATGGACTGGCCAAGGAGGAGGCGAATTTATTTGCGCAATAAGAGCAATATGCAGGTCCGCATTGTACACAGAGGCAACGCGTGAATATGATACCGGCTATACCTGCTAGCACCATCAAAATTTTCCATCCCCAAGTACACAACAGACCCCAGAACCACCCAGAGAGGGAACACGTACCAGTCTCTACATGTATTTCGGAAGCCAAACGATGTAGCTTCTGGATAGCCAAATGAACGGGGGGAGCGGAGTCAGGAATATAGACACAGCAAGAGCTACCGATCACACGGCATGCTCCTCCTCGATCTGCCAAGATAACGTCTAAAACCATACGATTCTGAAGCAAAACGAGCCTCGTCGCTTGCAGCTCTATGGTTAGGTTAGTCAATATTCCTGCAGTAGTGTTGATTACCCCTTCAACTACCCTGGATAAACGACATACTTCTTTGCTGGTGATTATAGGTCCCCAGATGGGAAACACTCCTTTCACAATGTCAGTAAAATGCTGTCCAGGAGTATCTGTCTGATCTATATCGGTGGTGTCTATCATTCTTTTATTTCTCTGAACAAGCATACTTCGTTTATCTAGGCGGTGATCCTTGTGATAGTCAGAAGGGGCAATATAGACTGGTGGGTACAGGAAGGACAGATAGCAACGTCCAGCCCAACCTTGTGGAAGCCAAGTGTAGGCATTCTCTCCACAGACAAAGTATACAGTAGGAGGGGTTAACAAAGGGGGGCTGATAAAGGTACACAACCGATAAGTATAATTACAACAACTTTCTCCTACTGATATATACCCTACTCCCTGAACACAGAATGCAGAAGTACTATTTAGTATAGGCACTGGAATAGCCTTATCTTCAGTAACATTTCGGTCTTGAAAATGTCGAAAATACTGAGTGAAATTAAACTCTACAAAATCCAGAATCTCATTTTTCAACCAAGTGGGATTTTCATACGTTGTATACATATTCATACATGCATTCGGATCTAAGGTTCCCTCTCCATTTTTCCCCTCGGGATTGAATCCTTGATGAACGTCAATGTATGCTAAAATCATTTCATAATCCTTTTCCGAGAACCTTTGAGTGTCCACAGTGTAATGCATATACATCACTGACAATAATTTAAACCAAGCCTCACAGCTCCCCAAATGAGACAAGGGTAAGGATATGAATAAGTCGGGCTTGTGCATAACAGATGGTAAAAGACCACAAACACAACAATTTGTAGTATTGGTGGCGCTGTGTGTTTGCTGAAGCATTTCAACAAATGCATTCTTCACATAAGTCTGACGATGCCTTTCCTTATGTGGGGCTAAAGTATGAAACACATGTTCCAGTGGTGGGGCAGTTGTTCCTAAAATAGTATGCATAGGGTGACGGAATTCTAACTAGATGAATACTCCTATCAATGTGATTAATAATATTGTTATAACAACTATAAATGCAATTTTAACATGTTGGGTCCAACTAGAAAAGACAGGCATATGTTCAGGAAAATAACGTGGTACAAAAGGACGTTCCTCTTCAGGAACGAAACGAGCAAAGGGATACATGCTAACTAAAAGTCCAAAAATAAACTCGGGCAATGCAGTCCGACCTGCCAGAGGGTGCTTCTTTCCTGCATCGTTTAGAGCCTCACAGGCAGACTCCTATTGTTCATCACAAATAATACCAAAACAAGCCTCTTCCGTTGGAGTTGTTTTCTCACACAACCCTTGATGGAAACACAACCGGGGCCCTTTTAGACAAGGAATTCAGGGGCATATTATCAAGGGATTTATCTCTGCTTTTGTGGCTTTAAAAGCCAAGAAAGCGGAGATAAAATTATCTCCCTATTACCTAGCTGTCGCTAACACCAGTTAGTGACAGCTAGTAGGAGATAGCGACCGTCTTGGGCCCCGCTTTGCATGTCAGAGATATTTATCACTAATAACATGCAAAGTGGGCGTGCCAAGATGTTAGCAACTGGAAACAGTTGCTAACATCGCTATCTCCTATTACCAACTTTTGGAGATATTCGCGCTAAGCGCGAATATCTCCAAAAGCTAACACCTGCCTTGAGCAGTTCTTAGCCATGTTATCCAATGGGAGGTGGATAACATGGCTAAGAGCATCAGCTCGGTAATGCATGAATATCGCTGACTTTACAGCGATATTCATGCATTTCGGCCGATTTTTATCGTTTAGGAGATAAACCTTGATAATAGCAAGGCTCCTTAGCGATAAAAATCGCCGCAACACGCCGATAAAACTATTGCCGCTAAGCCAACATAGCGATAATTATCTCTAGTTGTTGGTAATATGCCCCTCAGTCTTTCTTTCTGAACAGAGCAAACAAATGTTCAAGGCTCTCAACGCGTTCAGTGCAGTGTCTCATTTAGTGTCCCAGAAGCGCATCTAACAGACATTCGTGGAGCAGGTCTGTACCCTGTCACTCAAGTCTCTCCCTATCTCCTACCATGTTCACCTGGGGTACTGTGTTGTTTTCTGGGCCGCAGGTTGTATCGAGCATGGCCAGGCACTTCCTGATCAGAGAACAAAACAGGGGATGATGGATCCGGTGCAACAGTTGTACTGCGAGCCTCTCGTTCGACTGTAGGGGCAACAGAATCTGGGGCAATCACTTGTGCTGACAGATCCCCTTCCGAGCCTGAGACACCTTCTCCTTGCCCTTCTCCAATAACCTGGGTGTCAGAAAAAGGGGCAAAACGAGGACCTCGCTCACTTTCCTTGGGTCAGAACCTCTTCCTGGATTTGCTGATCATATGGAATCGGGAGAGGTAGCTTTTTCAGATGTGATACATGGATCCAGTGTCGCTTGCAGTTCACTTTTACAGCCGTCTGCGTAGTCAACAAGATTTGAAATGGCTCTGACCGACGGGGATCCAAGCTGGATTTTTGGTAGTAGTTACGGACCAGAACCCACTGTCCTGGCCCCAAGCGATGTCCGGGACCCTCCGGCAGAGGCTGCAGAACTGCTGAAACTGTTGATGAATGGAACGAAGATCTTTAGTCAGAGCATACAGATAGTCTGTCAACATAGGATATTCTATATCACGAAACGTTCTGGGTCTCTGGATGCCCCAAACATTAGCAGGGCGCCCAAAAATGACCTCATACGGAGATAAGCCAGAACGAGAATATGGCGTAACCTGTACTGACATTAGTGCCAGCGGTAGAGCATCTGGCGACTTCAATCGGGTACTTTCTTGGATTTTTGTCAATTTAAGCTTCAGTATCCCATTGTACTTCTCGACCAACTCAGCGGACTGGAGGTGTCGAGCAGCATGGAATTTCTGTTTAATCTGTAATCCATTACAAATGTGACTGATAAGATCTGCATGAAAGTGTTTTCCGTTATCACTCCAGATCACCCGAGGCAATCCGTAGCATGGGAAGTATTCCTTTACCAATGCCTTTGCTGTTGCCAAAGCAGTATTTTCCTTGGTCGGGTAGGCTTCCACCCATTTACTGAAAGTGCACACCATAACCAGGACATATTTCAAATTATTCACACGCTCCAGCTGGATATAATCCATTTGGAGCACCTCTAAAGGCAAAGATGGCGGTGCAAAGTTTCCACTCAGAACAGGCTCCCAGCCCCCAGGATTATGTCGTAGGCAAACCATGCAATATTGCACCAAATGAGCTGTGGTCCTTGGAATATTGGGATTGTACCATACAGGATCTAATAATGCACAAATACCTTTCGCCCCAATATGAGCCGAACCATGTGCCAATGTTACCACCGCATTCACTAATGCATAGGGCAATAACCATTGCTGTTTTTCTGTCAAATCAATCCAACAATCTTCTGCATCTAATTTCCCCACTTTCCCTTTCCAATGAGCCAGCTCCATAGGGGTAGCTTCTTTCTGTATTTCTCGGACACTCTCCATGGTGTTATTAAACATTTCTGTTTCAACCACCCACCTAGCAGAGCTAGTTACAAACATTGAGGTTAATTTGGATTTTGCCGTTTCTTTAGCTACTTGATCAGCAAAGGCATTGCCTTCACCCACTGCATCCACCACTGCCTTGTGTGCACTGCATTTAACTACAGCCACCATCTCTGGTAATGTTAATGCAACTGTGGGCCACACCGAAAGCGGATTGGCTATCGGTGTAAATATTTACTCTCAATCCTTCACTTAACTCACAGGCCCGAAGCAATGCCACTAACTCAGCTGCCTGAGCTGATTGATAGGGTTCTCGAGAAGCCTCAACTACAGTGTGAAGAGTAGTTATTGCATATGCAGCAGTTGCCATGCCATCTGATAATTTGAAGCAAGAACCATCAACATACAACTCCACATGAGGGTCAGATAGAGGATTGTCTGTCAGGACTACCCGTCCCTTCGTCCCTTATGAACATCATTGTTCTTTTCGTTCACAGGGAGGGGTAGTAACGTGGCAGGGTGCAGAGTGGCACATCGCTTGTCCATAATGTTGGGGGCAAACAAAGTCAATTCGTAACCTGTAAGACGCGCAACCGTAAGGTGCTGGGTCTTTGTTTTGTTCAAAAATGTATCCACAGCATGCGGTACCATCACTGTGAGGTCAGTGTTCAGAAAGAGCCCTTCCGACTGTCGAATAGCCACCGCAACCGCAGCAGTAACCCTTAAACAGCTAGGGAGTACTCTGGCGACATTGTCCAACAATGCCGAGAAATAGGCACAAGGTCTTTGCTTACCACCAAATCCTTGTGTTAACACAGAAAGCGAGCAACCGTCCACCTCATGTACATAAAGCACAAAAGGTTTTTGGTAGTCAGGGGTACTGAGAACAGGTGCAGACTAAAGCGCAGATTTCAAAGAGTCGAAAGCATTTTGGGAATCATTAGTCCAATGTAAAGGTTCATGCACATCTTTAGTGGTTAAATACAGGAGAGGTTTAGTAAGAAGGGGAAAATTAGGGATCCATTGGCGACAGTAAGAAGTTATGCCGAGGAATGCACGAACATCACGCTGGGTACGAGGTCCAGACAAATTAGAGATGGTAGTCACACGCTCAGGGGTTAGTCTCCTCCCCTCTTTCAACAGTAGATGACCTAGATAGGTCACCTCCTGTCGACAGTATTGCCATTTAGAAAGAAATACTTTATTGCCATTCGCCGCCAAATGAGACAATAATTATACAGTGGCATCCTTACAACCCTCCTCAGTATCAGAGGCCACTAACAGATCGTCAACATATTGCAAAAGCACATTACCAGGGGGTAGGGCCAAATCATCCAATAATGTCTTCAGAGCTTGACTATGAATACTAGGACTCTCCGTATACCCTTGGGAGCGCGACAAAACCGGAAGCTGCGAGCAGATAATGAGAAGCCGAAAATATGATGGCTATCAGGGTGTATCGGAATGCTAAAGAAAGCATTCTTCAAATCAATCACGGAGAAATATTTTGCAGTAGGAGGAATCATGGTAAGAATAGTCGTGATGTCAGAAACCACAGGGTATTGGGGCACCACTATTTTATTAATTTCACGCAAATCAATCACAAAGCGATAAGTATCAACATAGTCAGGATCACTTCCAACAGGGGCCTTTTTTTAAGATCGGTAAAATGGGGCTATTGCATACATTATAAGCCGTCTCTTCCACCACAACCCTTTTGATCAAATCTTGTATGATGGAGAGCAAAGCTTTCTCGCCCGCTGGTGAAATTTTGTACTGAGGTATGCGTGGAAGCCGAGCATTTTGTTTCAGAGTAATAGAAACGGGTGGAATCCTCAATAATCCTACATCCGTGTCTCCAGTAGCCCGCAGCGTTGCTGGGATGGCAGCAAACTCAGGAGGGAGGGGTTAATTTTTGGTGAAACACTGCAAAGTATGCTTGCCAAGGGGATCAATAGTCAAATAAACTTTCACCACAATGGGAAGTCAAAAGAAATGGGGAGTCTACTGTAACTGGACCAATTGTGAATGGAATAGGTTTGGAAATGGGACTCACCACCGGAATTCCTGAGAATCACACCGAAACATTATTGTGCCCGGACAGAGCAGCCCCTGGGACCAGAGAACGAGAAATAGAACTATTCATCGCACCCGTAGCAACTAAAAACTTTTCTGCCCCCATCAAATGCGCTTTTACATAAGGACCTTGCTGATCAACGGGTACTGACACCTGGCCCCTACTCTGTCCTTGGCTGTCCTATGTATAGACATACCCTTCTGTTGCATCTATTGCACAGTCCTCATTATAATACTGCCTACCTCTTGGATTATCTAAATAATTATTTTCTGTGCCGGCGTGCGCTGCCTCCTCTCGTCGCATTTCACTGCGATCCACGCCACCTCGACCTCTTCCTCTCATAGCCCCATTCTGAGCCAGCAACAATGGACACTGAAATCGCCAATGCCCTTCCTGCTTACAGTAAGCGCACTGGTTTGGTCCCAAAACAACAGCCGTTCCTCCGCCTCGTCCTGTTCCCACCCCCCTCAGGACGAACCCCCTACCCCCTCTTTCTCTGCCATGTCCTCGCACAACTTGTTGTAATAACACCCGTGTCTTAAGATCTTTAGTTTTCTTTTCTGTCTTATCCTTACTCTCATTTTCTCTATGTTCGTAATATTGGGCCATACTCAATATTATCGAGGGCGTAGACGTCCAAGTACATTCAGTGGCTTGTAGCCACGCAGAAACTTCCGGTAACAAGTTGGTCACAAAACGATTAACAAATAATAGTACTACGCCTTCCAATGATAAATCCTGTCCACTAAAGTCAATGAATACACCTTCAAATCTAGTGAAGAAATCAGAAACACTTTAGTCTTTCTTCTGCTTACATGTTGTCAATTTATCCCAATCCACCTTACGGGGCGGAATTAAGGAATGCATGTAAGTAACGTAGTAAGTAGATACGTCCAGGTAACGCCAATAGTTCGGGTTTTGGTTTATCACCAGGTTTTCGTTCCTTATCCCAATCTTTTTTCTGTTCCCATGTTCCGCCCAACTCCTGAACATGATCCTGATCATGCACCTGACGCCATACATCAACAGTAAGCAGCAATGCAAAAAATAGCTCTACGTCAGCTAGGGTCATAACGGCTGAGGAAGCCGCTTCTGTAAGTTCTTTATAATAAGCCGTGGGATTCTTACGGGGGTCAGGTAGTTGTGATGTTAGCAAGAGGACTTCACTCCTCTTCCAAGGGGTATAAACCCATTGTTCCTGTACTCGTGCCTCTACACGAGGTCTAGTCACTACATCCTGATCATTTTTAATTCCGGCATTTCAGGGTGAAAGATGGGATGGACTTCTCGCATAGGGAGCTGAGAGTTCAATGAGGAACATTTTTGGTGCATCGGCTCCCGGTAACTTAACAAAACCTCGACATTTTTGTACACTTCCTCAGGTCTAAGTTCGGACTTATGCACCCTGTCCCTAATATCATACAACACTTGGGGGGCCATCCCTCCTGGAAAACACTGTTCCCATAAAGTAAAAAGGCCTGTGGCCATGTGTTTCAAGGCATGTTGCTGCATAACAGGTTCAAAGTCTCGGAGCATGCTCCATATAGTATAAATAGGATGTTGCGTCCACTGGGATGAGTGATTTTCAAACATCTGTTTCTCATTTAGACCTACAGTCGAACGAGTAAACAACTTTCGTGTGTCCAAATCCCCCGGAGCATGAGCTGGAGTCAAAGCAGCTAGGAATGGGGTCGTGTTCGCAGACTGAGAAGCCCATGCAAGGGAAGGGGGAGATAAAACAGCTGTGGACATAACCGAAGATGGCAATGTAACAGAGCATACGGTAGACGTCTCAAACACAGAGGCAGACAAAACAGAAGACGTTCCCAGGGAGACAGGGGAAGAGGAAACAACAGGGGCTAAGGCTAAAGGAACCTATACTGGAGTTGGGGAAACAACAGGATATATACGTTGTGGAGCATAAGGTGGAGGTGGACGGGTATCCAATAAATCTTCCATCTCATCCTCCACTTCAGTCCTAGCCACATAGGTCTTATCCACTTGCAATCTAAATTGTCTGTCTATACAATCAATTCCATGTTCGGTTTGAGCTTTATCATAAGCAATGGCTTTCTGGGAAATCGTCTGACCTCCCTTTATTCTGCATAATTTCTCTTCCCGTATCCGTCTACGCTTATCTTCCTTCTGCCATATGTTTAGGGAATCAAACATTGACTGTCGACTGCGTTTAGCAAACAATCGATCTTGCAGAAAATGTATCTTTTTCTCATCAAAGGACCCGGTTTAAGGCCATTGTAATTCGACGTTATCCTTAGTATATTTATGCCATAGTGTGTTAAACAAGATAGGTGTAATACCATGCTTTACATACATATCATAACTCGGGCTGCCCTCGGACGGGGCAGGTTGACTTTCAGCCAAGCACGTATCATTAGGACGGCGACAACATCCAAAACAACTCAATTTTCTAAAGCACGGCATAGTAATCGTTGTCACGTATTCCTCGTCCAATCATGAAAACATACTTTCAAACATGGCCATGTTCAAACAATCACAACATATTCAGCCTCACTCTTATTCGAACACACATAAAACAATAATATATGAACCTAAAAAGATATTTAAAATGACATGTCTCTTTTCTGTCTTTTCCAAACAAATAACAGAGCCCGTCGACTCCTGTTCATGGAGAATCAACCAATTCAGATTCCAGACCATCAGATACCAAAATCAAGCAGTCCAAAGACTACCAAGAGACCGTCGGACATGTATAACCACAGACTGTCCTACAGACCATCCTGCAGTCTTCCTGGTTCACCCCAGGGACTATTTTGACTAAGCCTGCTTCCTTAGCATCGCTTCAGATATGTCCACCAGGAATCCCAGGTACAACCACAGGCCTTTCCGAGACCAGTCCGGCCGGGTGTGCCCCACACGAGCCACACCAGGGCGTCCGATCGGCGTCTCTAATATTCATAAAACAGGTTCGTGGAGCATCTAGCCGTGCAGCCACAATGCTGCCCATCAGACCCCCAAAGATTCTCCGTGGTACACCGACCACCAAATCCAACACAGTTAACCGTTTCAAAAGCACTGCTCAACAGCGTGCTCCAAAAGACATCAAAAACAATCCACTCACCTGGTGCACGCAGGTACAATTGCGTATTCTCCACTGCCAACTCCTGAAGACCAACACAGTCTGCTCCTGGGTTACGCCCTTAGGACTCCGGCGAAAGCAGGGGCACTCTGCTCGTGAGAGCGGAGTAAGTAAAAAATGTTCGGTCGGTCCACTCGCTCGACCAGAGCTCCCCTTATATTTATCCTTTCTACCTGGTTACGGGAAGGACGACCCTATCACAGAGTCCCACCAGAGTCGCCAATTGAAGTACCATAAAAATAATATAAAAGGCTATATCAACCAATAGCCCCAATTCCATTAACCAATATTCAGTCAGTTGGCAGTGAAGAAAGTTCAATTGTTTATTAAGCAAAAATACTCTAAAGAGGAGCCTCTCCAACCCTCACCCATCAAGTGTGCGGAGAAGACTGCTGGCTTGCATTCAAACATGAGGTTATATACTTTCAGTTCAATACATATAATCACTGTAAAAGGAAAAACACCAGTTGGCCCTCAAACTCTAGGAAATGACCATATATAGCACACATGATTAGTTCAAAGCTTGGCTATTTATTACTGGGGAGGTCAGATGGGGTGACTCCCTTTCGTCTTGGTGCCTGGTAGTGTAGGCACCGTGCCTCCAAAAATGTGCTTATCGCACCCAAAGCCAGATGCGACCTTGAGTCCCAAGACAGTCGAGTAAACAGCCTACGTTCAGCTGCTCCCAGAAATTCAGATGAACTGGGGCTTGACAACTAACGGAGACTGTCACATGATCACAGCTCGTGTTCGAGCATAGACTCAGAAGATGGCGTCTGTGTGGTTCTCTGCCTAATCTGTATGCAGGATTAACTCAAGGAGGGAATAAAGGCTGTTTTCCCTAACACAAGTGATATAAATGGACACACATATATATATCAGGCAAAGAGGTACATATAGATGCATCGTGCTAACATAATATGGTCCGATACTCTCTATGTATGGGAAATCTATTTTTTATCCCTCACCTAGTCGTCATAAGTCCTACGTCAAATCTATATGATATATTATTCCAATGCGCAGAACCTATTGGGAATATAGGAACTACACTACATGGCGCCCAACGTTTGGTAAGGCACTAATTTAACGCTAGATACTAAAGTAACTCAGTCGTGCTTTTCACAGAGACCCCTTTTTTCCCGTAAAAACTCCAATAGATGTCTGGAGTGGGTAAAAGGAAAAAATATCCGCCATAAGTGAGTAGGACAAAAATCATATGTATTAGTTTTTGGTTTGTTCAACGTTGAAGGATACAGTGTTCCAAAATATTGTGCACCTTATGTTTGTTTCCTTGAAACTTGCTCTGCAAACTTTCATTAAACAATGTCGCTTGACAGCAATAGCGCAATTGGTGGAGCTGCATCAACTGCAAACCAACCGGGTTTAAACATTACAGGTTTCCAAGAAACCGACCCGGATGCTATAATCATCCCTGAAAACCTAAGGAAAATCATCGCTATAAAGCTTATAACAAATAGCCTATCACCTAGAGGTGGTAGGGTAATTTTTGTCATAGAGGCACACGAATATCGGCAGACAGAGGTATTCTATTCATGGATAGTCTTCCCTGAAGCAAATGCAGTATCTCATGTGTTTCACTTCTACAAAGTAGAAGATAATCCAACGGAATACGTTCCTTTCGAGGACATTGAAATTCCACTAACTTACCAAGAGCATCAGCTCTGGTTTAAAGGCGCCCTACAACATCAAAATCACATTACCAGGCTCGGTCCACCAGGTAGACCAGGAGCAACATGGCCGGTACTAGCCAGCTATACACCTCATCCTGACATTGAAGAAATGTCAGGTGAAGAATTATTAGTTCAACTAAAACAACTAATAAAAATACATAGACAATTGGTTCATTATGTCATGCGGACTCTAACAGTCCAACCTCCTATAAGGATTCCACACCAAACCCCTCACCAGGAGAACACAAATAAAATCACACCACAGACTATACAATCAGTCATTGGTAAATTACCCGCAAAAAGGGAACAAATTCCATTCTGGATAGCTCAGAAAATTACTCAAATTGAGGCAGTATTTCCTGACAGTACACCTCATGAGAAACACAGGATTTTAACAAACTGTTTACCAATGGGGATCGCACCACGCCTGGAGGACTGCAACACTTGGGGTACAGTTTTCGCTGCAATCTACACAAAAACACATGGTGTTCCGACTATGGCAATAATACCAGATGTCCTGAAACAGATTCAAAATGAATACAGGGCAGGGCGTGCTTTGAATCTGGGCATGAAATTACTGAAAGATTTCAAACAGGAACAGCTATAATATTAGCAAATTTTAAAGGTAAAGCAGCATCCGTGGCGATCCGCCAAAAAATAAGGGAAATTGATATAACTGAGCAACCATATGAACTGGCGAGACTAATTGAAAAATCCTACGAAGAACTAGGTAGAGATAGTTTAAGTGGGAAACCAGTCAAGCCCCAACTAACATAAAGTCCTGAAAAGGTCTTTATTAAAAACACTCTCACTACTCCTAAAAAGAAGTGGGAAAATACTAAACAAACTTCTATTGAGAAGCGTTCTCAGTCCCGCGGAAGGTCTCCTCAAAAGGAGCCTTCTGAAAAGAGGTATAACCTCAGGAATAGGGATAATTTGAGAAAACGTGATAGATATCAAGATACTGATACACGTTCCTCTCGTACCTTTCAGACTTCCTCACAGAAATCGGAAAGAAGAGGACGGTCAGAACACAAGGAAGAACGCGTGAAGTCCAAAGACGATCAACACGTTCCAAAAAAATAAGAAAACCCAATTCACCAAAACGAAGGTAGCAGGTCTAAAAATCAGACATGCCGAGGATCTTGAGGACACAACTCAAGAACGGGGAGTGGTCCCAGACAATGCTGGACAGCGCAGCAGAAGTCACCATAGCTCGCAAGATCTTGAAGGATCATCTGGAGACAGTGTACTTGAATGAGTACATTCAAGTTGAAACAGCTGATACCAGGGTTAGTGTACCCCATAAGTTATATGAAGTAACGCTCTGGATGGAGGGGACATAACTAGGAAAATAAGAGCACTCTTTTGGGAGAAGCTCTCTAAGGGTTATGACATTCTTCTAGCTGAAAAAGACTGGCCACCAAAATTTATCAGAGAGTGCTCACATGGCGAAGACATCATTATGCCAACCTTCTCCAATCACATTCCAATTCAATTAAAATACACTTATGCCAGAAAATAGGCTGTAGCCCAGGCTCCAGCATTATATAAAAATCATGTAGGATGGGATGAGGATTCCCCTCACCATCAAATCCAGTTAAAAACTCAGCCAACTGCACAGAGGCAGTACCCAGTAAAGCAAGAAGCTAAAAAACAGGTCAGGGAGATATTAGATCAACTTGAATACCAAGGGGTGATTGAAACATGCACCTCGTCAATGAACAATCCATTGTTTCCGGTCTCCAAACCAGACAATACATATCGTCTAGTTTTGGACTACAGACATTTAAACTCTTGTTGCAAAACATTTGCAGTACAAAATGCACACAGTGCAGCACTAATGAATAACATTGTGTGTAAAAAATATAAAGCCACATTAAACATTTCTAATGGTTTCTTCTGTCAAAACATTGCACCTGAAAGCAGGAACTTGACCGCTTTCTCAATTATGGGGACACAGAGTCACTTCTGTCATCTCCCCCAGGGATTCAAGAATACTCCAGGGTTATTTTCAGCCAGAGTAACAGAGTTACTACAAACGTATGATGATGAGGCATTACCTTATGTCGTCGATGACATCTATCTGACAGACGATGACTTGGACAGGCACTTGAACAGAGTGAATATCATTATACTTGGATTCGCCTCTGAAGGGTATTAATTCAACTTTAAGAAATCCAGAATTGCCCACCTCAACGTCCTTTTTCTAGGATACAAGTTATCAAGTGAAGGCAAAAGCCTGGAAGCCAAATTTTTAGAAAAATGTGCACTGCTCCAACCTCTAAAAACGCTGAAAAACTTACAGTCAATTCTAGGTTTCCTGAATTTCAGAAGAACTTACATTCTAAATTACGCAGAAAGGGTTAAACCTCTCTATGAATTAATCAAACCTGATTTCAAAACTACTAATTGGACTAAAAAACACACAGAAATGTTGCATTCAGTGCAAACAGACATGTTAGCAACATCACATTTACAGACACGTGTACATGTACGCAACCTTGTAATCAGAATAATCCCAGGAAGATGCGGATTCACGTACTTAACCTTTAATGAAGGTGAAAAAGTACCAATTGCTTACAAATCACACTTGTACACACAAGCTGAAATGAAATTCACTTCAACAGAAAAAATTCTGACAACGGTTTAAACTGCAGTAGCAAAAGAGAGAGCTCTCGCACAGGGTAAACGCATAATGGTCGTTACTCCTGTACCTGTCTTAGAAGCAGTGACAAAAGCAAGCATTCCAAATGCAAAGGCTTTATATCCGAGATGGATACAATGGGTTAACTGTCTTGCTGCAACAGACGTTGAATACGTTTTTGACCCCTACTTGAAAACTCAAAGAATTTCTACAATACGAACAAGAATGTCCTCTGCCCACTGAGATTCTGCCTCTGGAACAGTACGAATGTATAATGTATACAGACGGATCAGCACAGCCCGCAATTGGGGGTAAACAAGCTTATAGAGCTGCGTGTGCGATTGTTAAAGGTCGCTGGCGCAATGGTAAATTCCGACCTATGATCACAAAAACACAATCTCTCGGAGACTGTACAGCTCAGCGAGCTGAACTACAGGCTTTCAAGATGGTGCTTGAAAATACCGATCGCGAATTCCCCACACTCATAGTGGGCTATTCGTATTACTGCGTGCAATCTCACAATAAATACTTGCAGAACTGGGTTCAAAGCAGTTTCAAAGATGCAAAAGGTGGCACAATCAAGCATAAGTTGCTTTGGGAACAAGTAGTTCGATTACAGAAAGAACTACAAAAGACTCACGTGATCCATACACTGAGTCATCAGCGTGAAGGCGTTCACATTGCAGGGAATACATTGGCTGATGAAGCCGCGAAGGCAGCTGTGCAAACGTCTTCCGTAGCTGCAATCACTCGTTCAAAAACAAAAATAGACAGCGAAATATTGCAGGCTGTCGCCGCTTCCAATAAAGACAGCGGAAAAACATTGCCAAAAGGCTTTCCACTCAAATACTCATATATAACTGATGTAAATAATGTTCCTTTTGCTCAAATCCCTGGAGTGGGGGAATAGAGTAATTCCAAACATGGAACATAGATTAGGACTAATTTTAGCAGCACATGAAGGGCTCGCCTCGGCAGACGCAGGTGTTTCCGCTACAGTGTCATTATTAAAGCAAAGATACTGGTGGCCGCGCATGAGGAAACAGACCAGAAACTATGTTTTGGAATGTGAAACCTGCCAGAAAATGAAGGTTTCAACAGTGAAACGCGCGGCGTAGACGCCCTTTTTAATTTAAGATAAACCATTAGCATGCATTTACCTGGACCACTGCGGTCCTTTACAGAGGGATGCTAACTATAAATATATCATGGTCGCAGTGGATTCATGCTCAAGATTTATTTGGATGTGGCCTCAGGTCTCGGCCGACGCTCGAACTGTTATAAAAGATTTGCGAGTCTTTATCGGCACATACGCACTTGGCACGCTACTTTCTGACCAGGGTCCTGCGTTTCACTCCAAAGCTTACAAGGAGTCCATGGCCAATCTGGGCATTGCATTGCGGTATTCTAGTCCATTCCATCCTGAGGGAAATTCTGTAGTGGAAAGAAAAAAACGGGACATAAAGCAATCTATAACAGCTAGGGTATAAGGCTCGGGTGACGGGTGGTTCAAACATCTAATAAGTGTCCAACATAGTTTATATAATCTGCCAAGAAATTCTCTGGGTGGAATCACTCCATATGAAATCCTTTTTGGTACTAGAATGCTTGTCCAGGATCTTGATCGTCACACTTCCGTGGTGGAACAAAAACCCTTCGATATCAAAGACCGTTTGGCTGTTTTGCAGGACTTAAATGAGAAAAGGAGAAGTCAAAGCAACACAATATAGAAGCCAACGACCACTGAAGGAGAACCACCCGTCCTAGCAAGGCCTGTCTGGATTCCAAAGATTGGGGATCTAGTCAGAGAAAAGATCGCGGATAAGAAGGAATTTGGGCCTTCTTACAGAAAACCAGTACCTGTGCTAGCAATCCGCGGATCAGGAACAGTGTTACTGCCGACCCTTGCTGGAAGAAAGGAGAACAGGTTCGTATCCATCGACCTGATAAAACCACATCATGTGGCCAATATAAAGTAGTAGGCCCAGTGGACTCCAAAGATGTAGCAGAAGACCAAATCTTGCTACTATCCAAGAGTTGCAGCACAAAACAAAGGACTAAGCAATAAACATGTGCCTCTTGAGACCCAAATAACAGTTAGTCAAGAAACACTTGTCTACAATGATGTAGCATCTGACTATACTAATATGACAAAGGATCCGATAGCCCCAGTAATTTCAAGTAATCCTGATGCAATACCTACAATTGACAGAACTGCTTCTGGTTATTTCATTAACTTTGATACGTTTTCAGAGGATCCTAGTGAGCCTGAAACGACGCCAGCAAAAGGAACTTTAAAAAAACAAGTAACAGAACTTTTTCAGCAACTTGAAAAACTTATCTGGTTTCACCATGGGTTGAACTTTGGATTGTGCTAGGCGTGCTTTTCCTCCTATTTTGGCTAATTCTTGTATTAAGTTTGGGAATGCTGATAAATGGAAGATATAGTAAAATGGACACAGCAAGTAAGAACATCAACTTGCTCCTGAAGCCACACAAATCATCTCATTGTGAACAAAGAGACTTGACATCAGTAAACATCGCAGCCGTTCCTATACCTGGTGGTATAGCATGGGACAGAACTGATTATGACATCTTTGGTCCTGCAGAGCTGCTGAAGATTCTACATCAATTCAAGGTTTCCTTGAGTGACTTTGTTTCACCCAGCACATTTTCTGATGATTGGGACTTTGAGACTGTTAATATGGTGTCAGACTTAGAGATATCTGCAAAATGTACAAAACATGAATATTTAGAAGGTTCATCAGATTATGCACAAATGTATTGTTATAATCACTATGGTCATCATTACTTGCACAAATCTGCAAACCCTTGGAATATTTATAATTTTAATCAATGGGAACATTGTCCAACGCCACCAAAAGGTAGCTCAAAAACATTCTATGAAAAATGTCCATACTTCTCAGGTTTCAATACCACAAATCCGGAAACTTTTACGTTAAAAATGTTAATAAGACAGGAATGAAAAGTATGTTGACTAATACTAAGCAAATGTATTCTGCAGCCTTTTCTGCCCAGCTGTCCTCATTAGTTTTTGACTTTTGGAGTGACAACATTGAAGCAAAAACTGTCTGGGGCACAAAAGACTAGCAGGTGTAGGGAATAGAAGCTTTATTTCGAGCCTGTATTATCCCTGAATAAATAATGTTTTTAAACGACACTGTTCAACAGACATACTGCCTTGGCCTGGAGAAAGATAAAAGATTTGAACAAACTGTCTATACCTACACCTACACCTGATAGTAAAAACAATTCAGAAGGAGGGGTTGACGCAAAAACTATTTTACTTAAAAACAGAACTGATCCTGATTGGAAAAAATGGTTAATCTGGCCTACAGACACGAATAACTGTCAAAATAGATTCCTGAACAAAACACAAGGGTTTACAGTAACTAGGCCAGATCCAAGATATGTCCAGAGACAACATCCAGGGATAGTAACAACATACAGTGTAGGAAAACTGCCTTGAGTGGCTACAAAAATCTACACTTACAGAGGTTAAACAACACTTATCTTTACTTAAAGATGGCGATGATTTAAGGGACTTCTTACAAGGTCCTATGAAACGACGTCATAAACGTTTCATATACACAGGTATATACGCCATTTATAATGAAGCTTGGAAAGCGACACAGGCAGAGACTGCAGAAAGAATACGAGAAATTGATCGTATAAATTTAGAGAAAGTACTCTCTGTAGTTGACAATGGGTTAATGACCCTGTCATCCAGAATTTATTCTTTGGACAGCATAGTATCCTCTGCCATAGCCATAATAGAACAGGACTTGCTCATGCTACAACATGGTCAGTCGTAATTACGTTCTATAATTCTTCTAGGCTGGACGTTGCAAAATCTTCGTCCTGGATATGTGCCATGGCGTCTAATCAACACCACGTCATTGTTTTCTGTATTTAACCTTACAGATAAACAAATCACTCTGGCACAAAGAGGAGCAGACTATATGGTGCTGAACATTGAAAAACTAGAAAGATTACCATTAACTGTTTCGGAAAAACTTGCAACAGAATGGCTAATACACGGAATAATCACTCTGCCTGTCACAATTTTAAATTTTCAATACTGTTTGAAACATGTACCAGTTGCCGTGTATGAAAGGAAGGGTAAGGAATACATAAAGTCAACCTGGGAATTACCATACACACACAGATGTTGGAGTGGGGGAAAAGAAGTATTTCTTAGTGGTACACAATGTAAAAGCGCACTAAGTGGTACACTTTTATGTCAGGGTATTAATTTACATGGAGCCTGCGAAGGTTCTTCGACCAACTTATACTGCCACCTGCAAGGTTCTCCAGCAGTCCTCAGCATTTTTCCAAACTTCGTGCACTCTGTGTTCGGCGGCCTGCCTCTCGTTTTGGGGCTCGTAGCAGGAATACTATTCTTTTTCTCTCTGCTCCGATGTGGCAAGTCCGGTCAGCAGTGACACCAAGATTATCATAGAGAACACTCTCCTGGCAATGAAGTGTCGTGGGCGCATGATACAGATTCTGGGCCTGACAAGTTTAAGAGACCTGAATACCACGTGGTTTCTATCATTCCGACCAATCTGGCAAGATTGCATCTTACGTGTTCTATGATGCCTGCTATGTGGAGAAGAATGCGTCTTGGACATCTGTCTAACAATTCCATCAGCACTGCCAACGGATGTTGATACTTTACTTGGTTCAGTAATGGCCCATGCATTGTGTTGTCCCCAGCGGCTACCAATCCTGATGACGACATTCATTGAGGTCTCACAGACGCAATCTGCTGATGGTGAGATACGTGGATCGACAGGCACACAGGTACCATCTCCATCTCCGACGAACATTGCTAATGCGGCTAACGCTGATGGCGATGCTTCACATTTTTGTGCAATCGGTTTACTTAATGAAGTGGTCCAACTTTCACCTACGATTTCTTTGCCAGCTTAGAAGATTTGATGTTTTCTCCTAACAACGAGAATGACTTTTGAAGTTAGCACACAGCGTTCTATGGGACTCTGTATTGGACCTTCACTTTTCAAAAACAAAAACTTCCAACTTTAGAACTCTATTTTTCTGCGATTTGACTTTTTCCAAAATTGATTTTTTTTTTGGCACAAAGTAATCTGCTTAAAGTAGAACTATTCTTAGAGAACAAGAATTCTTTGAAACACTTCCAAGTGACAATATTTGACCTTGTCCACAACCTACAGTTTATATAATCTGTCATGGAATGGTCTCAACCTTTCTTCTGTATTTAGAGCCATTTCATAAAATGTTATGTTAGGCCTCATTCTGATAAGCATTTTCAAATAACACACTACATGCCTTGAATGAAAATATTGATGTTTAAAAACAATGCGTACAGCACAAATGTTCATCTTCCATTTCAAATGCATTCTTTGTATTTTGGGAAGGATTTTTTACACATCATGCTTTAGATATGTTTAATTTAGTGATATCGAACATAATAAAGTGGAGTGGGTGTTGTGTAGCATTTTAGAATCCAAGCGTAATTTACCGATTCATGCCCTTATAGAGGTATTATTTGCATTGCCCTTATATAGGCATAGAAATCATACCCATATTTAGACATAACCAATCCAGTCCAAATACAGGCATGGCTACTTCCACTTGTTCCAAAAAGCCACAACGATTTCTTGGAAAACTCGGCTTCAGCAGTCAGGGACATCCCCTTTCTTGAATATTGATTTGTCCTAGAAATCACGGAGTTTTCAAAGAACTACCATTCCCTTGGGGTTCTTTGATGACGTTGTTATGTCCGACTTTACGTCAAACTAGGCACCTTCAATGTATAAATATGCCTACACTTGCCCTAGCAAACACACAGTGGTTTGGAGCAGCTCGACTATCTACTTGCCCGATGCAGCTCGCTACAGCAAGTGTCGAAGGAAGCCGACCCTCCAGCTGACGCACTGATCGAGAAGCTGTCCTTTCTCTCGCTGAGAATCCAGCTCCAGTGTTTCCAAGCTCCCCTCGCGGGGTGTTGGGAAATCGAGTCCGAGACAGAGACACCAGACCTCCTTCATTCTAAAACCAAGGTACGGAGCTGATTAAACCCTAAGAGAAATCTTGGTTAGATTCTTGGCAGAGAAAAACGAAACCTATGCTACACCTCACTTACTTCTTCCCACGTACTAGAATTAGGTTAGGTACATTGGGGTAGGCGTATTTTAGAAGCACCAGTTGAGTACTTTTTAGCCTTTGTTATTTATGTATATATTTATCTATGGTTTAGAAACCATACAATGCTTTTACAGTATTGTTTTATAATACTCTTCTTACTGCACGCATTATACTTTGCAACCAGTATTACGATTGTAGCAGTTCACTTTACTTGCATGAGAAAGAAGACTGTTCAATAAAACCCTTTTATTGAAAACGCCCGTCTCTCTATTTCTCTGCACCTCTGATGAAACTAAGCATGCACGATTGACTGGGTAAAATATCTATCTATAACAAAGTTATCATGTTTATGCTGCTGTCAGAAACGAATCCCTTCTGGTGTATTCGAGAGAGTTTCTAGTGACCCCTGAGCTAGCTGGCAGTCACAATTAAGTCCAATATATTCGATAGAGACCTAGTCAACATAAGTCCTACGTCAAATCTATAGGGTATATTATTCCACTGCGCAGAGCCTATTGGTAATATAGGAACTACGCTACAATAGATGATTCAGTGCGTGCTTGACTGACTGTATAAGTGAGTGATTAGGTATCTCAGTGAATATAAGGGTGAGTGACTGGTTATGTGAATGTCTGTAACAGTCTGTCAACTGGTGTCTAAGTGGCTATTTGGGTGTGTGAGTGGCCATAGAATTGACTGTATGGGTGAGTGATTGATTGTCTGAGTACCTGCATGTGTGTCTGAGTATCTGTGTGGGTGGGTGATGGCATGTGTGACTTGTATGGATGAGTGAGTGGGTGAGTCAGTGGCTGCATGGGTAAATGAGTGCATGTGTGAGGGACTGCATGGATGAGTGAGTGAGTGTGTGTATGGCTGTGTGGGTGAGTGAGTGGATGTGTTAGTAGTATATTGGTGAGTAACTAGGAATGTGAAATCCACATTCCCATGCCGGAACGTAACACCGCTGGACACAGCTCGTACACGGAGCTCTACGGACAAAATTAATTTACTTCATACCACGGATTCAGTCTAAACGTAGACGAATACCTAACAACACCTAAACCTTTGGACTATCCTTGCCCTTTACCTCAAAGGGTATTACCTTTTGCATTTCTGTCCTGACGAGGAGTTGAGTGGACCTTGAACCTGACCTCACTTACCTGGTGAACTGAATACTTCACACAATCGCCCTGAAGAAGCCCATACTTGGGCGAAACGCTTGGCTGTCTTCATATGAAAATCAAGCACATCTTGAATAAAAGACATCTTAAGATATTACAACATAGAATTCCTTCTTTTTCTTTGTACATACCAACTGTTTACTCTATATATGTTGCCTCTCATACCCCTTTGAATGAATGTGAAAGGCAGTATATGTGAGTGATGGGGTATATGAGTGACTATATGGGTGAGGGAGTGAATGAATGTGAGAGTGACTGTACGGGTGAGTGTGTGCTTGTGTCAGTGACTGTGTGGGTGAGTGAGTATCTGTATGAGTAAGTGTGTGTGTTTAGCTGTTTGGGTGAATATGTGGCTGTGTAATTGACTGTATGGGTGAGTAAGTGTGTGAGTAGCTCTATGGGTGACTGACTCAGTGTGTGAGTAGCTGTATTGGTGTATGAGTGGATATGGCAGTAGCTGTATTAGTGAGAGTGTCAGTGTATGAGTGGTTAGATGGGTGAGTTAGTATGTGTGTGTAAAGATCTATCAATCAGTGAGTGTACGAAAGGTTCCATGGGGATATGAGTGGGTACATTAGTGATTTTGTGGATGATGTCATCAGTGATGTCATTTGGGATGTCATCAGTGATGATAATAATCATGTCATGAGTGATGTAATATGTGAGGTCATAAGCAGTGAATTGCGAGCACGAGTTATAGTTAGCTCAGTTAACTATAACTGCTGAATTTCTCTGGTTTTGTATGAGTGAAATGTCAGCCTAACTATAACGTCCCTGTAACCTTTGCTTTTTTCAGTGAATTTCTAATTTTTTTTATTCTATTTTATAACTATAATGTCCCTGTATTTGTTTCCCATGATTAGGTATTGAACATTACATCTGCATGGTGCACCATTTATTGTTGTATTTGTCATCAATTTATTTAAAAAGTTCATTAATCATCTTACTTCAAGATATTTTTGACAAAGTGTAAAACACATATATAGACATATTTTACATAAAGTTTCAGTGTAGCTGTATAGTAAGATACTATTTTAACTTTCCCCTTTGTATTCATTTGTTGAAATAACTACTTCAAAAATGCATTTTTCTTCTTCACAGCAACTCCGGAGGTCGCAATGACGTCAGTAATCAAAAATACAAATGACAAAGTGTAAAACAGATATATAGACATATTTTATACAAAGTTTGAGTTTAGCTGTTTAGTAACATATTTGTTTTACTTTATCTTAATCAAAACAACAGATTAAAAAAATAACTTTCAACATTTGAACTCGTGAATAGAGCATTACTACCAAACAAAGCGATTTCATTGGTTTGCACCGTTTCCTTTATGAAAGGAAGTACACACCCATTCCCCCCTTCTTGAGCTTTCAAGGTACTGGTTTGTTTCTTATGGGACCTGTCCTAAACTGATTTTGAAAATTGTGCTGGTATTTAACTTTTTTGGGCTATCAGAAGAACCAGAGGTAGACCTACAACTGGTTGAAGTTGTTGAAGACTAGTAGGGCTCAGCTGCACATGAACAGTCTTCAGATGAAGAACTACCAATGAAGAAACAAAGCATAGCTTGGTTTTTTTTCACAGTTCCATCTGGTGAATCAAAGCCTACAACTAAGTTGGTGAGGTGCAGCATATGTGAGAATACATTACCTCGAGGCACAGTAAAACAATATTCATGTGGTACAACAAGTATGTTGTACTTCTTGAAAACATACCACAACAAGCAACGTAAAATTGCCCAGAGAGAGAAGGAGAGGGATAATCAGCTTCCAGACCTTCAGCGCCTGCTCCTGGCGACAAAGTTCCAGCTGATGATGCAGTGAAATGTCACCATAACTAAAACGTTTTGCTACCTTCTGCATGGACCGTAACACCATTGTAATGGCCGGGCCATCTGTGGATGCAATTTTGCACAATGTGAAAAACCACACTTGTTAATTACCTTTCCTTTTTTTTGCCGCAGTTCAACCACAATGAAAAAATATAAATAAAGAAAAATGTATTAGGATTTCATTTAGAGCATTAGACAACCAAAACAAGATACAATGGTGAAGTAGTGAAGAAACTTCATGGATGCAACTTAAGGCTGCTGATATTATAGTACCTCCATTTAGTTTTTATCTGTAGTAACAGAATGTAGTCCTGCAATGTTTTTCAATTAATTCCTTTCCTACAGTTCGGAAGAGTCTCTCATTTCGAACAACTTGCTGTACACAATACCCCTAATAGGCCGAATAATGTCTCAGAAACACATAATTCAAATACATGTCAACACAATACCACATTTTGCTATCCTAAACTGTCCTTAGAACTTTGGTTCTACAAATACCAGATATGAGTTTGGTAACTTTTTAGGTACTCTTGATTTGAATGTCATTCCTACGTTGTTGCATTCTGTCCATCCTCTCTGACATCTGAAATATATTGTGTAGTGTGCAGAGGTTATATTAACTCCTTCATAAAATATGATTGCTATAGTTGTGAAAGATCTTTTTAAAATGGAAATTTGTCCAGCTAAAATTTCAATTTCAAATTTAGTACCATCTTCTCTGCATAGCTGTAGCATGACTATAAAATGTTTTCCATACCTTTGTAGTAACAATGCAGACCTAAGTCCTGAACTGCAGTTTGAACAGGTCAAATCTGTTTTTGCTTACAGTTTCAAAGGCCACAGCTTTAAAATCTGGTAACATCAAGTAGAGGAATAATTCCAAATTGATTTCAGTACTAGAGGTGAATTCTCAATGTTCACAGTTATGGTTCCATTGATAAGTTAAACAAAACACTTCATTGATGTGCACATCCTCTTCCTCTAATAGTCCTAGCATTACCATTAAAAATTCTTGGACATCCTACTGAACATTTTGAAAAAACACTACTAATCCACTACAATACTCTACCTGTTAGACCTTGCAGCAGCTCCGTTGGTGGTAACTTTCCTGTCCATATGGGCTATAGCCTGAAGTAGATATATACTTTGGGTAAGAATTGACTCATACACATTTAAAACTTGAAGTGGTTCTGAAATGGTAACCAGCACTAACTTGTTATGCACAGCTCTAGCTGACATTTTATTATCCTCTACTTTATTGTAACAGTACTTACATATACCTTGCAGTGTGGACAAGTCAACACATTCATTTACACATAGGTACACAGCACACTTTTGCCAGTTATTATTATTTTCTTTTACACTTTTTAAATACAAGTCAACAGTTCATGTTTGAATCTTGTAGTGAGTGTGTCTTACAACATATATAAACATATTCTGTTTTTTCAAAGCACACTGTGTTACATTTTGTACTCTCTTCTTCAAAACTATCAACTATAATACCTGTGTCCTGTTCTGCAACTCCTCCTGTTATCAATTTTTCATTTTCCGTAGAATCCTATTCTGGACAAAAGAAACAAAACTGCACATCATCACAAACCTTTATTACCTCTGCCACAGTGCCATGCAAAAGTGCTCTATTCATTTTTCCTAAACATAAAGCAGGAGTTCTGACATAGTACTGCCTCCTAACTAAAGTTCGCATTATTGAGTGGTGTACAGCTAACATCCTGAAATGACGAAAGATGCTTTGGCACACTTTCTATGATAAACAAGCTAGTGAGTGTCTTTAAAAATTTGAATGCTTTCTAACCTTGCATAGATCCAATCCTTGTAAAGTACTTATTTTGTGTTTTAAACTTTGCCTAGGAATGATACGTTGAAATGTTCTCAATATAATAATGGATTGCTGACGAAGACTACAAACAGTACTACAATTCCATTTGTATACAGGGCCTAACTACGCCTTCCCTGTACCTCTTCTGCAATAATTTGTTCCACATTTCCAGATACCACTACTTCTTTCACTATAGAAGTGCCATTCTTCATTTCATAACATCGTCCTCTATCATCAATAGCAGTAACTAATGTGTTATCCTCAAGATAACTTTCTTCATTAAATAAAGGCTCTATAGTAGGAATATGTACCCATTCTTCATTAAAAACTGTACAAAAGTTACTTCTATTCACTAATCTTTTCTTCTGGTATGCAACACCATTTTGTGAAGAGTCTTCTTTCTATTTATAATCAAAATAAAAAGCTTCCCCTTGAAAGCAAAGGCCTTATCAACTACTCCCTCAATTTACTCTTTCTGTTTCGGTGCCTCTCTCCTTCTTCTACACTTCTTCATATTTCTCAGTCGATTTACAATCACTCTACTATGGAACATCCTGGCTCTGATTTCCTTAAACAGCTTCTGTCTCCTGGTTAAGGTGTGTCCATCTTTGTAACATTCTTTCCTGATCTTATAATATAGATTTTGTCCACTCCTGTTCTTTCTCATAGATTGCTTTTTATTTAAATTATTTTGTTATCTTTGCAGGTGTCTACATTTATGTTTAAGAAATGACTTTGTCCTCTTACCAGTAGCTCTTTTTTCTTTCAGCACTCTTCCTGCATTTTGCTCCCTTTGTATCTCAGTTCTGCATAGATACTGTAGTTACTTCTGTTGATTTTCCCTCCAAGCCTTTGTAGGCATTCTAACTGTCTGTATTTATGTAGATATTGTTCTGTAAAAAAAAGTCTCTTTTAATTTTTACTCTAGCCAACATACAAACTACTTTACTACTAATTTACACATTATGCAAAAACTGTTTTTATGTTATGTTGCAGTTTTAAATCTACAGTTGAACTATATAACTATATGCAATGACTTCAATATACCAAATCACATACTTTCCCATACAACCTCTCTGACACTCACTTACATTACAAATGCACCCTTATTTTGACCTCACATATTACATCACTCATGACATGGTCAGTGACATCACTGATGATATCATCCAGAGAAACAGTGACACAGCCACGTATACCCCCATAAAATATGTCATACACTCACTTCCACACAATCACACAATCACTAGCTCATCCACAGAACCCATACAAACACTCACACATCTAGTCACTCAGCCATACAGCCAGCAACACATCAACTCAACCATGGAGCCACTAGCGGAACCATTAACTCACATATATAGCCACTCATGCACCTATTCACTTACCAATATAGCCAGTCACAGATTAAGTTATAGAGACAGAGACACACTTACATACCCACTCATACACCCATACAGCTACTTACATGGTAAATCAGTTAACCATACACCTACTTACCCACCTACTCACTTACCTACTCACTCAACCATACACTCACTCACACAACCACCTACTCCCCCATACAATTACTCATACAGCCACTCAGTTACTTTTCCATACTAATACATATACCCAGTCATCTATACAGTGACTGGGACAATCACAAACCCAAAGCAAAACACAACACTTTATTTATCGGTTACCTATTAACATTATAGCTATCCTATAACCATCATATATCAGTTCTCACTTATATGATAAAAGACAAGTTTATCCCTTCTGTAGTACATTTTTTATATACATCAACCAAAGTGTAGAAGTACATACAGTGTCTCAATCTTGCAAATCTGAAAATACAACATAAGAGCTATGTGTGTGCCTCTCTACCACAGTGTCACTAGTGGATTTAGTATCTCACTACTTAGATGCATCAGATTTAAATGTTGGGAAACAGTGCAAATAAAATCTGTACATTGAGCTCTAGAACAGCATACATCTCACTAATTCTGCTGAGTATATGCAAAGAGTGTGTGAAAGGTTGCATATATAATTCACCAGATGGTTCTAAAAGACTACATATTCCTCTGTAAAACTTGTAAATACATGGGCTTGTGTTTGAGTACATCAATACTCCCTGGATGACTGAATCAGTGCATAGGTAGTTCATAGGTCATTCCCTAAGTATACAGGTAGTGTCTGGATGATTCCCTGAGTATGTGAGAACTTCTTGGGTCGTTCCATATCTGCATAGTTACTGACTGCGTGTTGGCATGAGTATATCACTACTATCTGGATGTTGGATGAGTGCATGAGTTGTGCTCGAATGATGAGATAAGTGCAAGACTAATGCCTCAATAATTCAATACATTCATAGATAGTGGTTGGATAATGAAATGAGTGCAACTCTAGTGCCTGGATGATTGCAGGAGTGCATGCTAGTCAATAGGTGATTTATAGAGTGCATGGATAGTGCGTACGTGATTAAGTGCATGCATATCACCTGACAGATTAGATGATTGCAAGAGTAGTGATTGAATGTGTACATGGCTGCTGGCCAGGTATTTTTGGTTGAGTGAACAGGTAGTGCCTGGGTGATTAGTTAAGTACATGGGTAGTGCCTGCATAATTGAATGAGTGCATCAGTAGTGCCTGGCTGATTAGATGAGTGCATGACTAGTGTGTGGGTGATTGCATGAGTTCATTGTTAAAGCTTAAGTGATTGGATGAAAGCAAGTGTGCTACTGGGGTGATTGTATTAGTGCAACAGAATTGCTTCAGTGAGTGAATGAGTGTGCAAAATATAGCGAAAAAGAGCAACACGTTTTGTGGAATCTTTCACACCATAAGCTTGAAATAATGAAATTTAAAACTTAGGGCCTGATTTAGATCTTGGAGGACAGGTCACAATGGTGGTGGATATCGTGTCCACCGAAATATAAATTCTATTATATCCAATAGGATTTATATTTCAGCGGATGTGATATCCGTCACCATTGTGACGGAGTAACCCGGCCACCAAGATCTAATTCTGGCCCTTAGTGTCTTTAAATTTAGAATTTGACAGACAGGGTGCTCACAAAAATGGCATCTGTCCCATCCACTGCATTAAAAGTGCATTATAGCCTAAGGCATTTGTGTTATGGTAGACATTTTGACAGATTATCCCCTACTCTGAATACTAAATAAGTCCCATAAAATTGAGTTAATTTTTGAGCACAACACTGTAAAGGCAGACTCAGTCATAACACCAGTGGCTTTCTAGATTGAGGTCTTGACTCCCATGGTCCTACAGCGTTTTAAGCCCCACCCTGGTGCCCCCGATAATGTTACAGCTTGAAACTGTATGAACCTGGGGGCTAGGACACCCTCTCCTCTTTCACACCCCATGAGAACTGGCCAACTGGTACTGTGATTTGCCCCACCCCAGTGTCCTTGGTCACCACCATCCAGCCTCCCTACTCTGGCCCGTGGAGCCACTGAAGGTGACCCCTCATTAGAAGCAGGGGTTACTGTCTTATCCTCACAAAACGGACATCGGTCACCAGATAGCTAATCAAACCTTTGGTAATAAAATGCGTGTCATGTTATGTTGCTGATAGGATTCTTGGGAAGGTATGGGCAAATGTTTTTAGTGATTTTCAGGTCCCAGCAAACCTTTCAAATTAAATTTGGGGTATTCCTGGGTCTATATGAATCAGCCAAGCGCCACAAATATTCTTGAGAGATTCAGACAAGATAGAATAAATCCATGTGCTCGCTATCTTCAAGGGATGCTCGGCAATTCAGAACTGAGATTTGGATAAAAAACACTTCAATGCATAACCTTAAAACATGGGATGGCTATAGGGAGGGAGGGGCAGAGAGAGGGTGGGTGCAATTTGAATTTGGAAAAGTGGGTGAGCAAAAGCTTCCAGAGGCATGTCAGACAGAGGAGCAAATTCAATTCTGCAGAAAGATATAAGAGCAGTTAAAAGACGAGCTGGTGTGTAGATAACCTACAGGTTGGAGGTTTGACACAGCCCTTTATAATTCTGAGGTTGATCATATGAGCACGATTAAGGTGAGTGAAAATAAAATAGAAAGATTTAAACTAGAAGTGAGCAATATAGTCCGTGGACCAATGCATGGGTCTAATAGCTAAAGCATGAGCGAGTCAGCTAAATCATGGTCATGCTGTGACAGGCCAAGTTAGTAGGGGGAGTACATGTGGTGGAGGCATTGGTTAAAGATGGATAGGGGATATGGGATGGCTGGTGAACTTGATAAGCCCATGGAGCAAGTAGTCGCAGTCAGTAACATGTCACATTACTGACTGTGTATCAGCCCTACCTGCTTTTCACAGCAGCCTCTCCCACTTATCCCTCTTCCATGGCTTTTCTTTCCTGCCCCTTCTCTTTCTCTCCTTTCCCATTCCTCTCTGCTTCCCATGCCAATGTTCCTTTATTTTCTTGCTTGTGTGTCCCTCCAATGGTTGACACCTATATGCCTCTCTGCCCTGCCACTTCCTAACCACTGTCCATCTTACTCTGACCTGACTCTTTATCTTCCCTACCTTGTTTTCTTCCTCTCAGGTTGCTTTTCCCTCCCTCGCTGAATAACTGCAGTTGGTGAGGAAGTCATCCCTTCAACAGCTCGGCAGGGCATTGGGCTGAGCCAGACTTAGTCATCTGTCTTGCAGTGCCTAATTTGAGCTGGTGTTTTCCGGTGCTCTGCATTGAATTGTCAACAAGGCACTTATGATAGCCTGCCTGTTGGAAAGTGTATTATTGGTAGGGGCAAATGTAGGTCTGCCAATGACAATAAGGCTACTAACACATGATAGGACTCAGCATAGGTCTTAGAAAATTATTACTATACTCAACCCTTGGTAACGTGGCTGCTAGCAGACATGCTTAACTTCAAAGACAGGTATGTAAAACATTTAAAAACACCAATTCAGTAAATAATTAAGACACAACACATAATAAAAATCCAACACCAATTTATAAAATAGGACATATTTTTATCTTTAAAATGACACCAAAACAAAAAAAATCCAATGTAGGGACCCGGGGATATGAATTTTCAAAGATTTAGCATTATATAGCACTTAGAAACATATAGTGCCTTTTGGGATATCTGGTTGCGATAGACCGGCTCAAAATCAAAGTTTCAGGCCGACCGCAATGGAGCCCTGAGCGGCTACCACTCGCGGTAGGTCCCGGTCACAGTTTTTGCCTTCGGACTTAGAAACTTTCTGGAGCTTTTCTTCTCGGGGTCCCTCGAAGCTCTCAGCCAGTCCGGATTCTGTGAGGGTTCGCCGGATAGCCTTGCGATGAGCTCCCGCTAAAACTTATGGAAGTCCGACCTTCGGAGCATTCCAGCGGGACAAACTCAGGATCCAGGCAGACACGCGTTTGAAGGCAGGCGGCTTGGCTTGTGTGGTTGCTCCCGGTCACCTATACTTCGTTCTGACTTGAAAACCTTTACAGAGCTTTTTCTCGCGAGGTCCCTCAATGCTCTTCACCAGGCCGGATTCGGTGAGGGGTCGCTGGCCTTGGATTTCTTCTACTCCCTATCAAACTCTGGAAGTTGGACCTACGGAGCTTTTAGCGGGACGAACCTGGATGGCTTGGCCGGCTCATGGTTGAAAGCAGGCGGCTTAGCTGGCCAGGTTGAGTCGGTTCCTCTATGGAGCTTTTTTTCAAAGTTGCTCTAAACTTCTTGAACTTCTTCCTGAATGTCCTCAAGGAGTCCCAAAGTGTCAAAAAACACACAGGAAGTAGTGTTACCTCACAGGGAAATATCCGCACATTCACTAAGCACAATACAATCTGTAACTATTAAGCATGAAAAGTCAAATTGTTGAGCTTTATTACAGCAACCGGGTGCTAGATCAGCCCCAAACACCTACTACCTAAAGGTGTTGTCAGCACAAACAAATGTGCAACCAACTATACAATAAACTGAGAGTCTTTCAGCACACCATTAGATCAAATATTAATCAAACATAATAACGGTTTAATTTGTTAGACCCTTAGGTGTGTACCACTAAACTAAGAACGAGAAAGATACGACAATATTAATCAAAAAACAGCATTATTAAAAAAACAGAGATCCAGAAGGGTCATTATTAATGCTGTTTAGCATCCTTTATTCGTGTTATGTCAAAATTAAAATTCCCAGCACACGATTAGCCGACACGTGTTTCATCTTTGATTAGACTTTTTCAAGGCTGGAATTATAACATAATACAATAAATATGCTATGTACAATAAAATGAAGTCATACAAGGCAACCTAAAACAATACACACACATGACAATGTTGTGATGTAAATATAAAACAAACATGTAATAATGCTACGTGAGAAGATAAACATATATGCTATTATAAATGCACTGGTGGCTACACTTATATCAAAACCATCTATAGATAGATGTATAAGTGAAGAGGAGAACCCAACCACCTCATAAGTCAAATCAGAAAAAAGAACAAAAAAGAAAGAAGAGATCTCAGATTTCAGTTGGAATATTAGCAGTGAATTGGGAATAGTATCCTCCGACACTGCCCAAACACCTGTGAGCATGCCCATAACGAGGGCAAGAGTCCACTAAAGAAAAAAGGGTACACCCACCATAAATGTAGGATTCGCAAAAAACAAGTTTGAAGAGGTACAATCCGTTTTTGTGCTCTAGTACCTAAACCAGAACCCCAGTCGGATATTCAGTAAACAGCTCAGCTCTGATGAATAAAGTACAAACACAGCATGTAACGGCAAGTAATGTACCATCACGTTCTAAACCAAACACTGTCCACAGTTGCAGTATATATATATACTTATAGTCATAATGTAGGCCAGAAAAGTAGCCTGAGGTTCACAGCATGTTATCGACACCCAATACTGTAACTTGCTATCTTTATACTCTCAAACACGCACCTAATCATGTGCGTGTAGAGCCTGTGTACATACAACCTTGTTAGCCCTTCATACCCACAACACAATTGTCTCCAATACCCTGACCAGCAGCAAACTATCACCTACATGATATTGCTGCCAACCAGTCTTACCAATGTTAAGAAGTTAGGTATCCAATGCGTCCTGTGTGGGAATTGTATCAATAATGTGACTTACAATCCCTTGTTTTCCTCAGCTACCTACCTATGCTAAGCTGCTGCTCCAACCCACTACTCTGTAGCCCCTAATTTACAACCTATCCTTTTATTTATGACACACGAACAGGCCGTGTTCCAGCACTCACCACAGTTGTCACTTTGCGAAAACATCCTGCCATCCAACACGTAATTGAAAAATCCACCGTGTTTCAGAGCTGTATACAGCGCAATGATTCGGCCTAAAAAACATAACAGAATGCAGTTGCAAAGTCCTTGAGTGATCTGACTTGATCTCTATATCGCATATACTGACCAGTTCTAATGACTCTGACATACCAATGCAATCGGTCACTGCAGTGCCTCTATGTGTTTATAGACTCTTTACAATCCACAATCGAGTATCAAATTGGCACAGTACTAGAAAATCATTGCAGGACCGTCCTTATAGCATCTCCCAAAGTATGAGCTGCAGACTAAAAACAAAAACCACAATATGTACAATCATCCTGGCACCTGTAACCTGCCCACATGTTCACCACCTCATTTGAACATGGGTCTCACCTTATAAATAACTATACCGACCCATCTGTCCTCGTGTCAACAGCTACGTGAAAATGCCGTGGGCAGAATGTTTGATTAATATTTGATCTAATGGTGTGCTGAAAAAGCCTCAGTTTTTTGTATATTTTTTGTATAGGGGTCCCAAAGTGTCTCAAACTCACTCCAAGGGTCTGGAAGCACCAAGATGGTCCCTGAAATTTGAGGACTTCAGTTATCACTATCCACTTAGACAAAACACTTACAAATCCACTGGTGTTCTCCAGGTTGAGGATCCTTGGTGGTGATCATACAGGTGAGCTCTGTTAACCTGTAGCTTGCAGGGAGTCCACTTTTTAGTTCTTTTACAGCAAGGTAATCCACAGGGCTGTAGTTTCAGCTGGTGAAGTCTTCAGAGGACAGGCCTTAGATCTTTGCACCCCAACTTCTCAGCATGGCCACGTCTTGCTTCCTTAAGTTTCAAGCAGCAGATCTGAGAGTCATTGCCCCTCTTAGAAACTTTTTCCAAGTTCTCTGGGTCAAGCAGGAGGTCACTGCTGACCACTGGGAGCAAGGCAACTCCCCAAGAATATGACCACATCCTGTAGCGGGTGGCATTATTTTGTCTCAGAGTGCACCTTACTGTACCAATACCTAAAACCAATTCAGTTAAGTATCAGAAACCTTGAAGCCCAGCTAACAGTAATTTCGGCCACTCTTTTAGATTCAAATACCCGGATAGACATAAAAGGGCAGCGTAACATCCCACACCCACCAAAAAAGCAAAATCAATCACAGATGCAGACAAAAGTTCACCACTCAAACCAAGCACCAATAGCGCAAAAGAACTCAAAGCAATCTGTCACAATATCTGAATCCAATGTGAATACGTCCCACCCTCAGAAGGAGATACTACCTAAGAAAACAGTACAGCAAACAGTGTCAACAGACACATCCATAGCGAGCACTCCATGCCCAGCAGCAAATATAGACTCTAGTAGAACCTGTCCAGAGAAATCTGAACCCCACACATCAAAGCCCCTGCCTCCCCAAAATATACCCAAAAACACACCAAAAAAAACCCTTACAGTTAGACGTCCTGCCCACCTGCCCCCGGAAGCCACTCCACATACAATAGTACTAACAGGAGTACCCGAGTTAACAGACGATATATCAGAAACTGCATGGTCACTTAAAAATAAAACCATGCAGTGGCTTAGTATTAACAGACCCCTTGAATCGCATCTCTCGGGAGGGATCACCGCAGCCCGAAGGGTAGCCTGGGTAGGCAAAACGAAAAAAAACATACGCGGTGACTGCATCATCGTGACCTGTAGAGACCCCGCTACTGTAGATTACATTTGTGCTTGGCCTCACCTTGATAAGAAAGGGGGAATAGATGCCCGCCATCTTTCCTACTTCTACCCCCCAGTGAAGCAACATCGCAACCCCCCTCCATGGGTATGGCACCACCAACCCAAAGATCCTCGAAATCAGGATCCATGGTATCAAGAACCGTGGAACCAGATGGAATACCCGTATGATTATCCAGTTAGGGGTGGACCGAGAGAAAGGTATGTAGAACGCCAAATTTCTTACCATCAAGATAGATCATACCAACCATATGAGGGATGGCAGGGCTTCCCTACTCAAAACCGTTTCGATTGCCTCGAAACGGTCGACTGACCATTTCTGAACAGATCTAGCCACCATAAAGCTGATACCATACAATATTCCCTGCCAGATAAACAACACGTAGTACAAACAGAGATGACCCCTATAACTGAGACTCCATTCTTTCATCCAACTGACCCTCGGATTGGTACTCCCTCAGCAGAAGCTGATATCAGTCAAAGATCAAACACTGAGTTAGTTATAGCCAGGGAAGTCAATACTAACAACTCAACAACAGTCAACAATGTGAACGACAAAGAACTCATGAGCGTAGATATAGCCTACTGGAATATTGCGGGTCTAACCGCAAAAATAACATGCCCCATATGGCTGAACACCGCAAGGTCTTATCAAATCTTATGCCTCCAAGAGACCTGGCGTATAACCCCTCTCCATCTAGTAGGCTATAAGACTTTCTTTACCAAAGCAACGCCTAGCGCCATGGGAAGACCAAAAGGCGGTCTTATAATTTACGTCTCTAACACTGTCCCACTTACAGTGAAATTATTAAAGGAAACACTTTTTTTCCAAATCATTCAAATTACCCAACTGGTGGCAGAAACGAAAGAAACGGAAAATTCATTTATACTTATAAACTATTATAACAATGCAGGCACCTTAGAACGCTGCTCTCACTTAGACGGAATGATGGAATTTATACTATCATTTCAAAGCGCAAATCCCAACATAACGTTTAACCTCATATGGGGAGGTGACTTTAATCAAACACTATGTTCAAACTACGAAAGTGGGATCTGTGGACTACAGAACGAATTTGAAACACCCGTTCCCCACTTTGCTCACACTCCTGGCGGAAGTAAGCTCAACGAAATTCTCTTCACGTTGGACCTAGATTTTGTCAATAAACTAGTCGACCCGGAACAAGAATTTCTACCTACCTTCCACGGGCGAGGCTGTACGACAACCATTGATTTTATCCTAACATCAAACACCTGTAAAGGCTCGCTAAAAAACTACAAAGTAGGATCCAGTCCAATTAGTGACCACTATCCCCTGAGTGTGGAACTCCTCATGGGAAAAGTGGGTTCATATTCAGCAAAAGCCTCTTCTCTTGACCAACAATCGTTAGTCATAAAGAAGAAGAATGGTTACACCATTAAATGGTCAAAGATCGATCCTGAAGAGACTACTCAAAAGATATTCGCAAAAACGCAGAAATGGCTAACGGACTGTCTGTCCGCAGAAGCATCTCCTGAATCAATTATTACTTCTTTTAATAACATCCAAGGAGTAATAAGGGAAGAGCTACATAAAAACACATCAAATAAATTAAAACCCCCAACAACGAGATGGTTTGATTCCAATTGTCGAAAGGCCCTTACATCTCTCAAAGCAGCTCTTCGCCAAAAACCCAAAGATGTCCAACTCATCTCACACCGGCGGAAACAGTACAACAACGCTCGGAATAAACGTAGGCGACAGATAAAGCAAGACCTATGGCGCCAATTACACGAGAGTGCATTAAAAAAAGATAGCATTTCTTTCTGGCAGACAGTAAGATCACCTTTTCTGGATAACTGCACCGACCCCCATCACTTAGATGTGGCAATAACTGAGAACGACTGGGTCAGTCACTTTAAAAAAATCTTTGGCTCAACAACGGACTCGCCACAATCAGAACGCCAGAAACAAGTAACAAATAGCGTCTATCCCATCAACCTACGTTTTACAGTTACTGAGATAAGTAAAGCCATAAAAGCCTCAAAAACCGGTAAGGCCCCGGGCCCAGACGGGGTACCCATGGATTTGTTTCTACACAAAAGTGACTATTGGTCATTAATAATAACCCGGGTAATGTCCGCAGTCACCGAAATTGGACTCCTCCCATCATGGTCAACTTCTACCCTTTTGCCAATATTTAAGAAAGGGGACCGCAACGACCCCGCGTGTTACCGACCAATTTCCCTTCTGGATTCTACGGGCAAGATTGCAGGTCGACTACTCCTGGACCGACTACAATCTTGGGCCCAGGAAAACAATATCATCACAGACCTGCAATACGGCTTCCAGAAGGGGTTGGGGACGGTGGAACAGGCCCTAAATTTAATCCTCTTGGCCGGGAAATATACACGCGCGAAGGGAGGTAACATCTACTTGGTCTATGTAGACCTGAGCGCGGCTTTCGACTGCGTTCAACATGCAAAGTTGTGGCAGACCATGGCAGGCCTTGGAGTGGATCCATCGATACTAGCCTTCCTTAGGGAATTATACACCAACGCGGAGGGCCGAGTTCGTTATGGCACTGGTGGCGAACTATCACGCCCTTTCAAAATATCACAAGGAGTACGGCAAGGGTGTGTGCTGGCTCCCTTCCTGTTCAATCTATATACCAACGGGATTGAACAGGCTATGTTGGAAGGGAGCCAGGACCTTCCACAGATCGCACACCGCCCGATACCCATTCTTTTATACGCCGATGACTCGGTCATCCTGGCTCGGACACCCAACCAACTCCAACGACAGCTGAGCAAATACGTGGCATATATGGACTCTTTAGGCCTAAAAGTGAATATCAAAAAAACCTTCACAATGACCATTGGTCCAAAACGGGGAGCATTAAAATCTATATTTATCAACAATAGCAGACTGGATAAAACCTCGGTATACCCATATCTGGGTATACTTGTGGATGAGAAAATGGCCTGGCACAAAGCAATCGAAGCCAGGAACCTCAATTTTCGTCGAGCAGTATCAGCACTAAGTGCTTTTTCCAGGAAACTTGGTAAACCCGCACCAGCGGAATTGCTGACGATCTATTATGCAAAATGCCATAGTGTGGCCACGTACGGAGCAGGCATTTGGGGCTATAGCCACATTGATCAACTTCAGGTAACGGAGAACGCTTTTATCAAATATATTCTAGCCCTTCCTCAAAGCTCCCCGACCCTATCTACACATCGGGAGCTGGGCATGGAACATATAACAGACACCATACGATGCCAGCCACTCATACTATGGCACCGGATATGGTGTAACCCTGCAAGCCACATAACACGTTCCCTTATCACCGAATGCCTTGGCCTAGCACACTGGGAAAAAATACCATGGCTCAACTATATCCATAAATTTTTCCAAGATCTAGATCGAGAGCAATATTTCCTCGAACCACCCTCAATAGAAGACATCTCAAAGAAACAACTTAAAGAACTCTGCATGGGACATTTAAGAGAGCTTCGCAATCAAGCCGAGATCGTTAAAATACAAAATGAAAAAATCCGCATATTGCAGCCAGAGAAACTGATGCAGCCCTATTTGAGGTTTTTTCTTTCAAACTATGAAAAATTCCTATTGACAAGATTACGGTTCGACCTTTTCTTTCGCATAGTTTCATTCCCCGAATTGAACAACTGGTCACGGAACATGACATGTTGTCCCTGCGATGGACTCTCTAAACAATCAACGGTCCATGTCATTTTGTTCTGCAAATACTATAGCCCAGCAAGGAAAAGATGGATTTTGCCCCTTCTCCGACTAAGTGGACTCAGATATACATATCCAGCACTCGCTTATCTCCAGACACCGAAAACCCCTCACGAGGCAAAAATGATGGCGAACTTTTTAAAATCAGTAATAATAACTCGTCGTGAAACCGTTTCTTAATCATATAAATGTCTATGTAAATGACCCTTTTCTTTTTTAATTGTGCAAACTTGTGTTTTTTATATATAAATGTACTTTTTATGATTATACAAATTTATAATCGAATAAAAGTTTATGAAACTGAAACAATAAATAACTATAACGACCCATCTGTCCTCGTGTCAACAGCTACGTGAAAATGCCGTGGGCAGAATGTTTGATTAATATTTGATCTAATGGTGTGCTGAAAAAGCCTCAGTTTTTTGTATATTTTTTGTATAGGGGTCCCAAAGTGTCTCAAACTCACTCCAAGGGTCTGGAAGCACCAAGATGGTCCCTGAAATTTGAGGACTTCAGTTATCACTATCCACTTAGACAAAACACTTACAAATCCACTGGTGTTCTCCAGGTTGAGGATCCTTGGTGGTGATCATACAGGTGAGCTCTGTTAACCTGTAGCTTGCAGGGAGTCCACTTTTTAGTTCTTTTACAGCAAGGTAATCCACAGGGCTGTAGTTTCAGCTGGTGAAGTCTTCAGAGGACAGGCCTTAGATCTTTGCACCCCAACTTCTCAGCATGGCCACGTCTTGCTTCCTTAAGTTTCAAGCAGCAGATCTGAGAGTCATTGCCCCTCTTAGAAACTTTTTCCAAGTTCTCTGGGTCAAGCAGGAGGTCACTGCTGACCACTGGGAGCAAGGCAACTCCCCAAGAATATGACCACATCCTGTAGCGGGTGGCATTATTTTGTCTCAGAGTGCACCAAGCCCCCCAAATTCATAATGGCTGATTTTCCAACAGGAAAGTACGAGCTGGCTAAACACGCCCCTAGGATGGCTTACTTTCCATAAACACTCACCCTTGCATCTGTTCATTCCTTCCATAAGCCTAGCTCTGGCTGAGGTGAAAAGTTAAGAGTTGTAAATGACACTAAGGCCTCCTCTTCTCTTTGAAGGCCTTGGTTTACGACTCCTCCCCCTGCTCTGGCATTCCAGTATAGCAGCATACTGCCCTCCCAGCAGAGCTGATTAACCCCAGGGGCTCTTTATCACCTATTGAAGGCAGCCTGGCTAATCCACTTAACTCTGACCAATCAGGACAGACCACTGGAAGGCGGAATCTCGACTTACAAACAAAAAAGGCTTCTTGTATGTACACTTTAGGAGAAATTCAACCATATCATATTCTTGAGTTTATTAATACTATTTGGGGAAGTCTTTGAATGGTACTTCCAGCCCTCTCCTATCAAGAGTTATTAGTTAATAACTTCCTACCATGTTTACCTATGTAGCAGGGGATTTGCAATGGGGAAAATGACTTGGGCCATTTTTCCAGAACCAAGACTTACAAAAGCATATTTTATAAGTACTTGGCTTATATCTACAGGACTCCCACCCCATGGGACAACTAGGGGAGACTTTAGGGGTTCTGAATCTGTAGAAATATTGCAGATCCTCCCACCACAGGGCTCCTAGCTTCAAAGTCGAATTTGGGCAGCACTTTATCACAATGCGGGGAGTGAAATGTGAAATTTCACTTAACCCAGGGCATATAAAACTCATTTTATAGGGGTCTACCTTATAAATACCTGACACCCCCCCCCCCACCCCTGGGGCAACCAGGGGAGACCCTGGGAGTTCCTAATATGCCAAAACATTTTAGGTTATCCCTTTTTAAATGCCCTAAACCCCAAATTCGAGTTTGAGCAGAATTTACTTTTTAAAAGCAGTCCTGCCACCCAGGGCAACTTTTAAAACTGACCTCAGGCTTCAGCAGTGCACACATGCATTTGCAGTAAAGCTGCTGGGCTCCAAACTGCCATGCCCTATTTTGAACTAGGGACTTCTAGGCAGTTTTAATCCCCCTGCCCTAATATTTAATAGGGTCTGATAGGGTAGGTCATGCCAACCACAGAGGTACCCCAACCCTTAGTGTACCCTAGTGTATGCAGGTGTTTTCACTGTATTCTAAATGTGTCTCTTTCAGCATAGCACTGGCCCTGAGCCTGGTTAGTCAGAGCCCAGGGTCAGTCAGTTACCACCAGTACCATTCAGCAAAAAGATGGGGGGTGCCCAGAGCACAGGATGACTTTGCAACACTGCCACATGGTGGCACTGTCTGTTTAATTAACAAATGAGCACAACAACAGTAGTTTCTCAATTCAATATACATTCATAGAGACTAATACCTGCTGCCTTAGGGATTCTTAAAGTGATGGACGCCTGGGATAGTCAGAATTGTCGCACTTGTAGGAGCGTGATGGTTGGCATTTGTGCTGATACTGTCAGTGGCAGTCCTGGAATGACAAAGAGGGGAGGGTGCGAGCTGCTGTGGTCTCATGACGAGGGCCCTGGCACTTATTATTTTACAAATTAAGTACTGCTGTCTTGAGCCAGACTTGAGCCTTCAATGGCTCTCACACCTCTAATTTAAAGACAGCAAGATGCTACTGATGGGGTTCTTCTGAGTAAGTGGCATATTAAATGTGCCTGGCTCCTCCCCTCACCTTTAATGAAACAACTACCGATGAGGTACAATAATTTGAAGATTGGGAAAGATCCTTTGCAAGTCTGTTCTGATAAGAGGCTGGAAGTGCTTAAGTGAATCAAAAATATATTAGAATCGCCTCCTACAGTTCTCTAACTTTCTAAAATTGCTAAAAATAATAAGATTGCTAAACATAAAATACAGATTTCTCTAAGCCAGTGCCTTTTGAGAGGTGTATGGCGCTGGGGCTAACTTAGATAGAAGCTAACTCAGATATTCATTTTATTGATCTTGCTTCAAAGACTACAATGAGGTTAATAAAAATAAAACCTGACATATTTCATCACATTTCAGTACACCGGGTAAGAATTTCGAAAAGGTAATCGTATAAGAGGTATGCTTTGCTTTGTCTTTCATTCTGCTAAGGTTGACAAAATCACCTTGTTCGTGTGACTGATTCTTCCTGAAACCAAACCGCTTTCCAGGGCAATGACTGTAAGGAAATCTCTTCATTTCCCAACATATGAAAGATAGTTGGAAACCTTGGCAGTGTCCCACATTTCCAGTGGTGGCTCCTCCGCAATGGTGGAGGAGTCTTGCCCCGCCGCCTGGCTCAGAGCCAGTAGAACAAAATAAAACAATGTCATAAATTTATTTTTCATTTTACTGCTCTAAGCCAGCTTGCGAAGGGAGGGGCGGAGGAGTGCTATGTGCACTCCTTAACCCCTTCCATGCTCATGACGAGCTCAGCTCGTCATGCAGTACACTGCTTGTGTGCTCATGACGAGCTGAGCTCGTCATGAACAATGGGAGTCCAAGATGGTCAGCACAGAGGGGGAAATACTGTAGCATTGATGTGGTTAAGTGCACATATGTGTTTGGCCGGCCATCACCGGCCGTCAAAAACACACATGCAAACTTAGGATTCCTCCATACCCGCTGCATTGAGCAGCTGGGCTGGAGAAACCCCACAGACTCCCTGGTATGAGCAGGGCGTCTTTCCTGCCTGCTCAGACCAATCCCCAAGCTGCTCTCCCATGAGAGCAGCGCGGGGATTGCAGGGAGTCAATGACATTGCCCCAGTGCTTGCTAAGACCAGGAAGGACAATGCTGAGTGCGTCACGGGAGGCAGCTCCAGGTAAGTTTTTCTTTTTAATTAATTTTTTTCTTATAAACCCCTCGCGCGCTCCCCATCCAGTGCTCCACCACACCCTCTCCAGCCGCCCCACCACCTCATTATTGTGACGGCTGCGACTGCACATTTCCTCTGCTTCCTTTTGATGATGTTAGCTCAGAATGCTAATCTGACATATGGAACATTTTGGGTATTAGCTGAATTTCACATATTCCCATCAAAGAAAGATAGCTTTGCTGGTTAAGGCAACATTTTCAGAGACATGGGGCCAGATTTATCATTATTTGAAGCAGAGCAAAGCAGAAAGACAACTTGCTGCCCTGCATCAAATAGAGAGGGCAGGAATGCATCATGCTTACCAAGATATGGCACATGCCTGCTTTCTCACTGCTCTGGCGTACTATGTGCTGACTAGCCCCAGTGCAGGCATCCTTGTGCCACAGTGCAAGGTTGCCTGCATTGCAGGCAGGATTGTTTTTGTACAGGAAGGGACACCTTCCTGCAAAAAAACAATCCTTGGAAAGAGGAAAAGGCCTGCAGCACACTTGGAAAGATGAAACAGCGAAGACAAGTAAAGATATTTCTTCTTGTTGCGCCTCTAGCAGGAAGTTGTACAATTTTGACTCATTCCCATTTTCACTTGTCTTGGAAAATCTGGGAATGTGACAAAAGCATGTGCGGATGCGTTGAAACACACACGCTTCACACTTGTATCGCCTTCCTGAATGAATGAATGAAAGAGCATTTATAAAGCGCACAGCTACTCAGAGAAGAGTGTCCTGGCGCTGAAAGAGTCAACCAGACCTGCTGCTGCCTCATGGGGAGGGAGACCCGGGGTTAGTACCGGAAAAGCCAGGTTTTGAGCTTTTTCCTGACTGTGGTTACATCTGACAATTGCTTTAGTGTCAGAGGTAAGAGGTTCCAGGCACATGCATCCTGCACCTGGAAGGAGCGGCAACCTGTGCGGATGCGGCAGATCTTAGGAATGGAAGCCAGATTCAGTGTATTATTATTATTATAATTGCATTTTTTGAGTGCACAGCTACCCGGAGGTTTCCCGGTGTAGAAGACCTCAAGGTTCTAGGAGGCACATAATGTGTGACTCTCCTCCTGAGGTACTGCGCAGCGGTTCCTGCAGGGCCTTGAAGATGAGCACTCAGCCTTAAAACAAATTATCTTTTTTACGGGAAGCCAATGTAAGGCCTTCAGGTGAGGTGAAATATGAGTCATGGATTTGAGCAGGAGGAACGCCTATGCGGTCGCGTTCTGAACCACCTGTAAGCGGTTAAGCAGATATTCTGGAAGGCCTAGGTACAAGACGTTGACATAGTCCACTCTGGAGACAATCAGAGCTTGGACAACGGTCTTCCTGTGATCAAGAGGCAGGATGGGGAGGAATTTTCTCAGCATCTGTAAGAGGCCAAAACAGGAACGAGAAACTGACTGGACCTGCACTTTCATTGACAAGGTGCTATCTACCTGAAGGCCCAGATTGCTGACCGTGCTAACAGAGGAGAGGGGTGCTGACATATCTGATGGCCACCACCGTTTCCACTCATCCGTGGGTGGGGAGCCGAAAAAGATGGCCTCAGATTTCTCAGGGTTACATTTAAGCTGGTTCTCAACCTCATCCAGGAAAAAACCTTCGAAAGACATAGGCTGATCTTTTCACCTTTGAAGTCTGCTCCCTTGTCACAGGTGAACAGAAGCTGCATGTCATCTGCATAAGAGATAACTTTAGCGCTGCACGCTTCTGCCAGAGGAGCCAGGGGAGACATGTAAAGGTTGAAAAGAGTGGGAATCAGTATCGAGCCCTGAGGGACTCTCACTTTCAGGGCGGGGATGGGAGCATCGAAATGGGGAGTCCAAACTTCCTGGCCTCTGTCCTCCAGGAAGGAGGAGAACCACTTCAGAACCGTGCCGCCTAGACCACAGTCCTGAAACCTGTTCAGAAGTCTATCATGCGGCACGGTATCAAAAGCTGCAGAGAGGTCCAATAAAATAAGAATGGCTTTTCCCCCTTGTCAAGCTTCTCCTTGATACACTCAGAGACTTCAAGAAGAGCTGTCTTTATGGTATAAAAATTGGATCAAAAACCCGACTGGCTCTGGTGGAGGAGATTCTTTTTTTCAGCGTAGTTGGAGATCACTGAGTTGACGTATTTCTCCAAAGTCTTGGAGAAAAAAGGCAAAAGTGAAATAGGTCTATAATTAGCTGACTCCAAGGGGTCAGCTGAGGGCTTTTTTATCAGCGGGAGAATTTTAGCGCTTTTCCACATGCCGGGCACGTGGACGGTCATCAGAGAAGAATGAAGGACTTTTCTTTGCGTCGGGTTGATGGATTTGGCCACAGAGGCTAATAAATTGCCTGGGTAGGTGTCTGAGGGGGAGCCGGACTTCAGGCTTGTTATGATTTTCAGGGACACCTCCGGTTGGAGTGGGGGAAACTGTACTAGTGTTGGGGCATCTATAGGGGCCAGAGGGGCTAGAATGTTGGTGTGTACTGCGTCAGCGGGGGAGCCCTCAACGAAGGAGTCCTGAATGACTCTGATCTTATCGTGGATGAAAGACGCAAGTTGGTTAGCCCATTCAAAAGAAGGTGGAAGAGCCCTGGCGACAGAGGCCAGAGAGGAAAAGGCTGTCACAATTTAAAAAATGCCCTTGCCCTTATTGCAGGATGTCTCAAGTTTGGCACCAAAATAACTTTTTTTTAGCACCCTGAATGTTAGTGTGATGGGCCTTCAAGGCCTGTTTGTAATCAATTGTATCCTCAAAATTGAAATTTTTGTGCCATATCCTTTCCAGGCGCTTGCAGGAGCTTCTGCTCAGTCTCAGCGCCTCATTACACCAGGGGGCTGAGAGTCTGGCTATCTTGGGGGTGTAGGTGGGCATAGGGGCGAGCATGTGAGTGCAGTGCTGCACCCGGATCTCGAGACAGAGAGCGTCACTCTCCAGATAGCCACATAGTGAAGGAGGATGGTTCTCCAGTGCTTCACTCAGAGCAGACGGAGTGATCCGATGGAAAGGCCTTTGCATATTTGCCCATTTCTTGACTTTGGATTAGTGCCCCCTTGCAGACCTGTAGACATTGAAACCGATATGGTAGTGATCTGACCAAACTAAAGGAAGGGGCAAATCCACCTTGATCTCAGAGTTTGAAAACATCTGGTTGAGGGTGTGGCCCTTATTCTGCGTGGGATGGGAAACATAAGGGGACAGGTTGAAAATGGCAAGGGACTCACTCAAGGAAATGGCCTCAGGCTCCATGGGTTTGTCCAAGTGGATGTTAAGGTCACCCAGTACCAATAAGTGATTATACCTAAGAACATGGGGGGAGATTGCCTCATTGATGGATTTCAAGAAATTGCCGACTGGACCAGGAGGCCTGTCTATTAGGACTCCGGCCAAGGACTGGTGTACACAGTGGAAACCAAGGCATTCTGCTCCATCTATTTCCCCGATGGGGATAGTGTTGCAGGAGTGATCCTGGCACAGAGTAACGCAATGCAGCAACTTGCGCTGCCATGCGTTACTCCAGATTTACCAAGCAACACAGGGCCATGCAAGATGTCCTTACGTGGCTTGGTAAATCTGACGTAAGGATTGCGTTGTCCTTCCATCACTTTGCTTGATGCAAACAGTAACACAATCCTTTGATAAATCAAGTCCACGGTGCATAACCTGCAGGTCACAATTACCAAGTACAGTAAAATAGCTTACTGGGTTGAAACACCCGCTACAGAGCCCTATGTCTAACTTTCTGGTACCTGGTTTCAGAACGTAGCACAGCAGCTGAGAAAATACTATGGAAACATGTATAATCATAATATCACATGTATGTTGAAATCCAAGAGAGAGGTCAGTAATGCAATGTACCCTCTGCAGCCATCTGTCTGTAGCAGTAGTGGCCAACATAGGTCCAGAAGGGCTGTATTCATTCCATGCCATGCCAGAAAATTGCAATCAGTGTATATAAATAGAAACTAATATACCCAGACAGAGGTCACCCAGAAAATGCCGTAGGGATCGAGTGCTCCTTAACCTACTGAAGAACCCAGCTTTCTAGTGTAACCTGCAGGTCAAAAGATTCAACTGTCATAGCTCACTCGCCTGAGGGGCTACATCAATGCAGGCATGTGCACGATGGAACATGGGTGAAAAGTCAAATGTCTTAAGGATTAGTTCAGAACTGCAAATCAATATATTCATGAAGTAAGCAGTAAGCACCACTGAGTAGATGCTTCAAATTGGATAATAGTTTACTTTACTGTCCCTGGCCAGTTGATGCTTGGCTGCCCAAAAAGATAAACTGTTCATGTGCTTTTTGGATTACAGCTTTGGTTTGGGGTGATTGAACACAGATGTGGTCCAAATGACCGATGGCTCACGCATAAACCTGTTAATTGAGTTTCACACTGACACCTGGTTCATGGAGAAGTTGGTGGCTAATGGCAGCTATTCTCCCAAAATGACAATACCCAATGGCCTAAAGCTGGGCTGCATTATTGCTCCCTTGCTATTCTTTTGTATATATGTGAAATCTATCTGAATCATTAAAGAATGCAAATATTTTTCTCCAGAATTGAACCTGCATCGAATATCAAATTAGGTCTATGCTGATGACCTTGTTCTGATTTCATCACATGCCTGTTGGCCCTCAGATTGTTTAAGAAGTTGAAAGGGTAGAGTAACCCTAATCATCTCTTAACAGTTTCCATGCTCATGATGAGCTCAGCTCGTCATGAGGCACGGTTGAGCTGTGCTCAGGACGAGCTGAGCTCGCCATGACCGTTGGAACGTTCACACGCGGGGATAATTTCCCTTCTGTGCTGAACGTTCCAAAACGGGTGTGATCATGACTGCAGCTCCACTGTACCTCAGGACGAGCCGAGCTCATCACAAGCACAACGGCGCCGCCCGCGCCCCCCCCCCCCCCACACAGCAGGTGAAAACGCCCTGCAACGAATGGGGTTAATAAACTGAACTTAAGCTAATATCATGATTTTTATGCGATCATATGCAAAATTTGCTTGGAGTATTAATTGTTAGAATATTGGTCAGGTGAAGCAATATAATTATCTGGCCATGACAATTCACAAACATCTGAACGGCACTGCACACTTGCAACAGCTACATCTGAGTCATATTGGGCTCAAAAGATTCAAATCCCTGTATGGAGGCAGAGCAACAGCAGACGCTCTCATTTCCTTTTCCCCGGGATATAAATCCGTGCCACTTATATGGTCTATCAATGAAGATGGCTAATGTTGTTGTCTCTAGGTTCCTAAAATCGTTTACACCTCATAGTAAGCACTTATGTTCAGTCTTCAGTGTGATAACATGCATAGCAAACAAATCAGCAGAAAATGTATGTTTTACAGGCAAAAAACAACTACGTGCTCGGTCGACAGGTTTCCAAAGTTTTGTAGAAGTTTTCCAGACATTGTCTATTGTTACATTGTTTTTTACATATACATTACATTTGTATGCAATGTATTACATGAAACACCAGGTATATCAGAGTTTGTCCAAATTATTTTGACAAATGAATATCTCCATCCCTTTGAAATATCTAGTTTCTGAAAATCATAGGTGTAGCATGTTCAGGTGGGAGGAAAACTGCTCTTATAAAATGGTTATTTTGTGTTAAATTGATTTTAAGAAAGTAAAACATACATTCTAACTCACCATCAATTGGAGGGTGTCGCCTTCCTGGAACTCAAATTCACACTACAAACAAATCATACTCCTCCCACTGACATGAAAAAGAGCACACCCCAAGAAAAACGTCATCACCCTCCGTTATACTTTTAATTTTAATTGATTTCATTAGGATTACCCTCCACAATCTCTCACTCTCCATAACTTCTGTGACCAATACTCAGTGACCATGATACTCACACCTGTTGAGGGCACCATTCTCTGGAGATGGCAAGGTGCACCACTACCTGCCATGGGTGATGAACTGAAAAGACTGCAGCGGGTTCTATGGGCTTTTGTGTGATGTCATCACAGTGCAAAAAAGTTGTAAATCCGTGAAAGATACCATGGGCTGGACCCCAAAACTTGATTGATGAAACCTGAAAGACAGTCACTCAAAACCAGGGGCGGCTCCTCCGTTTGAGCAGTGCAATGTCACCCCACAAGTCCCGGAGTTGAAAAATAAAATGGTAATAAAGCTATTTATTGACATTTTATTTTTCAGCAACCCATCCCGAACTGAGTGTCAGGATGGGATGGGACCATTGCTGCCAAGTTGCAGCAGGGAGCTGTGCGCTAACGTTTGAAATGCGCATGTCTCTTCAGCCAACTGTCTTGCGACGGCCAATCGGACATGCACATTTAAAACATCTCTAACACATCTGTCTTAGACAGCTGGGTTAGAAAAAGCGCAGGCCTCTGGTGTTCTTGAGGACGTTGAGTGAGGCTGCTGTCTCCAATCCTGGCACTTCTCTCATGCTGGTTAACAGCATGAGAGCAGCACCAGGATTTATTAGGGATGTTGAGTGGGTCCCACGTTGAAGCCTGCCTTGAAGAGAGAAGATCCAACCGAGGAGGACATTGTGCAGCAAGCCAAGAAGGTAAGTCTATTTCATTTTTTTTTTTTGCCCCGCTTCTCCACCCTCGGTACAGGCCAGCCGCCACTTCCCAAAACGCCAATGGCAAAAAGGACTGCAGGCCTGCCAACTAAGTAAAAATTTCGCCGTGTGAGTAGAGGCGGGCCATTAAAGAGGTGGGGCCTCATGCCGAGAACTGCTTCTGTAAGAGGCACTACTGCCCCCTTCACCCCTGATTGCCCCTTTTCCCCCAAAAAAACAACCAAAAAAATAGAACAAATTCTTGCTGAGGAAGCTGCCACTGATCCCGATCTCCTGGAGTGTTTTCTCACCCCTTAATTGACTTCGGCTGATAAGAGTCTCCAAAATCAGCTGTAAAGCCACTATTGTGAACTGGTTTTTAGCTGTTTACCCTCCCACTGTGTGATATCAGCTCCTCACCGCGTGACCATGTGAGGGGAGCTTATATTGTGGAACACACAGTGGCACAGTGTGAGTTGGCAGGTCAGGGGCTGGTCTAAAGCCATCTCTTTCTGTTGAAGTTTGAGTGCAGTGAATGCGCATTGCCTTGACATGAACTCTGGAATACAGTCTGAAAACTAACTTAAGATCTGGCTGTATCACATTTATATATATTTTTTTAAGCGCTGTGTGAAAAATCAGATGTGTAATCCTGAATGTATCACTGTTAACAATCAGATATGTAATCCTGAATGTATCAATCATTTAATCATATATGTATGTCATTTTGTATTACCTTGAAGCTTCCTTTTTCACTGATTATGTTTGCAAACCTTCAAGGCTCTAGTAGCTGGGGTAGTCATAGTGCTCAGTTTTACACTACATACATACATACATAGAAACAGCATAATCATGTTTTGAAATCTGGCAAGGAAAGTGGGATTTTGTGAGAATAATGGGGTGATTAATGTGTCCATGAATGAGATATTGTCCCTAAAGCCATTTTACACCTCAATCAATCAATCAATCAATCAATCATGGGTTTGTAAAGCACGACTACTCACCTGTGAGAGTCTCAAGACGCTGGGGGGGGGGGGTTGTTGCTGGTACTCCTGGGTGTGGGGGATCATTTGAAGTGCCAGGTCTTGAAGTCCTTCTTGAATTGGGTCAGCGACGCGGATTGCCTGAGGTGGAGGGGCAGGGTGTTCCAGGTCTTGGTGGCAAGGTAGGAGAAATACTTTCTGCGGTTCTGGTCTTGTGGATCCTGTGGACAGATGCTAGGGCACGATGGGTGGAACGGAGCTGTCTGTGGGGAACGTGGAATGCAAAACGGTGGTTCAGGTATGGTGGTCCTATGTTGTGGAGAGCTTTGTAGGCATGTGTGAGGAGCTTCAAGGGGATTCTCTTGTTGATTGGAAGACTGTGGAGTTGTCTCAGGTGTTGTGTGATGTGGCTGTGGTGGGGGATGTCGAGGGCCGGTCTGGCAGTGGCGTTTTGAACGCTCTGCCATTTCTTGAGCTGTTTCTGTTTGATGCCAGCGTAGAGTGTGTTGCCGTAGTGGAGTCTGCTGGTGATGGGTGCATGGGTGGCTGTCTTTCTGGATTCTGTGTGGATCCATCTGAATGTCTTTCAAAGCAGGCGGAGTGTGTAGAAGCAGGCTGAGGAAACTGCATTGATTTGGCAGTTCATTGAGAGTGATGAGTCACGTATGATGCATGGGTTGCATGCGTGGTCCGTAGGAGTGGGAGGGGTTCCCAGATCGGCTGGCCACCAGGAGTCATCCCAGGCTGAAGGGATGGGACCCAGGATGAGTACTTTGATCTTGTCCGAGTTGAGCTTGAAGCAACTGTCTTTCATCTAGGTGGAGACGGCATTCATTCAGCAGTGGAAGTTGGTTCTGGCGGTTGTGGGTTCATTGAAGAGGGAGAGGATCAGCTGGGTGTCGTTGGCGTAGGAGACGATGTTGAGTCTGCAGCTTTTGACGATGTCTGTGAGAGGGGCCATGTAGATGTTGAAGAGGGTGGGGCTTAGGGAGGAACCCTGGGGCACTCAGCAGCTGATCTCTGTAGATTCTGAGAAAAACTGAGGTAGTCTAACTCGCTGTGTCATGCCGGTGAGGAAGTAGGGGATCCAGTCCAATGCCTAGTCATTGGGGCCAGTGTCATGGAGTCTCGTGATTAGGGAGATGGTGTCGAAGGTGGCCGAGAGGTCCAGTAGGGTGAGGGCTGAGGTCTCGCCCTGATCGAAGAGGGAACCGATATCGTCGGTGGCAGCAAGGAGTGCGGTCTCCGTGCTGTAGTTGCTTTAGAAGTCGGATTAAGAGGTGTCCAGGACGTGATATACTTCCATGAACTCTGAGAGTTGGCCGTTGGTGGCCCTCTCAATTACCTTGGCTGGAAAGGGGAGGAGTGACATGGGTCTGAAGTTCTTGAGGTCTGTCAGGTCTGAGGACGACTGGAGGTGGCGGTTTCGATGGAGCGGCGAAGCTGGGGGGGGTGATGGCGGCAGTGCTCTGTAGAGGATGTGGTACTGGCAAAAATCTGACGGGGCTCCTGAGTGGATGCTCTTCATGGTTTTGAGTGTGTGCTCTGTTGTGAGTGATGTCCAGCTGAGCATCGTCTGTTGGGGTGAGGCGTGGTTGCGTGTGGTGGAGACAGGCGCCTCCTTGAGGGCAAGATCCTGACACTTGCACATTAGATACGTTTTTTCCTGAGAGTAACAAGTTTCTGTCAACAGATGCGGTTGAATTGACATGTACTGAGATAAAATGTATATTTACAAGGTTGATTTGATATGAATTTTAGATCTTAGCTTCAACGGACCGTTTTCTAGTGGGAGCCGTTGACAGTTGAAATGACACTTGTCATTTGATATTTTGCTTTGATACCTGCTATTCTGCATTAAATGCTCGTTGGACTTTGGGCTTCCCGCATGTTGTGTTTTATTTTTTAAAACAGCTTGAATCCAGACCTAAAAAAGAAGAAAACACAAAATAAATGGTTTATTGAGTATTGTTTCACTCCAACAGGTAACCAAATCACATAGAAGAAATTGCAAGTTTATTACGTACAAATTGCCAGAACTACAGCAACCAAAATTGGTTTTAGAGGCCCAAAACCAGGAAAGCGACCTCTTACAGAGCCTTCATCTCACCAAACTGCTAGTAAAGAGCTGGAAAGCATAACTAGAATGACAGCGACAAAGCGGACATTGCAAAGTCTATGGGAGTTTAAAGACAGACAGTCAAGCGCAGAAAGGCCGTCTCATCTGCTGATGGGAGCTGAACACGCGCTGCCTGGTTCAGCTAAACCGCCCCAAAGGCGGAAAGAGAGCCGGCTCTCTGCAGTCTGCCGTGATCCATTGGACGGCTCTTCCTGGCTTGAAGCTCGGTCCCAGAAACAGGCCCTGGTGACAGCAGCGCGCTAATAGGAGCACTCGACAGTCCGAGGGAAGCGCCGCGCACTGTCCAAAAGCGGGGACGATCAGACTAGATAAAAGGACCCTTCATGAGGGAAAGTAGAGAATGGATTTCGTGGCACCAAAAGAAATATCCGGAGATGCTCTTCCTAATTAAGGGATAAGCATGGCAGCTAAGCCCATGCGCTCCTCGCGTAATTTATGTGAGAACCTCGCAGACACGTCAAGTGTCACTCATTCGGAGGGGGCTGACTCATTTAAGGGAAAAACATGCAGAGAGGATAATATGCAGCCCCAGGGCACGCTCCCTCCCAAATCATTTATCCAGAGCACTGCACAGGAGCCTCGCTAATTAATACCGAATCATAAATCTCGAAGGTGATGAAGGCATCAGCCAAACAGCTGCCTTCGTCACACTGAAAAGAAAGACCCCCCCCCCCCATTTCTATATGGTCATGTGCGTCCACTGTCACGAGGCGCTCAAGAAGGTTAAGCCCCGTTCTCCTTCACTCTCACCAGCGGAAGGGGCATTTATCCAACATGAACACACATTCTACCGAGACTTTAAAAAGAGTTGTTTTATCATGTCACAAAAAAGGGGGACCGCGAATCTTCTCCTTGTTTGCTGAGGGTGTCTATGACGATGATGCGATTCCAACGCTTGACCTGTCCATCTTGCAGGGCTCGCGTACATCTTAGCCTTTCTGAGGTCAGTTGGGTTGGGTACCAGGAGCATGTTATGTGCAGGGCTCCAAAGCCAAATGAACGTCATAGCAAGCACTGCAATATAAAAAAGGTTAACAATATTAAAATCATCATTACACTATTATGAATATTTATTCCTATAGTTAATAACACCGATAATAATATTTATTTTCACTTCAAATATTTAGTTTCTGTATATCAGCACCATCTCACTAACCCGAAATTAGACATTAACTTGTAAATGTTCCACTTACATCCTCTCCAAACAAACACTAGTCCAGGCATCAAAGTAGCCAGACACACAGGTCCACTCTGCAGGCGTCGACGCTAATGGAATATTTTTAATGTCCACCATCGCGAAATATCGTTTGGATGAAAGACAATTTATAAATGAAAACATCTCTTATATATTATTAACATAAACATGTGTTTTAGTTTATTAAGTTATTATTTTATAGATTTACCTAGAATGATTTTCATTAGTGCATACTAATCCGCATTAACCAGATGGAGAAGATATAATTTTAATAACTATAACATTTTAAAATACGCAAGAAACTCACTAACGAGGACACACTGGTATATTCTTGCTGTTTTTATTTACGAATGTACAGACACAAATATTAATACATTTATTGTATTTTATACATTGTTTTTGAAAGTTTCGTATACAAATGTTTTTTTTTAGGATTGTCGTTCTTTTCTCCTTTCTTCTCTGTTTTTTAAGTAGCATGCAAGATGTATTGTAAATGGTTTTAAGTAACTGTGCAATATAAATAAATATTATTACATTACATTACTAATCCGCACCACTTCATCCAAAAGAATGAGATTCAATTACAAACATCTGGTGCCTAAATAAGGTTTCCATTCTATTCAAACATTCAGTATCAGTATGTTGAGGAGGGGCATTGTCCTAGTGTTTGAGTTTTCAGATTTGGAACCTTGGCAGCAGGTGAGACAGAACAATGTTTCCCCTGGCAGATCAGAAACAACGTCGCCACAATATTACTACAATGCTGTTATTAAACCGGGTTGTCCCTGACGCAACACTTGTCAATGCAAGGAACGAGTTAATTAGTACATTTACCGCCAAAACCATTTCCTAATTGGATCGTAGAATGTTACGACTTTTTACCCGATATGTCGTCTTTCACGTGCAAATAACTATTGTCACCGTAATTTATATAACACTCTCCTGCATAATGCAATTTCTGCATTGCGGCAGTTACGTGTCGCAGAATTTAATGTCTGCAACTTGGAAGTACCCACGCAAATAGTAATGCAAGCATAACACATTGTTGTTTACAAAAGCACAAAGGGGCATATTATCAAGAAACAGAGTTAAAATTATCGCCGCTTTAGCGGCAGAAAACTGCTGCTAAAGCGGCGATAATGGGCTTGATAATATGCCCTTGTGAATTCCCATAGAACCCCATATTTTGGTGTCAACATCGGCTTCTATTGGAATTCTCAAGGGCATATTATCAAGCCCATTATAGCTGCTTTAGCGGCAGTTTTCTGCCGCTAAAGTGGCGATAATTTTAACTCCATGCTTGATAATATGCCCCAAACTGTGTTACGCAGCCCCAGGGAGTGTATTGCTATGCTAACATTGCACCAGAATGCTAGGGCTTGTCCTTGCTGGCATAGCTAGCCACAAAATGTTCTCAATATAAAAGAAAGAAACCCCTAGCAGTCTATATAAAATTGTTGGCAGCCACAGTGGTACTTTTTTTGCAGTCGTGTTGGCTGCACCAACATAATATTCAACAAAGTCTAATTGATTTGAGGGATGAGGAAGTTATCTTATATCGTTTGAACAAGGACACCATATTCTAGGTATTGGAGAAGATTTATCGTAGTTTGAACCTACAATATCTCATGCACATGCCATTCCACCATATACAAAAATTGTTGGCAGCATTGCAAGTGTAAGCGTGGAGATATTTTCAGTCAACTTCTGCTCTGCTCACTTGGCAAGTATTTCACAGTAGCAGCCGCGGTCGGTAGTGGGATGACCTGTAGGGCGGTGACTTGGGGAGGGGGAGGGGCAGGGTGGGGGGTGGTAATGTATGGAATACGGAGTTTTACAGGTAAGTAAACATATAAATAAATAAAACAATTTTCGTTGCGTGCACTGCATCGCATTTGGTGATACAGTGCAGGTCATCCCACTACCGACCGCGGCTGCACAGTAGGCATTTTCTTCTTTTCTACAAACTATTCTGGAGGCCATATTGAGGACGATACTGGGGCATGTGCAAAGGTACTTTCTGGTGTCATTTTTAGCAGAGTCTAATTATGTGTCATGAGTTCAAATATACAACTTTTAACATATCTCATGTGACAAAATAAACTGACATGTTTTGAAAACACTCAAAACAGAAAAATTTAATAAAATCATGTAATACACTTGCATGAGCCACTTGTCACTTCCAGTGGTCGAAGGGGTTTGGTTCATAAATAGGTGGGCCTCCATAAAAGTGAAACATTTTAGAGAAACAAGGCAATGCATGTGCATTCATTAGAAATTCAGAATAGTAAAAAACATGGAACTTAACTGACATTTTCAAATGTAGGTCTGTATCACACAGACAAGACAGAGATTACAAAAGAGGCATATGTTCAAAATAATACTTTTTAATTTAAGATTTGTATCTTAACATAAAGCACAGAATAATGTAATCTCCCAAAAAAGTCCAAGAAGAATCTAAGCCAAAAAAAAGGTAGTGGCTGGGCAGTTTGAATTTCACTGTATCCCAAGTCATACCTATTAGTGCAAAATGACCACAGTGTCATACAAAACCTACATATATAAACAGAAAATAACTAAAAATTAAATATAAACACAAATACACATAAATATATGTTCTAAAATAAAGAAAGAAAAAGCTAATTAAGTCTTATAAATACAAAATAAATAGAATATATAAAATAGAACAATAAATATAACATCCAACCAAGGAAGACATATAAATATTACAAAATATTGAATACATTTATACTGCTATAAATGCAAAATAAATTACATGTATAAACTGGAACAATAATTAAATAACCAAACACAGTAAAGCCTAACTTTGTAACTTATTGCAAACATTGCAATGGCACATGTTTTGCTATTTGGACTGGGCTAGCATCTATTTTTCCAGAAAAGCCCACAAACTGTCTACATTGCTTGTGCATTCCAATTCTTCCTCTTTCCTTGCTTTACTCCAAGGGGTCGATTCCGATTCGGGAAAAAACGCTCCCGTACGAATCGTACCCTGCAACGTCCCGCGTACGTACGTCGAAGTACGATTCGTACCAGGAGCAGGACTCCGTACGAATCGTACAGAGACCGTACGACTCGAATCCCCGTATGAGTCTCCGTTGGAACCCACTGTACGCGAGATCTGTACGGCTCGCGGCTGGTTTATACGACCCAGCAAGTACGATAGGTATCGGGTACGCACCGTACGACCCTTTTTTTACGGGAGCTGAAAACAGCCGTAAAAGCAGAGTTCGTGCCGAAACAGGTACAGAACGCCCCCCCCCGGGTACGGTGCGTACCCCCCATGATCGCAGGGGTACGCCCGTACACCCAGCATACATGGGGTACGGTGCGTACCCCCCATGATCGCAGGGGTACGCACCGTACCCCATGTACGCTGGGTGTATGGGACATAACCCTGCGATCATGGGGGGTAGGCACCGTACCCCATGTACACTGGGTGTACGGGGCATACCCCTGCAATCATGGGGGGTACGCACCGTACAGTATGTATGTGATTGTGCGCTTTTCCGTACGAATCGCCCTTACCTGACGTGGACCGTACGGATCGCGTCCTGATGCCCTGGTCCGGATCGTACTCGTCGGGTCGTGCGACGTGTGTACGAGTCGTATGGAGAGGGCTCCGGATACGATTCGTACGGACGTTTTTTTTACCGGATCGGAATCGACCCCCTAGTGTCATCAGCAGCTCTTCGTCCTTTTGCAAGCCATGACTGTACATAGGGGATGGAATTGAATCTCTTAAATGGTGGGCCAAAAACATTAAAAAACATGAAAAAATATGTTGTTTCAGCCAGCAATGGTGCTGTTGTAGATATGCATATAAGATTCATTTGCGAAAAGCCTCGCTCACATTCTGCAGTGCTGATAGCAATAGTGTGTAAAGCTATCTAAAGCTTCTTGAACTGCCTTTTAATTTCTTTCCCTCCAGAATCCTTATACACTCTGTAAGCATGTATGGTTTATCGACTGGCAATGTTGAATCTTTTACACCGAGACTCAATATCACTTTCACCATAAAGAGCAGGTAGTTCATCAGACCAGTACTCTTTGTATAAAACTTCACTTCACTAATCAGTTATATCATAATGAAATGAAATGAAATGAAATGAAATGAAAAGGGGATTTATAAAGCTCATGGCTGCCCTTGAGCGTCCCAGCGCTGATGACAGGTAATAGAGAGGGGGAAGAAAAAAAAATGAGGGAAAGAGCCAGGTTTTCAGACTCTTGCAGAACGTGAGATGGTTTGGTTCCGCTCGCAGAGTGAGGGGGAGAGAGTTCCACAGTTTGGGAGCGATGAAGGAGAAAAGGCGACCTCCTGAGCTGGCCTTTTTGATCCTGGGTACATATGCCAGGTGAAGATGAGCAGAGCGCAGATTTCTATTGGTTTCATGATGTCTGATCCAGTGTTTAAGAATAGGAGGGCCGTTGTTGTGGAGGATTTTATGGGTCAGACAGAGCGTCTTAAAGTTGACCCGTTCTTGCACCGGGAGCCAATGAAGTAGCCTAAGGGCTGGTTTTGCCGAACTCCTATGAGTAGTGCCTGTTAACAGCTTAGCTGCCGAGTTTTGTACGCCCTGAAGTTTGGCAATAACTTTTTTCGGGGCGCCAAGATGCAAGGCATTACCGTAGTCGAGTCTGGATATTAAAAGGCTCTGGATGATGAGTTTCCTAGTGTCTTGGGGAGCAGAGGCAGGATTTTACGGGTAGTCCTAAGGATGCCATAGCATGTGCCTGCTGATTTCCTAGCCTGGGTTGTGAATGAAATATCCTGGTCCTGCCATATGCCCAAACTCTTAATGGAGGATTTAGGGGTCGGGGCTTCACCCATGCAGGGAGGCCACAGCGAGTTCGACTTAAAGTGGGCTGTGTTACCTAGTAACATGATCTCCGTTTTCTCGGCGTTGAGCCTGAGATGGGACCGGTCCATCCAGCGTGAGATGTCACAGAGGCAAAATTGGAGGTTGTCAGGGGAGTGGTTAGGGTGGCTGAGCGATACTACAAGCTGCGTGTCGTCGGCCTACGTCACTAGCTTGAGTCCATACGGGGACACTGTTTCCTGGAGGGGTGACATATAGGCATTAAAAAGGGTAGGGCTCAGAGAGAAGCCCTGGGGGATGCCACAGAGTAACGGAGTGGAGTGTGATTTAGAGGATCCCTCCCAAATTTGGAAGGATCGGTTGTGGAGGAAGGATTCCAACAACGCTAATGCAGACCCTGAGATACCTAGTACCCTTAGCCTATGGATCAGAATGTTGTGGTTGACGGTATCGAATGCCGCGCTTATATCCAGGAGGATCACTGCCACTGATCCTCCTGAGTCTAAAATTTTGCACGCTTCTTCCACGACCGCCATTATGGCGGTCTCCGTCCCCTGACCTGGGCGGAAGCCAATTTGGGAAGGGCGGAGGAGGTTCTTATGTTCCAAATAGGTTGAGAGCTGCTTGTTAACACATTTTTCAGCCGTTTTACTCACTAAAGGCAGAAGGGAGATGGGGTGGTAGTTGCCAAAGTCTGTTGGGTCGAGATGTGACTTTTTCAGAAGGGGCTTCACAATGGACTTTTTCCAGCCTGGAGGCACAATGCCTTGGGTAAAGGAAGTGTTTATGAGTTGGACCAGAGGTGGAAGGATAGTTGATATGACTAATTTGAGAATATGGGGAGGGGCTGGGTCGCATGGAGAACCACTTTTGATGGATGAGAAAATAGGAAGAAGGTTTTCTTCCGTAGCGAGGGAAAAAGCGTTAAGACCTAAGCCAGGTTGCAACTGAGTGGGGGGCAGAGGATCGGGAGAAGTGACTTCAGTGAGGGGGGAGAGAGATTTTAAAATGTTTTGAATTTTAAAAGTTTGTTAATTATATGAAACGTTTCTTTGGATGGATTAGAGGAAGTTCTAATTTTTTCCTCAAAGAAAGCTGCTTGAGCGGATTTGAGGGCTTTTTTGTAGATGAGGATTGCGCAGCTGTAGTCTTTCTTTTTTTGGGGAGCGAATTCTTTCCTCCAGGCTCTTTCATGTTTTTTACAGAGTTTTTTTATTAAGCGGAGCTCATGGTTAAACCATGGGGATTTTGGCTTACCCCTAGAAATCTGGGCCGGGGTCTTTGGGAGGATTGAATCGAGGGAGTTTTCGATCCATGCAGAGAACTTGATGTCTGCTGCGTGGGTGAGGGGGTCGTGAGGTGGCACAGAGCATTCCAGGAGGTGGCTCCATTCTTCTGTATCCAATTTCGACCAATGACGTTTGAGAAGGGGGAGGGTAATTTTGGCCGGTGTGGGGCTGGCAGGTGCCAACGGAAGCAGATTAAGAAATGGTCTGTCCATGGTAAGGGTATGGGGTTTTGCGGATGTTAGAGAATAGGGGGTGAAGAAGGTGGCCCTTTTTGTGGGTAGGTTGGTCGCTAAGAAGGTGGAGTTGGTAGGCTGCAAGGTCAAGTTGTAGTTCTGAAGCTCCTTTATCATTGGGGTTATCAAAATGAAGGTTTAAATCGCCCAAAATGATAAAGTTAGAAGAAGTGCTGGCTAATGCCAGAGCGGCTTCCAGAAGAGAACTTGAGAAGCGACCTTGGGGGCCCGGTGGTCTGTATACCAGAATGCCAGAGAGAGATTTCCAAGGGGAAATTTAAATCGAGAACAGGGTGTTTTCACTGTCGGAGATTGGGCTGTCGGTAAAGCGGCAGGAAAAGTGGTCTTGATATATCAAGGCAATTCCACCTCCCTTCCCTGCTGGTCTGTCAAGGCGCTGTATGGAATAACCCGGGGCAAGGCAACTGAAACCAGGCATTTGGAGAGGAAGTCCCCAGTTATGTTAACTGGATCTGTTTTATTGAAGATAGTAAACTGTTTACTATACCGTCAGCTGACAAATCACTCAGCTCAATGAGATGAACAAAATATTACCTGGGAAGTCCATTCCAGGAAGCTGCATTCACCTGTACGGGGAACAACCATTACGACGCGGTGTTTACACCGCACTACCATTACAACGCTGGATAGCTAAAAAAATTACTCAAATTGAGGCAGTATTTCCTGATACTACCCCTCATGAGAAACACAGAATTCTAACAATCTGTTTACCGATGGGGATCACACTTCACCTGGAGGACTGCGACACTTGGAGTACAGTCTTCGCTGCAATCTACACTAAAACACATTGTGTTCCGTCCATGGGGGTAATACCAGACGTCCTGAAACAGATTCAAAATAAATACAGGGCAGAGCCTGCTTTAAATCTGGGTATGAAATTACTGAAAGATTTCAAACAGGTCTCAACAATAATATTAGCTAATATTAAAGGTGAAGCAGCATCCGTGGCGATCCGCCAAAAGCTAAGAGAATTTGATGTAACTGAGCAACCACAAGAACTGGCCAGAATAATTGAAAAATCCTATGAAGAACTAGGTAGAGACAGTTTGGGTGGTAAAACGGTGAAACCCCAACTGACTGAAAGTCCTGAAAAGGTCTTTATTAAAAACACTCTTACTCTTCCTAAAAAGAAGTGGGAGAACACTAAACAAACTTCTAAAGAGAAGCGTTCTCAATCCAGAGGTAGGTCTCCTCAAAAGGAGCCCTCTGAAAGGAGGTATAACCTCAGGAATAGGGATAATTTGAGAAAACCTGATAGATATCAAGATACTGATACACGTTCCTCTCGTACCTTTCAGACTTCATCACAGAAATCCGAATGAAAAGGATGGTCAGAAAACAAGGAAGAACGTGTGAAGTCCAAAGACGATCAACACGTTTCAAAAATAGAAGAATACTCAATTCACCAAAAAGAAGGTAGCAGGTCTTAAAATCAGACATGCCGAGGATCTTGAGGACACAACACAAAAACGGGGAATGGTCTCAAACGATGTTGGACAGTGCAGCAGAAGTCACCATAGCTCGTAAGATCTTGAAGGATCATTTGGAGACAGTGGACTTGAATGAGTACATCCAAGTTGGAACTGCAGATACCAGGGTTAGTGTCCCACATAAGTTATATGAAGTAACACTCCGGATGGAGGGGGACATAATTAGAAAAATAAGAGCACTCTTTTGGGAGAAGCTCTCTCAGGGTTATGACATTTTTCTAGCTCAACAAGACTGGCCACCTGTATTTGTCAGGGAGTGCCCACATGGCGAAGACATCATTATGCCAGCCTTCTCCAATCATATTCCAATTCATAAAAAATATACCTATGCCAGGAAATGGGCAGTGGCCCAGGCTCCTGCATTATAAAAAATCATGAAGGATGGGATGAGGATTCCCCTCATCATAAAATCCAACTAAAACATCAACCTACTGCACAAAGGCAGTATCCAGTTAAGCAAGAAGCTAAAAAACAGGTCAGGGAGATCTTAGATCAACTTGAATATCAAGGGGTGATTGAAACATGCACCTCGTCCTGTCTCCAAACTAGACAATACATATCGTCTAGTTTTATATTACAGACATATAAACTCTTGTTGCAAAACTTTTGCAGTACAAAATGCACACAGTGCAGCACTAATGAATACCATTGTGTGTAAAAGTACAAAACCACATTAGATATTTCTAACGGTTTCTTCTGTCAAAACATTGTACCAGAAAGTAGGTATTTGACCGCTTTCTCAATTATGGGGACCCAGGGTCACTTCTGTCGTCTCCCCCAGGGATTCAAGAATAGTCCAGGGTAATTTTCAGCCAGAGTAACAGAGTTACCACAAACCTTTGACGATGAGGCATTATCATATGTCGATAACATCTACCTAACAGACGATGACTTGGACAGGCACTTGAACAGAGTAAACACCATTATATTGGGCTTCGCCTCTGAAGGGTATAAATTCAATTTTAAGAAATCGAGAATTGCCCACTTCAACGTCCTTTTTCTAGGATACGAGTTATCAAATGAAGGTAAAAGCCTGGCTGCAAACTTTCTAGAGAAATGTGCGCTGCTCCAACCTCCAAAAACGCTGAAAAACTTATAGTCGATTCTAGATTTCCTGAATTTTGGAAGAACTTACATTCTAAATTACGCAGAAAGGGTTAAACCTCTCTACGAATTAATCAAACCTGATTTCAAAACAACTAATTGGACACACAGAAAGTTTGTGTTCATTGCAAACAGACATATTAGCAACAAAACATTTACAAACACGTGTAAACGTACGCAACCTAGTGATCCAAATCATTCCGGGAAGTTGCGGATTCATGTACTTACCCTTTAATGAAGGAGAAAAAGTACCAATAGCTTACAAATCACACTTATAAACACAGGCAGAAATGAAATTCAATTCAACAGAAAAAATTCTGACAGCGGTTCAAACTGCAGTAGCAAAAGAGAGAGCCCTCGAACAGGGTAAGCGAATAGTGGTCATTACGCCTGTGCCTGCCTTAGAGGCAGTGACAAAAGCGCGCATTCCAAATGCAAAAGCTTTACATCCGAGATGGATACAATGAGGTAATTCTTTTGCTGCAACAGACGTTGAATACGTTTTTGACCCTTATTTGAAAACACAAGAATTTCTACAATACGAACAAGAATGTCCTCTGCCTACTAAAATTCTGCCTCTAGAAAAGTATGAATGTATAATTTATACTGACGGATCAGCACAGCCCGCTGTTGGGGGTAAACAAGGTTATAGTGATGCATGCACGATCGTTAAAGGTTGCTGGCGAGATGGCCCATTCCGACCAATGGTCACTAAAACTCAGTCCCTAGGAGACTGTACAGCTCAGCGAGCTGAACTACAAGCATTCAAGATGGCGCTTGAAAATACTGATCGCAAATTCCCCACACTCATAGTGAGCGATTCCTATTATTGCATTCAATCTTACAATGAATACTTGCAGAACTGGATTCAAAACGGTTTCAAAGATGCAAAAGGTGGCACAATCAAGCATAAGTTGCTTTGGGAACAAGTAGTTCAGTTACGACAAGAACTACAAAAGACTCAAATGAGTCAGCAACGTGATGGCGTTCACGTTGCAGGGAATTCATTGGCTGATGAAGCCGCGAAGGCAGCTGTGCAAACGGCTTCCGTAGCTGCAATCACTCATTCAAAAACAAAAATAGACGGCGAAATAATGCTAGCTGTCAATGCCACAAGCAAAGGCAGCGGTGCAGCGTTACCTCAAAACTATCCACTCAAATACTCATACATAATTGATGCAAACTCCGTTCCTTTTTCTCGAATTCCTGGAGTGGGGGATAGAGTGATTCCAAACAGGAAACATAGAGTATCTTCGATACACGAAGCACATTTGGGAGAGGGTCTGATACATCAGGGGATCTCTAAATCTATACTTGAATTAAAAGAGACGTACTGGTGGCCAGGGATGAATGGACACATTCACACATTTGCAATAAACTGCCATAAGTGCAACAGAGATCGCAGCATAGAACGCCGCCAGATACCTGACTACAGTGTAGCCAGCCCAGTACAGACACCATTGTTGGACAGCATTAGACTTTCTACATGCAGACGTCCCTATGGACAAATGCGGTCCCACAATTATTAGGACAAATTCATTTGGATGTGGCCTCAGCGCTCGGCTGACACAAACTGTTATCAAAGATTTGCGAGTCTTTATTGGCACATACACAGTTGGCACGCCATATTTTGTCCAGGGTCCTGCTTTTAACTCTCGAACTTACAAAGAGGCCATGGCCAATCTGGGCGTTGCATTGCGGTACTCTAGTCCATTCCATCCTGAGGGAAATTCGGTAGTGGAGTGAAAAAAACGGGACATAAAGCAATCTATAACAGCTAAGGTATTAGGCTTGGGTGACGGGTGGGTCAAACATCTAATAAGAGTCCAACGTAGTCTTAACAATCTGCCAAGAAGTTCTCTAGGGTGAATCACTCCAAATGAAATCCTTTTTGGAACTAGAATGATTGTGCAGGACCTTGATTGTCACACTTCGGTGGTAGAACAAAAACCCTTTGATATCAAAGACCGTTTGGCTGTTTTGCAGGACTTAAATGAAATAAGAAAAAGCCAAAGTAACGTGTTCCTGAAGCCAACGACCACTGAAGAGAAACCATTGTCCCAGGAAGACCTGTCTGGATTCCAAAGATTGGGGATCTAGTCAGAGAAAAGATAGCGGACAAGAAGGAATTTGGGCCTTCTTACATACAAGTAGTACCTGTCCTAGCAATCCACGGATCAAGAAAAGTATTACTTCCGTCCCTTGCTGGTAAAAAGGAGAACAGGTTTGTGTCCAGCGACCTGGTCAAACCACATCATGTGGCCGATCATAAGTAGTAGGCCAAGTGGACTCCAAAGTTGTAAAAGACACCCTAATCTGGCTACTATCCAAGAGGTTCAAACTGAGAGACCCATCACCTTTGAAGTATCTGCAGTGCGAAAAGGACAATGCAACAAAGCCATGGAACTTGTACCTCTTGACACCCAAATAACAGTTCATCAAGAAACTCCTGTCTACAATGAAATAGCAACTGACTATACAAATGTAACAAGTGATAAAGTGGTTCCAGTGATTTCAACGAACCGTGATGCAATCCCTACAATTGACAGAACTACCTCTGGCTATTTCATTAACTTTTATACTTTTTCCGAGGATCCCAGCGAACCTGAAACAACGCCAGCTAAAAGAGCTTTTAAAGGACAAGCAACAGAATTTTTTCATCACCTGGAAAAGACTTATCTGGTTTCACCATGGATTGAACTTTGGATTGTGTTGGGTGTACTTTTTCTTCTACTTTGGTTGATCCTTTTAATAATTTTGGGAATGCTGATAAATAGAAGATATGTTAAAAAGGACACAGCAAGTAAGAACATCAACTTACTCCTCAAGCCACACAAATCATCTCACCGTTAACAAAGAGACTTGTCATCAGTGAACATCACAGCCGTTCCTATACCTGGTGGTATAGCTTGGGACAGAACTGATTATGACATCCTTGGTCCTGCGGAGCTGTTAAATATTCCACACCAGTTCAAGATTTCCTTGAGAGACTTTGTTTCATCTAGTACCTTTTCTGATAATTGGGACTTCGAGACTGTTAATAGTATGATGTCAGACTTAGAAGTGTCTGCAAAATGTACAAATCATGAATACTTCGAAGGTTCATCAGATTATGAACAAATGTACTGTTATAATCACTATGGTCATCATTTCCTGCATACATCTGCAAATCCTACAAAAGTATTAACTTATAACCAATGGGAACATTGTCCTACGCCACCAAAGAGTACCTCAAAAACATTTTATGGCAAATTTCCGTACTTTTCAGGTTTTAATGTTTCAAATCCAGAATCATTTTACTTTAAAAATGTTAATAGGACAGGGGTGAAAAGTATGTTGACTAATTCCAAGCAAATTTATTCTGCGGCCTTTTATGCTCAGCTGTCTTCACTAGGTTTTGAATTTTGGATAGACAACATTGAGACGAAAACTGTCTGGGGCACTAAAGACTGGCAGGTGCAGGGATTAGAAGCTTTATTTAGAGCCTGCATCATCCCCTCGCAAATAATGTTTTTGAATGACACTGTTCAACAGACATCTTGTCTTTGGTTAGCCAAGATAAAAGATTTAAACAAACCGTCTATACCTAAACCTACACCTGATAGTAAGAACACTTCAGAGGGGGAGGTCGACATACATACTATTTTGCATCACAACAGAACAGATCCAGATTGAAAAAAATAGTTAAGCTGGCCCACCTGTCAAGATAGATTCCTGAACAAAAGTCAGGGTTTCAAATTCACTAGGCCAGATCCAAGATATGTTCAGAGACCGCATCCAGGAATAGTAACATCATACAGTGTAGGGAAACTGTGCCTTGAGTGGCGAAAAAATCTACACTAAAGGAAGTTAAACAACACGTATCTTTACTTAAAGATGGCGTTGATCTGAGGGACTTCTTACAAGGACTAATCAAACCGCGTCATAAATGTTTTATATACGCCGGTATCTATGCCATTGTGGTAAATATTTTAGTAATTTACCTTGATCAGAATTTCTAGGCAATATCAATAAGTTCAAGTATGAAGAGCAGAGTCCGTGGTGGTTCGAATTCAGGGTCTTTATTCAGTAACTCGAGTTAAGGGAGATCTCCGTCACCTGAGGAGGATCGGAAGAATCTCTAACATTATTATCTGAACACACAGTATTTATAGCAGGAAAAGAGGAAGGAGCTTCCCTTTCAATGCATGCCCGGATCATACGTTAACATAAAACAGAAGTTATGTAGGCCCGGATCATATGTTGCAATAAAACAGAAGTCATGACCATAAAAGGAGGCAGCGTCATGAAAGAGTGAAGACATGGTAGAGGAGATAAGGCTGAGTCATGATTTAGAATGAGGAAGCACAAGAGAGGCGAACGTGTGGAGAAATAACACTAGGCTGGTTCCTTAGATAAGAGAGAGGTGGTCGTGACAGGATGTCTGTGTGTCGTGTTTCAGCATTCGGGGGCTCTTCTTCTCGGAATTGGTTATCGTGGTTTAACAGAATGGGGCCTATTTCTCGGAATTGGCCCGATTGTAGGGATATGGTTACAGATGGGGAGGGGGGTCTTGTTCTCGGCATCGGCTTAACCACAGTAATGCACGGTTTGAGTGAGGCAGTTGGTTCTCGGAGTCGCTTTGACCATAAGGATGAGCGTTTTACTTTTTTGGGGAAGGAGAGCGCGTGTGTAACTACATGAGGCGCATGATCAGCGCGTGATCGGTTTGTGCTCGTTTTTCTCGGGTGCTCGTGTTCTCGTGTGCTCGTGTTTTGGCATGATGGGCTCGGGGACGTGATGGAAGAGGGTGTATGATGGGACATAACTGTATGATAAATAATCATTTTCCACATTCCCTCCTTGTCCCATAATATACCCTTCTAAAATTCTTTGCTTTTTCTAGTCCACCTCTATACTCATTAGGTTGTTTACTTGTTCCTGTAACATGATTCTTTCTCTTTCTTTCTTTCTGGTCTGGGTTTTGGGAATGCAGGTAGTGATACAGAAACTACAGAGTGCTGGACCGCACTGAATACAGAGGCAGCAGGTGAAGAGAATAGCTAGAGCAAAACCTAGGACTGCAAGCACCTTCCATCCCCATGAGGACAGGAGGCTCCAGAGCCAACCCGTCAGGGACCAGGCACCAGTGTCTGCATCTAGTTTTCTGGAAAGTATATGAAGGCGGGAAATAGCGGCATACACCGAGGGTGCATTATCTGGGATAAATATACAACAGCTGGACCCGATCAGTTCACATACACCACCACGGTCAGCCAATATGATGTCTAGGACCATACGGTTTTGTAACGTCATGAGTCTGTCGGCAGCCATCTCAGCGGTGATGTTACTTAATGCACCGGCTGTTTCGTTTATGGCTCCCTGGACTACACGAGTCAGTTGTCTTAGGTGGTGGCTGTTGATCATAGGCCCCCAGAATGGGATGACTCCTTTAAAGAAATCGCCAGCCTCTTGGCCCGCTGTATCTTCAGCATCTATGGCCCCCCTTCGCCTTCTATTAATTACGGTTGGGGGGTCACTGAGATGATAATCTGCTGGGGCGGTGTAGGTTGGGGGAAGGAGAAATGCAATGTAGCATTTTCCAGACCAGCCTTGAGGTAACCAAGTGCGCGCGTGAGGTCCACAGATAAAGTAGGTGTTGGGGGCAGTGGCCATCGTTGGGAAATTTGGATCAGGTAGGGTGTAGGTCTTGTTACATTCACTATCTCCCATTTTCTGCCCCTTGCCCCTTCCTCTTACGCAGAATAGGCCCTGGTGGGGCACGGCCCATCCTCCCTGGTCTGTCTGTCTTTTCTGGACTGAAAATGTCTCCCTAAAGGAGGTGGTGTCATTAAAGAGGGAGTAACTGGTGTTTTCACTAATGTCTGCTCGTCCCCATGTTGCTGTGAGAGTTACCATCCTTGCGACGGTTCGTACTGTTTTTGCTTTTATCTCATTCCAGGTACTAGCGTTTTTGATCGGGGTCTCAGGAATGTTCCTAACAGAGGCGGAAAATATCATAGAGAGTGCATAGGTAGATCCAGCATAGCCAAAAGGGAGAGGAATAAAAGGCATTCCTCCGTGTACAGAATGTGGCATTAAACCACAGACCCAACAATTTGTTTTGTTAATTACCAATTGATGTTGGTGAAGTGTGGAGATGAATGTGTTATTGATGAACTATTTTCTTCTGTTCATGAGATGTGGAGGAAGATCTACGTGTGAATGCATAGCAGTATTATTCAAGGGCGCGGGGGAAGACGGCGGGAAAGCTAGATGAAGGAACCAACCTAGACAAGCCATGATGCAGAAAATAAGAATCATGATAGAAAGGAAAAGGGTAACTTTGTCATGTAACAGTTTCGCACAATGAGTCTTTATCTTCATAATTTCGGCTGCTTAATCTTTGAGAGGAAAAAAAATGCACCAGTAACCGGACTCTTCCCAGCAACCGCATCACCAAGCGTCCGTCTTGGGCTTAAATAGCCACAGGCAGGCCGGATTCAGATGCAAATGTCTCAAGTCTGTTTGGGGTAGGATCGCAGCCGCGATTTGTACTCTTCTTGGGGTAAAAGTTCTGGGAGGGGTGAAATAAAGTCTGTCGTTTCAGTGTCTTTAAAGTCTGTTTTTTCAGTGTCTCTGGTCTCAGGATCAGCAACAGTGTCCGGAGTTGGTCCGTAGAAGGGTTTGCAATGCGACACGTGCAACCACCCTTTCCGTCCCTCGACCTTGATGGTGGTCCTCGTTGTCAGCAGCACCAGTTTGGGGGACGTCCACCTTTTCTCCAGAGGGCTGGTTCGATCAAAATTTCTGACGAGCACCCATTGACCAGGCTGAAGGGGGTGCTCATCGGGCGCGGTCTTGTCTGGAAAGGCTGCAGCCACCTGTGAACGGCAAGAACGTAGTGCAGACATCAAAGAAGCCAAGTAATCTGTCAGTACATTTGCATCAATGTCAATTAGCTTTTTAGGAGATGGGACACCCCAGATATTCGGAGGCCTCCCAAATGTAATTTCATAGGGGGACAGACCGGTCCGGGAATGTGCCAACATTCTCATATAGAAGAGGACAACCGGAAGAGCTGTAGGACTTCAAAGGGGTGATCTGGAGGATGGAACTCTCCTTGTTCAACGGATACACTTTTCCCTGGATTGAACTGACAGCAAATCATACAGGTTCGTACTTTCTGTTTGGCTGCTGCACGCAGATGCTTTTTGTGCCATATCAGATTCAGACTGCCTAACATTCCTTTCTCTCCTAGATGTGCGGGACCATGAGCAGTTTCTATCATTATGGGAACCATTAGGTCAGGGAGAAACCATTTGGACTTGTCCTGTGTTACCCAACCTTGATCTGTGTGTGAACCTCCCTCCTCTTCCCATTTTCTCTTTTCGGTTTCTGTGGCTTGATTTTGGATGTCTACTACATCCTTGGTCGGATCGATAACTGGACAGATAGTACTAATGGTGGTTTCGGTGTTTAGTGATTCTGTCTGAGCAGCATGTTTAGCTGTAGCGTCAGCCAGAGCATTACCTCTGGTGATAGAGTCTACAACTTTGGTGTGTGCTTTACATTTTAGTATGGCTATTTCTGTGGGTTTGTGTATTGACTCTAGTAGCTGGAGGATAAGGTCTCCATGTTGGATCTTGGTTCCATGAGAGGTCAGGAAACCTCTCTCTTTCCAAAGGATGCCGAAATTATGAACTACCCCGAATGCATATTGTGAGTCGTTGTAGATGTTGACTCGTTTTCCTTTGGACCATTCACATGCTTGGGTGAGAGCTATTAGTTCTGCTGCTTGTGCAGAATGTACGGGTATTCTGGCTGCTAGAAGGACGGTGTTTTCTGTAGTGACAGCATAGGCTGCTGAGAGTTCGCCTGATTGGAGGCGCATACAGGAACCGTCTACAAACAGTGTGTGTTCTGGTGTATTTAGAGGGACATCTGTAAGATCAGACCGGGGTTTTGTAACTAGTTCGACCACCTCTAAGCAGTCATGAGCCTGGTTGTCAACTGGAACCGTAGGCAGTAGCGTAGCTGGGTTGAGGATATTGCACCTTTTGATGATAATATGGGGTTGGAACAGAGTGACTTCATAACCTGTGAGGCGAGCTATGGTTAAGTGTTGTGTCTGTGTCCTATTCAAAAGCAATTCTACTGCATGTGGAACTTGTACTTCAAGGGAGTGTCCTAGTACTATGGAATCACTTTGTCGTATTGCTAGAGCTGTAGCTGCAACAGATTTCAGGCAGGCCGGCAAACCTTGTGCAACAGGGTCAAGAGTGCTAGAAAAATAAGCACAGGGACGGTGTTTGTTAGCTTGTGTTTGTGTGAGTACTGACAAGGCTGTACCTTCCCGTTCTGTGACAAAGAGGACAAAAGGTTTGGCATAATCAGGTGTGGCTAGGACAGGTGCAGAGCATAATGCCTGTTTGAGGGTGTTAAAAGCAAAAGTGTGCTCAGGTGTCCATGGCAATGGGGAAGAGGTTGAGCTTGTTAGCTGTATCAGGGGTTTGGCCAGGTATGCAAACTGGGGAATCCACTGTCTACAGTAAGACGTGAGACCAATAAAAGCACGGACTTCTTTCTGTGTCTTGGGGACAGGAATGTTAAAAATGAGTTGAATTCTTTCAGGTGTGAGTGCCCTACCCTCCTTTGACAGCTGGTGTCCTAGGTAGGCCACCTGCTGTAAACATAATTGTAATTTCGAGGGTGACACCTTGTGGCCATGTTGTGCAAGGAACATTAGGACAATTCGTGAAGCTTGTTCACATTCTGGTTTGGAGCGTGCGGTGATCAGCAAGTCATCGACATATTGTAACAATGTCGTGTTGGCGGGCAGAACAATGTCATCTAGCTGTCTTTTAAGTGCCTGACTGTAGATACTGGGACTTTCTGTATATCCTTGGGGAGCTCTTGTGAAACAGAAACTACGACCTTGTAGGGAGAATCCGAATAGGTACTGACTATCTTGGTGGATGGGTACACTGAAGAAAGCATTCTTCAGGTCGATTACAGTAAAATGTGTAGCCTCAGGATCTATGGCTGTTAACAGAGTACTGATATCTGAGACCACAGGGTATTGTGGTACTACACATTTATTGAGTTCACGTAAGTCAACAACGAGTCTGTAGACTGGTGGCGCACCATCATCAGTTTTCTTTCTGACAGGCAGGACTGGCGAGTTACATGTGTTGGAAGGTACTTCTCTGACTACTCCTTTTGTTATCAAATCATCGATAATCTGAATAAGGGCTTGTTCTGCATCTGGAGGTAATTTGTATTGACGGATACGAGGTAGGACAACGCCTTCTTTCAGTGTCACTAAGTGTGGTGTAATATCCATGAATCCTACATCTGTTGGATCAGTAGCCCATAGTGTAACAGGAATGTCTCTTAGTCTGACATCTAGTTCTCGTGTGGTGAAATGACCTTTAAAATCTCGGAGGAATAGTCGGACTCCTTCTGGGGAACAACATATTATAGCACCTAGTTCTTTTAGTGTCTGGATGCCAAGGAGATTTTCGGGACAGGACTTTGTAAGCACTAAATCGGTGGAAGTTGTAAGAGGACCAACTTTAAGTGAAATTGGTTCAGAAACTTTGTTGATGACAGGTGTACCAGAAAAACCCAAGGAAATACTATTTGAGCCAGAGAGGGGTACCTTGGGAACCTCGTTGTGCTGCACTGTCGTCCTACTAGCCCCGGTGTCGATCATAAATTTTGCTTCTTTACCTAGGAGTTTAGCATGTACATAGGGACCCTCTTGGTCAACCGGGACCGGTATTAGTGGACGATTATCGTGTTCCTCCCAGCTGTTTCATGAGATCGTGGGGAATTCAGGATAGGATGACACTGGGTACTGATAGAGTTGGGTGGTAGGTTTAGTATCAGTTGGAGGAGCAGAAGGACGAGGGGGATAGTTACGAGGTTGTGTCTTCCCAGTGGCAATATTATGTTGTAATACTGGACAGTCACGCACAAAATGTCCTGGCTTTTTACAGTAATTACAAGTAACTTTTTCTTGTGGTACTTGGGGTTGTTTAGGGGTATGTTGGATCGTATTAGTTTGTGCTACTAATACCTTCATTTTAGTATCTTTTGTTCTCTTTTTTTCTTGTTCTTGTTCGTCCCTAATTCTATTTTGGTGATATTGGAGCATCTGAAGTGCTTGTGAGGGGGAGCTTGCTTGCCAAGTACTTTCTACCTTCAGTACTCTATTTTTGATCGTGGGCAAGGCCTTTTCTACGAGTTTGGAAACAAATAATCGACTATAGGCATCTCCACCGGAGGAGAGGCCGCTGTTGATGAGGAAGCATTTCTCTAACCTGGAATAATAGTCCCCTATCTCCTCATCTGGTTTCTGTTTACATGCAGAGATAGCATCCCAATCTTCTTTCTTAGTGGTCAGCAACTGGGACAGTATTTTAGGGAGACAGCGAGGGAGTTCCTGAACTAGAGGTCCCAAACCTTGTCCGGGATTACGAGTGGCATCTTCTTTTTCTAAGTCTTCCCATGTTACCTTTTTCCCTTCAATCTCCCAATCTTTTCCTTTTAGCTTGTCGGACGTTCCTTGAGGTAACAGGACTTTAAGGAGAATATTGAGGTCTTTATAAGTAAAGGAACCCATTTGAAGAATGGCTAGAGGGATCGATAAAAACATTTGAGCAACTATATCAGAGCCATATATGGAGTATTGAGATACCCAATGGGTGCTTGATCTAGCGAGTTCTTTTTCTTGTGTGGTGAGTGGAGGCTCGTCGTCCATCCAATCATCTAGAGCTTCTTGCGTTCGTTGGAACAACCTATCTGTGGGGGCTGACAATTTCTTAGTTCTAAGTTTGAATTGTCCGTTATTCTGAGAACGAGGGATACGGGAACGTACTGCACCCTGAAAAGCAGTTCCTTCGTCTTTATCCTCGCTTGTACTCTCATTCTCAGTTCCCTGGGTAAGGGCATCTTTTCGATGGGAATCGGAAACCTTGCTTATGAAGAGCGGAATAAAAAGATCTATTTCTTTTATTTTGTTGTAATTTCCTGCGACTACTGCTTGGTCTAGTTGTAGTAAATCATCAGGAACTCTTTTTCCTGCACTAGCTATCATTCTAATAAAACAAGTGATCATGAATCGTGAGAGGCATTTTCTATGTGCTATGGGTCTATTTTTTATAGCCTCTTGTAGAGTTTCTAAATTTTCTCCTGTTCGAAGCGCTTCATAAATTTTGTTTAGGCAATTTGTGACATTCGGTACCTCTCGTATACCTTCTAGAGCTTCTCGTAAGCGAAGGGAAATATCTGCTTGTGAACCCTCCCCTGGGGTTGGATCATAATCACATTCTAACAGAGGTAGAACACCACCCGAAGTGTCAGGGATGGGTTCCGTCTGAGTAACTACTCGTCTGGCTGTTACCTGATTCGTATAAGCAGGAGGAGGCTCCATCAAGTAAGTAGTAATAAAATCGTCGGGTACAGAAGGAACCTTAGGGCGTGGAGGTGCCGTAGGGGTACTAGAATCTGAGTTAATCTCGGACCCTGTTTTTGGTGAGAGGACAGGATATATACCCGTTACTGAGGCTGAGACCTCCCTTTTCTTTTGTTCAGAACAAATATCATCATCCTGATCCTGTAACTTTTTCATCTTACTTTCTTCCGACATTCTCTTTGCTTTCTCAACTTTCCCTTGCTCTTTCTGTTCCCTTCGATGTGCTTCCTTTCGCCATATATCAACACTCTCTAACATCGAGGGTCTCGCTTTCTTTTCCCAACATCTTTCCTCAATCGCCATGATACAATTCAAATCCCATGTGCCACTCTTTGGCCATCTGATCGTGATGTCTAAATCTTTAGTATAACCTTCCCAAAGATCCAAATACAAGATGGCACCAATCCCATACTTTGTGTACATAAAATAACCAGGAGTATCCTTCGGGGGGACTGGTACAGACTGTTCCAGTAACCCCTTCCGGGTACCCAGTTTACACAGCTTAGAGAACAAAGGCAATATCAGATACAAATAAAACTTTACACTTGAAAAAAACTCGATATATTCTGAGTATCAGAATACAAACATACCGTTTTCTAGAAACCTAGAACCCGTCTTACCGTGCTCTGAATAACTCAGAACCCGTCTTTACCGTGCTCTGAAAATTCAGAACCCGTCTTTATACACCCCCAGCAGTACGCACCTAGGTGGAGAGAACTTGAAGACCTTGAAGATCTGGACACTTGATTACGCAGTGCTCGTGGACAGGAACTGGTCGGGTTTCAGACGACCTCGGACTCGGCAATCTTCACAGGTTTCGGGCTCTGGGTCGAGACTTCCGCTGTCGTCCTCACCGCCTCGTATGGATGGCTAGGCCGTGGCTCGGCCCCTCTTCGACACGAAGGAGTTCATGCAGGAACACCCTGCAGTGTGCACGTAGAAGTCCGTCGATGTCTTGAAGAGGCCGGTCTAGGTCCGCATCACCGGCGTGTGGGGAGAAAGGGAAGTTCCTGTTCGGGCGCCAATTTGCTGTGGTAAATATTTTAGTAATTTACCTTTATCAGAATTTCTAGGCAATATCAATAAGTTCAAGTATGAAGAGCAGAGTCCGTGGTGGTTCGAATTCAGGGTCTTTATTCAGTAACTCGAGTTAAGGGAGAGCTCCGTCACCTGAGGAGGATCGGAAGAATCTCTAACATTATTATGTGAACACACAGTATTTATAGTAGGAAAAGAGGAAGGAGCTTCTCTTTCAATGCATGCCCGGATCATACGTTAACATAAAACAGAAGTCATGTAGGCCCGGATCATATGTTGCAATAAAACAGAAGTCATGACCATAAAAGGAGGCAGCGTCATGAAAGAGTGAAGACATGGTAGAGGAGATAAGGCTGAGTCATGATTTAGAATGAGGAAGCACAAGAGAGGCGAAGGTGTGGAGAAATAACACTAGGCTGGTTCCTTAGATAAGGGAGAGGTGGTCGTGACAGGATGTCTGTTTGTCGTGTTTCAGCATTCGGGGGCTCTTCTTCGCGGAATTGGTTATCGTGGTTTAACAGAATGGGGCCTATTTCTCGGAATTGGCCCGATTGTAGGGAAATGGTTACAGATGGGGGGGGGGTCTTGTTCTCGGCATCGGCTTAACCACAGTAATGCACGGTTTGAGTGAGGCAGTTGGTTCTCGGAGTCGCTTTGACCATAAGGATGAGCGTTTGACTTTTTTGGGGAAGGCGAGCGCGTGTGTAACTACATGAGGCGCATGATCAGCGCGTGATCGGTTCGTGCTCGTTTTTCTCGGGTGCTCGTGTTCTCGTGTTTTGGCATGATGGGCTCGGGGACGTGACGGAAGAGGGTGTATGATGGGACATAACTGTATGATAAATAATCATTTTCCACACCATGTATAATGAAGCATGGATGATTACGCAAGCAGAGGCTTCAGAACGAATATGAGAAATTGAACGTATTATCTTAGAGAAATCTCACTCTGTAGTCGACAATGGGTTAACGACTCTGTCATCCAGTTTATATTCTTTGGACACCATAGTATCCTCTGCCATAGACATCATGGAACAGGACTTGGTCATCTTGCAACATGGTCAGTCGCAATTGCGTTCTATAATGCTATTGGGCTGGACGTTACAAAACTTACGTTCAGGCTATGTGCCTTGGCGTCTAATCAACACAACGTCCTTGTTTTCTGAATTCAATCTCACAGATAAAAAGGTAACACTGGCAGAGAGGGGAGCAGACTATACAGTGCTGAGCATTGAAAAACTGGAAAGATTGCCATTAACCGTTTCTGAAAAACCAGCAACAGAATGGATAATACACGGTACAATCACTCTGCCTGTTACAATTTTACATTTTCAGTATTGCTTAAAATGTATACCAGCAGGCGAGTATGAAAGGTTGGGTAAAGAAAACATCAAGACATCCTGAGAATTATCTTACACACACAGATGTTGGAGTGGGGGAAAGAAGTGTTTCTTAGTGGTAATAATTGTGAAAACGCACTAAGCGGTTCTCTACTATGTCAGGATATTAATTTACATGGGGCCTGCAATGGTTCCTTTAACAACTTATCCTGCCACATGCAAGGTTCACCAGCTGCAGTGATTGATCCAATTTTTAGGCAACTTTCTAATGGAAATTATATTATGTTGAATGATCACAACTGCTGTGGCATGTTGCCAGGTTTACCCTATCTCATAACTGTGTCAGCCAGAGTCACTTGCTGTATGCACGTATTGTTTCCTAAAACCAAGACAGACCGGGAGTCGCCGTTATGGCCTTCACTGAACATCTCTTCTATACGAATTGATGCTTTAAGCAGAATGAAAGCCATTCTTTTGCAAAAAACTGTGCCACTGACCTCGGCCAAAGAGACATATGATCTGCAAGTCGCAAGGACTTCTGCAGAGACACATGCCCTTTTATCCACAATTTGCCCTATACATTTCTCAGAAATGTTAGGTCGTATCTTTAACATGTCTGATACGAGTGGTATTGTACATGTATTTAAGACAGTTTTTTCGGGACTGTTTGCACCCTTTGAAGCAGTCCTGAGAATATTTCCAAACTTCGTGTACTCTGTGTTTGGCGGACTGCCTCTCATTTTGGGACTCTCAGCAGGGATACTATTTTTGCTCCTATTGCTCCAATATGGCAAGCCAAATTACCACCGATACCCAGTTCACCATGTAGTCAACTTTACTGGCGATGAAGTGTTGTGAGCACATAATTCAAATTTTGGGATTAACTTGTTTAAGAGAATTGAATGCCACATGGTTTATGTCATTTAGATCAATATGGCAAGATTGCATCTTACCGGTTCTACGGTGCCTGCTATGTGGAGAAGAATGCATGCTAGACATCTGTCTGACACTACCATCAGTCCTGCCAACGGATGCTGATACTTTGTTTGGACCAATAACGGCTCATGCACTGTGTTGCCCCCAACGGCTCCCAATCCTGATGACGGCATTCATTGAGATCTCACAGACACAAAATGCTGACGGTGAGGTACGAGAGGAAAGCGGCACACAGGTACCATCAACTTAGAACATTGCTAACGCGAACAACGCTGACGGCGATGCTTCACATCTATGTGCGGTTAATCTTCTTAACGAGGTAATCCAACTTTCACCTACAATGGTAGACAAATTCTTTACAGACTTAGAACATTTGATGTTTTCCCCAAACAATAACACTGACTTTTGAAGTTGGCACACAGTGTTCTGAGAGACTCTGAATTCGACCTTCATTTTTCAAAACAAAGTTTCTAACTTTGGAACTCTTTTTTCTATGATCAAACTTTTGTTTTTCCAAATTTGTATTTTTTAATTTTTTGCCACAAAGTAATCTGCTTAAAGTAGAACTATTCATAGAGAACTAGACTTCTTTGAAAAACTTCCAAAAGACAAGCACCTCCTCAACGATTGTCGCTACCACCCCACGCCACCCAGCCTGCTTCTTCCTACCCACAATCTCCTCTGCAGTGACTGTCTCCACATCCCACAGCCCGGTCCACATCCAGGTCCACTGTGACTCTTCCCTCTACAACTTCTCCAGGGACTGCCCTCCCCCCTCCGCACCGACTCTCCTCTTCCCACCCCTCCCTCATACCACTTTCCCCCTCAAGGCTCACACTCTCTTCACATATATCCTTTTACCATCTCTCCTATTGTGCTGCCCTTATAATGACCCACAGGCACATACTCCTACAACATCATTTACCCCTCTGACCTCACAAAAAAATCAGCCCAACAATTCAAACATAATTTCATAAAACGGCACCCCAAAACACTCTTTGCCGATCCTTATTTTTCAACACACAACAGGACTACAACCACAGACCTTATTCTCCATACAAAACGAAGAGCCCAATGGAGTAAAGCATTCCTCACTTCTCACTCAATCTCTTCCTCTAGGAAAACCGCCCATGGCATTAGCTTATTTATTGCGCCCTCCCACTTCTTCCAAGCGACAGCAACCCTCACCATTTACAATAACGGCATTATCCTTATCCAAGCCACAGACCGCAATCTTTCTCTCATGGACAACATCTTCCCTACCATCAAAAACCTAGTGTCCAAACCTCATGTGGGTTCCCAATCTCTACTTCAATCTCCTTCCAGGACCATCACACATGGAGCTTCCTCACCCAACCACTCTGACATCTTAGACCTCCAACCCATCGTCCCCTTCAGTCATGTCCTCCGCGTCCACCTCTGGCATCTAACTCTTACGTTATCCTCACCCAGGCGACCCCCTCTAACCTCACACTCCACAATACCCCAACAATCCCACTCATTCGGTCCCCCAATGCGACCGATTCAGCACTTGTCCCATCAACAGATACTGAACCCCTACATTACAAGATGATAGCTACCCCCACCCTAACGCCAACACCTCTCTTATCTCGACTCCCTTGTGCTTTATTGCCACCCCTCCCAAGCTCTTACCCCGCATCAGCCTCCCATGCTAAGCCATGCTCTCCCACATGTCCTGACTTCACAGAAACTTAACGTCAACGCACTATCTTCTGAGCTCCCCATGCCCTCATCTAACCTCACCACTCCTACATTACAGCCAGCCACCCCATCTTCTCAGCCACCTACATCCTCCAACATCCCACCGGTCTCGGCACTGCTACCCTATATTGATTCTCATCACACGTATTCTCCCCTCAACATCCACCCCCTTCGAAGTCCTAGTTTGGCACTACCGCGATGAGAATACACTACCGGACGATCACCCCCGCGCCCAACTTCACCCTCCCCACCCACCTTTCAACCACCCATCCCTTCAACTCAGACCGTTACAGCCCCCTCTCATCCATCCTCTCTCACAATATTACATCCAACTTTATCCTTACCCGCACCTTTGCAGCCATCCACATGCAGACCACAGACTCCTACCCCAGTCATAACTGACCCCGACCTTAGATTTGAGGAAATTATGTTGGCGCTACTCCATATTAAAAAGGAACTCCAATCTTTCAAGGATCTGCTGGCCAACCAACCTTGGTGCAACTTTTCCTCAAGAGCATCTAACTGGAATTACCGATCACAACACATAACTCACACCTCTAAACTTCTTCCCCCAATCGGAATTCAGTTCCCCTCCTCAATAGGCGTTCTCGTCCTAAGCGAAGCGTCAATCCGTTCTCTGAGAGTGATATACTATCTCTTCTTAAATCCTATGAACCCTCTCCCACTAATTGCATTGCCACAACTCAGTCGGCCATCCTTACTCTCCACCCTAACCCACTCAGAGGGGCCAGACACAACAATAGAGGGATCGTCTAGAGCAACCTTAGAAACGTCCCTCTCACCCAAGACCCCTCCTGCTCCCTCCTTACTCCCCGTCTCAAATGCACACTCCTAAGCTGTAGATCTGCTTCCAGACATGCTGCGGATATAGTTGAGCTCATCATCTCACAAGAACTAGACTTGCTATTGTTAACGGATACCTGGCTAACTGATTCCTCCAACCCACTGATGAACATTCTAGTTCCTCCGAACTACGACATCATCTGATTAGACAGAATCGGTAAGATAGGTGGAGGTATAGCCTGTATTCACCGTAGTGACATCACTGTAAATAGAGCCACGTCCCCAGTCTTCACTTCTTGCGAATACTTCTGCCTAGACCTTAGCAGCAACGGCAAACAAGCTTGCTCTCTGCTCATCATCTATCATCCTCCAGGTGACAATCTAAGTTTTTCAGAACAACTCATGGATATGATTTCAACTAACAACGGTATGAAAAACAACCAAATTTTCCTCGGCGATTTCAATCTCCACTGGAATGACAACAACAACACAATTGTCAACTGCCTCAGAAGCTTCCTGGATGACCTAGCCCTGACCCAAACCTGCATTGGACCTACACATAGGAAAAGTTCAACCCTGGATCTAATAATCTCCAAAACAGACGTCATTCAACTGGAATCGATACAACCCTGCGACTGGTCTGATCATCACATCATTACCTTCTTTATCAAGGAAACAGTAAAATTCAACTCAGTTCAGGCCACGAAACCTAAGAGCTGGAAAAGAGACTTGAAACAACTAAACACAAGCACACTACCTTCCTCAAGCTACAACCTTCTATTGCCTCCTGCTGGCACCACAGATGTGCATGATCTCACCAACCACTACCTCAACTCGATGACCACAATAATCAATGAGGTAGCCCCTCTTCAACTTAAGAGAGTCTCCACTAAAGACTCAAAACCTTGGTACAATAGCCTACTCAACAAAGACAGACGCTCTCTTAGAGTTGCTGAACGCAACTCAAGATCAGTCCCGTCGACTATTCACTTCAAATTACTAAGGAAAAAGAGAAATGCCTATTACAAGAAGATTAAGCGCACCAAAGCAGACTTCTTCAAACACCAACTAGACCAAGCTAGAAATCGCCCCAAAAAACTATTTGAGCTAATCAAAACTCAATCTAAGGATGCCCCTCAATGGTTTCAAGACACCGCCCAACCTCAACCCAACTCTGAACAATTCTCCGCCTTCTTTACTCAGAAGACCCTCAACATCGAAAACGATCTCTCAAAGGACC